>NC_136918.1:87248289-87565789 GCF_949752795.1 Hyperoodon ampullatus | reverse complement strand
GGAGAGGCAGAAAGTTTGTTACAATAGAAATTGGCAAAGGTTGCCTGGAGAATATAGGAAAGAAAGCACCTAACTCTGTTTAGAAGGGCATCAGAGGGAGCTTCATCCATGAGGAAACTCTTGAACTAATCCTTGGAGGAAGAGTAGATGTTGGCCAAGGAAAAAAGACTAGTGGGCATACCTGGTGAAGGAACCATTTATGCAAATATGAGGGGGCTTGAGAGAATCTGGCACACTGGAGGACAGCAGACAGCTTTTCATAGTCAGAGCACAAGAAATGGAATTTTGAATTTTGAATGGAGGAGCAATAAGAGACAAGATGGGAAGAAAAGGCAGAGGGAAGAGAGCCCTTGGCATGCCACGGTAAAGGTGTTGGACTTGTTCTGAGTGCAGCAAAAAGCCATTGAAGGAGTGAGTGTATCATGATAACATTTGCCTCTTAGATAACTCTAAAAATGGATCAGAGTATTGTATAAGGTGTAGAGCCCTGGGTGGAAAGGTTGTATAAATTCATGATGCCATTTCATCCTAAAACTCAGGAGACACCTGAGCCAATGGGACAAACACACAAAACAATGTAGTCCTTTTCACATTTTCGAGCTGATGACCGAGAACCAAACCTGGATTTCTTTTTTCTTTTTTAAAAACATCTTATTGAGAAACCTCAGTTTCTTAAGGTTACTCACTCACACACTTACCAACTAATTCTTCATTCAACAGACATTATCTTGTCATGAGTTTCCAAGAATGGAGCTCAAAGCTAGAGCAAACTCTTCCCATCAACTTGACCCCAGGACAAACCCATATCCTTTAAGCTAAGCCAGAAGAGGCAGACTCTTCCCCCTAAACAGGAGAGAATGTAGAGCCAGCTCTATGCACCTCTCTCTCCACCCTCCCTCTGCACTTACCTTTGTGCATCCATTTCATTATCAGAATCACAGTGGGAACACCAGTCACACTGGTTCATGTAGAGTCCCTGCCTTCTAGATAATCATGTGTGGTGACCAAGTGCTGAGCAACCCACATGCCAAAGCCTTGCAAAGCTTTCTGCAGAGGGCCCTGCAGACTACTGTGGGCGAAATGCTAAGTTGGAATCAGAACTGCATTGGCTAAAGCATGTCAGCATCTTTACCTTATCAGACAAATCTGAGGTTAATGAAAATCCCCATGTCATTTGTAGAGACATTTCAAATAAAACCCACATGGTGTCCACAAAGGAAACTGTGATCATCCCAGGTCTCCAATCCAGAAAAGGTGAAAATTCTACCTTCTTGCTTGCACAGATTACTTGGAATCTTTAGTGTTAGACTAGGAGCCAACATACCCAAAGTAGAGTTTTCCTATTTTTCTGTCATGCTCTTCTTTCCAAATTCTACATTGTCACTGCTTTCACTAGTCCCAGCAACAAATTACTTGAGGACCTATGTGTGCAAAGCACTGTTCAGGGCACAGGAGATACAAACATGTATAATAGAGCATCACTGTCCTTGAAGACTTCAGTCTAACTGAAGCAGATATAAGGAAAAATGAATAACACAATAAGGTAAAATATGCTATGTATTAAGTACATCATCCAGACAATGGTTTCACAGAAAAGAAGAGAGTTATCAGAGATTAAAAGCAATAGGGAAAAAAGGATAACAGAGAAATAAAATATGAAATGAGAGATACATACCCATTATGGTACATATTGATTATTACATTTAAAAATTTACACTAATAAGATTGTTTTTAGAAGCTATTATCTTTTAAGATATACTAAAAAAAAAAAAAAAAAAAAAAAAAAAGCAAATAAACTCCTGATACTGTAACCAAAGTTTCTGAAAGGAGAATAACTACTGACATTTCCATGAACTTTATGACGTTTTCTAGGATGAATAGAAGATCAATGGTAAAAATTTGAGTCTATCTTTCTTATCTATATTGTGGATATTATTATAACTGAATAAGCTAAAATTAACTTTAAAAAACAAAACGTTGTGTTGTAAAATTTGATTAAGTGCTATATACTAAATAAGGGTGAGAGGAAGGGTTTATACTTTCTGGTATAAACCTGAAAGGTATTCCAGTTAAAAAAAAAAAAAGTAAATATTTTGACTAAAAAATAATTTCAAAACTAACATAAACATTTTATGATATTATTTTTCAATGATATTTTCATATTTTTGTGTGCACACATATTTACAACATATTATTATCAATCATATAGTCAATAACAATGTTTGGTTATTGGTTTTCTTTTCCCTAACTGACATTGTTCATCACCTAAATAATAATAATAGAATGTAATTAGCACATTAAAATGAAAAAATTACTTCCAAGAGGAGAGGACATAGACAGCCTGCCATTGTTCACACAGAAGGTATAGCTTGACTCCACAGCTGGGTTTTGCAAAGGAGGAGTGTGGGGATTATAAAAGTTCAGGGGATCCACAGAGTGAGAGATTCAATCTTCAGAAGGCATATTTTAATGAAAGACTGGTAGGGTCCCAGGGTAGAGATAATTCCTCTAAACTTGCTTGAGGTTCTAGACTTCAGCAAGAAAGCTTAGGTTCCTATCTATCTATGGAGCCCGTATACAAAGATAAGATGGGGCAAAGATAAGAATATGCATTTGGCTGGGTCATGCCCCCAGCTGTATTTCTTAGGGATCTGCATCTGGCAGAATGAGATGCCGAAAGAAAAAATGTATTTCCAAAAATGTGCTATAGATATGGAGATCTTTATAATCCATCTGCCTAAAGGCAGAATTGGTCCTCAAATCTGAAATAGGACATTTAGTTGGAGAGTAATGTGTTCTATTTGCATGGGTTGGAGAGATTCAGAGCCAATAGTGAGTCAGGCCAACACAGTGACCATAGTTTGGCACTTATCAAATTTGGTCCCACAGTGTTATTTCTCTTATTTTCCCCATGTAATTGTAAATTTCTTGAGGATTATTTCTTCCTCTATTTTTACAACCAAGGGTGTAAACTTCCTGAAGTATTACTTTATATTATGTATAGAATACAATGCTATTGTATATTTAGGTAAAGCATATATGTCTTAGAGAATCCTAAGAAAAAAACAGAAATAACCAGAAATGTACTTATGAATCCATAACATAAAAGCATATATATCTTTTTTGTCAAAATGTATCTCTCTGAATTATTTGTGAAGTACATAGTAATATTTTAAATAATTTCATTAACAGGAGAAAGCAGGTGTCAATGAATGTCCTATCTCATTACTCTTGCTGAAACTACATCTTCTTATTTGGTATTATTTAACTTCATAAACATTTTTCTCTTGATTATATTATTTCTAATTTCTGGTCTTTTGAAAAAAAATGTTAAGGGATTTCCAACAGAGGAAAACATAAAATTGAAAGAATCTTAATGGTGATGCAAAATGAATGCTTAGGATAAAATATTTCATAATTTATCATTTAGGATAAAATATAATTTTTAATTCTGATAGTACCATTAAAACTATACCCAATACCCAACAATGTGTTCCATAATATTTCTCATCAAAATTGGCTCTTTGGATATAAACCATAACCTTCCAATATTGAAATATCATACTGGACAAGTGCAACTATGTACATCCCAATTCACTTGTTGAGGTCTCGTTTATGAGAGCAGAGTCTTCACTCTCTTAATCTCTCAAATTCTCTAAACCATCTTGGGAATTCAGTCTGAAAAACAGATATAGAACCCTTTTTTCATTGCCAACTAGTTGTACAAAATATCTGAATGTCCTGTACTTAGTTGCAAATATATGTTGTCCATTGTACTCTTCAAATTAATATCTCTATTAACAAATTGATACGGGTAACTAGATTGGTATGGGATGGATATGTTTCTGAAAGTACTGCCTAGAGAATGGCCTCACTTTTGGCCAACTGTCTTGTAAAGTGCCATATTGATTTTGCTGTAAGGAACATTTGAAATTCTGAAAAGAAATCAATAGGAGGCCCAAATAATTTAGATACTATCGCTTAAATCAGTATATTGCTTTCCATTAGCTATCTGATGTGACATTTTGAAGTACATATTTTGTGATTTATGTTATTATTTATATAAGTTGGTTATAAACACTAAAAAGTGATCTTTTATATACCTTATTTAAAAAGTATAATTTCTTTAAAATATTGGCTTTCATTGTGACTTTGTTAAATAATCAAAATAAAGACTTCTTTGGGAAAATAAATAAATAAAAGCAATAGGGAAGTTTTAGATTATCAGAGAGAGGAGCAACTCAGGAGGGGGTCATGGAGGAATAATATGAACTCTAGGATTGGAAAGTAGTATCTAACATTCATGCAACATTGCCAGACTCTGTTCCAAGCACTTTATACACAAAAATTTATTTTATTCCTTCCAATATAAATTATCCCTTATATTAAATAGGAGGCAAATACAGCACAGAGAGATTAAGTGACTCGCCCAAAGTCACACAGCCAAGAGGTGGCAAAGTCACGTTGTGATCTCAGTCAGTCAGTGTTCAGAATGTGGTCTTAACCACTCTTCCCCTACACCCCATAGAATGTGTGAACAGCAGCCAAGTTTCATCCAGGCACAGCAGGTTGAGAGTAGAGGTGGGCAAGTATGTCCATGGGCAGAGAGTAAAAGCTAAAGGGAGTGGGGTGGGTATACAGAAGTGCCCCCAAACCCTAATATTCTCAGTGTGGCTGACAGACTAAAAGCCATTCACTTCTAGATTTTCAAAGGCAGTTTATTTTATATTTACAAACATCTAAGGTCAAAAGTCAAAACTCAAGTAGTAAAATCTTAAATTCAGGCTGCAGTAGTATTGGAGTTGAATGGGAAACTAGGGGAAGTGGTATATTGCATAACTACAAAAATGATAACCAATACGGCCTTCAAACTGTGAAAATGAACAAATTTAGGATTTCTCTAGAATTTGTATTTATAGAATCAATGTGCATGTAAACTCCAACTTTAAAAACATTCATGAATGTTCTTTATGTTTGGTCTCTTAATTTAACCCTCTCCCTCCCCATGCTTCTCATTCCTTCTTCCTTCTGCCATGGGTCAGAGCCAGCGGGCGGTGATGATGACCATCCTGGGCAGGTCATTCCATGCTCTGTAGGGTTCTATTTGGGGTGGGAACACTGAGCCAGCTCACTTCCTCTCCACTCTGGTCCCATCAGCGTGCTTCTGGTTAAAGGAGAAGAGAGAAGAGGGATGTGGCAAAATGGGGAAGTTGGTTTTGTTTCAGGTTGCAGGAAAACCCTGCACTCAAAGAGTGCACCTCAGTGAAACTGACACTTTCTATTCCGGGACAAATTCACAGACCTCTTTTTCACACCAAAACTTGTCAGCAAAATAATGATCTCATTTGAAGGTGCTGAGAGCAGTTGTTAGATGAGGACTCCAGCCCGCAAGTTTCCTGAAAAGAAAAAAAGAAAAACAAACTGGTCAACACCTGAGGTTTGTTAAGTCCTCCTCCCTCCGCTGAAGATGCTCCTGGGGGAGATGCCCATAACTTCATCCTTTTCACTCTTCTCCCAGCTCTAATTCAAAGGACATCAAACAAAATCTTCATATGTGTTTTGAGATTTTGTGTTCTTCTTATATTTTTGTTCCCCTTCCCCACTCCGAGATGTTTAGTATTTTGAAAACTTTTCAGTCATGTGACATTTCTTTGTATCTCTTTGACAGCTTATTTATTTCTGACTCCACTTTAGCAAGTTTGGGTTTCCCAGACTTAAGTCTCACTTCTCCAGGATAGAGTGTAGAGGGGGTTCATGCCAGGAGTGAGAGAAAATATCTTTTTCTTTTATAGTTTGGACCGGGCCTCCCTACACAGCCCCACAGAGCCATGGAGTGCAGTACAGGCATGGCCAAAGGCAGGATGGTTGAGGAGTTACAATCTTCCAAACTGCCTAGAAGATATCCTTTTCAGTAGTCCCACCACCCACAGGAGCAAAGCTGGAGTATGGAGAGTTCTCCCCTGACCTTTGTCTCTGAATAGGTGGTGTTTATTTAAAGTACAGTTGACCCTTGAACAATGGCGGGAGTGGAGGGGATTAGGGGCACTGACCCTTACATGGTCAAGAATTCACATATAACTTATAGTCTTACAGTCCATGTTCCACATCTGTGTTTCCACATCCGTGAATTCAACCAACTTAGAGGACTGTAGTATTTACTATTGAAAAAAATCCACATATAAGTGGACCTGAGTAGTTCAAACCCGTGTTGTTCAAGAGTCCACTGTATTGTAGAGGAGGGGGAAATTTCCTCCCACCCCTTTTGAGTCCTTTTGGCTGGCCTAATAATTCACTTGACACAAGACAGATTAACAGGAGAAAAAACTGATTGAATTAGTGCACAGAGGTCTCATAGAAATGGAACCCCCGAAGTGACCAAACAGGCTGTTTATATACCATTTTTAGACAAAGAAACAATTCTTGGTGAAGATTTAACAAAAAAATGGGCTTATGCTTGGGGTAGCCAACTAATGGAGAAGTAACAAAGCTTGCTTATACAGCTTTCTTAGCCTTGAATTCCCTAACTCTGGTGATCAGGATGCTTTCTATCCTCCTGGTATGGGGAGGATACCTTCATAGGGGAGATTTATTTCCTGCTTTCAGAGGGAAAAAGGGGCCAGAATGGGGTTTTTAAATATCACTTTTTCCCCACTGGTTCCTTCTCAAATAACTGAAATTCAAAATAATCAATATGCCATTGAGCCATATTTTGGAGCATCCTGCCCTGGGCCCCAACAGTGCTCACGTGGAAGTCTCCATTTATAATTGTTTAGAGCTCTCTGGAAATGAGAAAAAATATATAAAGTTGTTTAGAATTCTCTGGGGAAGAAAACAAGTAGGCGCTTATTGCTTAAAATAAATCTTGTTGATGAAAGAATGAAAGTAATCACCACCAGCATGCTGAACAGAATTAGAAGCAGTGTGATTGCTGGGAGAAGCAATGGGTCAAAGGGAGCCCTGGAGATGGAGGGGAAGGAGGAGAATGGACAGGGAGTAGGGGAACCAGGCATGTGGCATGGCTGGCTGCTCGGAAAGTCTGGGGAGCCTGGTGATGGGTGCATCTCAGCCTGGCCTCAGAGAGTGAGGGCTCTCTGTTTCCCGGCCGGCCACAGGGCCAGACAAGACAGTTCAGCCTGGACAAGGGGAAGAAGCAGAATGGAGGTACTGGCCAAAAGGTTTTCTGATAGCCAAGGATGGTGACAAGCTGGTCTGGGGTGCTCAGACAGAAATATCTAAAACAATAATTTGGTAAATCCGAAGCTAGACAGTGTTGATCCATATCCAGTTTATAACTTTAGGTGTCCTCATGATTTTCTAGGAAAAAAAGTTATCACACAGTTTAATTCTCTTAATTATTTTCCAGTCTTTCTTCAATGCTCCATGTTAAATTTTTTAAAAAATCTCTTCACCTTTAGCCACCTCGTAACTGAGTCTTCATTGTGAGATAATTTTGTCTTTTTCTTCTATTTCTTTCCTGAATTTGATCACTACTCATTTCATTTCTTCCTGACTGGCTTTTTTTTTTTTTTTTTGGTCTACTTTTGCTTTGAATCTTTAAATTTTTGATTCATCCCAAATACTGGTAAGCAAGGCTTGAAGGCGATGAGGGGAAGTCTGGTTGGTATCCATGGAAGCCAGGGCCATGCAGAGAAAGCAATATTTGCAAAGACACTCAGGCAGGCACAAACCTGGCTTATTTGAGGGAAATCACTGAAGCCAGCATGGCTGGAGCAGGGGAGCAATAGGATTGTCCTTACGACATGTCAGGCTATTTTATGGGCTTTTAAAATATTAAATGTTTTGTCCTCATAACGACACTATGAGCAAGATAAGATTATTAGCTTCATTTTACAGATGAGGAAATGAGACACAGATTGGTTAAGTTATTCACCCAAAGACACACAGAAAAGAGAGCCAGGGTTTGAATCTGCATAATCTATGGAAAGAGGGAGGAGGAAGAGGAAGGGGAGGACGTCAAAGGTAAGGGGGTGTCCCACCATTGTAGGGACACTTGCAGAGCACTTCGGGAACTCTGGTTTTGACTCTGAGCAAGATGGGGCACCATGGGAAGATGTCAATCAATGGAGTGATATGATTTGATTTACATTGTAAAAGGATCTGTCTGGTTGCTGGGCTTAAAACAGACTGTAGGGACTTCCGTGGCGGTGCAGTGGTTGGGAATCTGCCACCAATGTGGGGGACACGGGTTCGATTCCTGGTCCGGGAGGATCCCACATGCCACAGAGCAGCTAAGCCCATGTGACACAACTACGGAGCCTGCGCTCTAGTTCACACGAGCCACAACTACTGAGCCCGCGCTCCAGAACTACTGAAGCCCGCGTGCCTGGAGCCCATGCTCCGCAACAAGATAAGCCACTGCAATGAGAAGCCCGCGCACCGCAACGAAAAGTAGCCCCCCGCTCTCCGCAACTGGAGAAAGCCCGCACGCAGCAACGAAGACCCAATGCAGCCAAAAATAAATAAAATATAAATAAATTCATTTTTAAAAAGTCACTATTGCCAAATAAAACAAATGGTGTTAAAAAAAATAAAACAGACTGAAGCAGTGATGCCTGCTAAGAAGCTATTAAAGTAAATATAGGTGAGGTTGTCAGATCACCTGATAGTCACGAACTCTGTTTTTTTATGTAAAATGATCCATCAAAAAAAAAAGAAATGGCAACTGATTCAGGCCTTTCTGTAATGTTGTGATTGCTAATCAAATGACATGTCTACTGACCCCTCTGCCCTGTACACACATCTCTCCTCTTGTAGGAGGGGACACTGTGGCCTGTACCTTCCTTCTTCTCTCTCAAGACATGTTTCTTGACATTTGAAAATGGATATTAGTCATCGCTGGAGTGAGGGGGTGACCTAACAAATAAGAGGCTTGGCAAACACTGTCCCACGGGGGATTTCACTTCACCCCCGTACCTCACACTGCACGAACGATTGGAGAGAAGCCCCATGTGTTTCTCTTCCTCCTGTTCTAGCCCTTGGCCTCCCACATGCAATCGTAGAGAGGGCGCGGCTGGGACAATCCAGACTGGTGTTTGAGATCATCCCAGTTCTGCTTTTTCCACCCTTGAAGACCTGAGATCCTGAGGTATAAATTTCCCTGCTGCCAATGCTACCTTCACATTTATAACTATGTTTTGCAAGCCCAAGTGAGGCAGCTGTACAAAGCTTGTGGGGAGAGAAGTGTGCAAGCCTTTTAATCTCCCCCAAAACAGAACCACACAAACTGAGGCAGATGAGTCCACTAGCCACCAGGGGACATCCAGTACTGGTGTGAGGAAATCTCCGTGGGGTTCCTGAGGGATGCACTGAGCTTTGGCCTTCGCTTCAATACCCAAGGGCTGAGGTTCTGTTCGGGAGGAAGGTCCTTGTCCACTCGCTATGCCTTTCTTACGGATATGGTCCCAACAGCTACACATAGATTCACCTTAGGAAGTCTGCTTCTACTAGGATATGCTGACAACTTTATCTTCTCAGCAGCTGATCTGAGAGTTTCCTAAGGCAGAAATGGCTTTGATGGGCTTGCGACGAGGCTAAAAGCCATGGTCTAGGTTTTAAGTAGAGAAAGAAAATTTTTAAAAGACTGGGACCAAGCCTTGCAGGACAAACATGAGGCATGATGGGAGACTCATTGGGAAGGGGAGAGAGCCTTAGAGAAGTTCGTGTTACCTGAGGTGAAGGGATTGAGTAAATGCGGTGCATTGGGAGGTGTGCCACTTTCCCACGAATCCCCCAGATCTTTGTGAAAACTAAAAACAAAATTCTGGCTATTTGTAGTGTGATTGAATTTCTTGTGAAAGCTGGTAAATGGCCTTGAGCTTCAAGGTTGGCCTGGGGCAGAAACAGTCAGCCTGCACAACCCAGGGAGAGAGTCGAGGTCTAGGCTAAGCCATTTGACACGGGCGGTGATGTATCAGGCACAGAGCCAGGTGGGCCCTTGCAGGACACGTGTGCAGCCAGATCCGGACTCTTTCTGCCCCCCATTCAGCCCTCCTCCCTGGCTCCCTGGAGGTCTCTCTCCTAGTCCTAATATTTCTATTTCAAGCCAGTAAGCTCAGTTCCCAACCATCTGAGAGTTTTTTCTGAGAGGTAGTACAGTGAGGTGGTCATGCGTGAACATAGGAGGGCAGGATAGTCTGGACTGAGATCCTGGCTTGGCTAGTTTTAGCAGTGAGTTCTTGGTGGAGTCTAACCAGGTCTCAGGTTCCCCAGCTATAAAATGCTATAATGGGGTTATTGATCTCCCAGGGATGTTTTGAGTATTAAAAAGGCTGATACATGTAAAGTAGTTAAAACTTGGCCTCTTTCATGGGAAGCTGTTTATTATTACTTAATGCTGAGAGGAATAAGGGAGTTTAGTCACAATACCACAACTTTTATTTTTTTGATCACTGAATTAAATTTTTAAAAAATTTCAACCTATAGTCATAATTCTCTGTTATTTACAAAATTTTGGTTTTGAGGTATAATTGACATACAATAAGCTGCATATATTTAAAGTATACAGTTTGATAAATTTTGAGTACATATATATATATGCATATTATATATATGAGGTTATATACACCCATGAAACCATCATCAAAATCAAGAAAGTGGACATATACATCACCCCCAAAATCTTCCTTGTGGTCCTTAGTTGTCCCTCCTTCCAGTCTTCCACACTCCCATCCACTCCCTGTTACCAAAAAACAACTGATTTGCTTCCTGTCACCACAGATTAGTATGCATTCTCTAGAATTTTATATAAATAGAATCATGTGTGCTCTTTTTGTGTGTCTTCTTTCACTCAGAAGGATTATTTTAATATCCTTTCATGTTGCTGCATGTATTAATAGTTCATTCCTTTTTATTGCTAAGTGGTATTCTGTTGTATAGATACACCATAATTTATCTATTCACCTGTGGATAGATAATTGTGTTGTTTCTAGGCTTGGGCTACTACAAAAATAGCTGCTATGAGTATGTGTATACATCTCTTTGTGTGGACATGGTTTTTGTTTCTCTTATGTAAATACCTAAGAGAAGAAAAGGCTAGATCATAGAGTAAATATATTTTTAACATTTTAAGAAACTGTGAAACTGTTTGCCAAAGAAGTTTTGTCATTTTTACATTCCCACCAGCAGTTTCTCCATATCCTCATCAATGCTATATATGGTCACTCTTTTACTTTTTTTTTTTAACTATTTATTTTATATTGGAGTATAGCTAATTAACAATGTTGTGATAGTTTCAGGCACACAACAAAATGACTCAGCCACACATATACATGTGTCCATTCTCCTCCAGACTCCCCTCAGTGGTCACTCTTTTTCATTTTAGTCATTCTAATAGGTGGTGTTAGCTCCTTGTGACTTTATTTGCATTTCCCTAATGACTAACAGTGCTGAGTATCTTGTCATATACGTACTTGTCATCTGCCTTATTTGATGAAGGGAAGTGTCTGTTCAAGTACTTTGCCCATTTTTAAAAACTGGATAGTTGGCTTTCAGATTATTGATTTTTGAGAATTATTTATATGTTTTGCCTACAAGTCCTTTTTCAGATATATGCTTTGCAAATATTTCATCCAGTCTGTGGCTTGACTCTTCATTCTCTTAACAGTGCTTTTTAAAGAGTAGAAATTTAAAATTTTTCATTAAGTCCAATTTATTTTTATTTTCTTTTATGGATAGTGGTTTTGGTATTGGACAGAAGAAAATTTTGCCTAACCCAAGTACAAAAGATTTTATTCTATGTTTTATAGCTTTGATTTTACATTTAGGTCTATGATCCATCTGGAGTTAAGTTTTCACATGGTGTGAGATAGATCAAACCTCTTTTGCTTTGTTTTGCATAAAGGTATCCAATTATTACAGCATAGTTTGTTTTTATTTTCTAATTTGTTAATATGGTTAATTACATTGATTGATTTTTGAATATTAAGCCAGCACTACACACTCATGGGATAAATATAACTTCCTCATATTATATTATCCCTTTTACATATTTTTGGATTCAAATAGCTAAAATTTTGTTTAGAATTTTTTTTTTTTTTTTTTTGCAGTATGCGGGCCTCTCACTGTTGTGGCCTCTCCCGTTGCGGAGCACAGGCTCCGGATGCGCAGGCTCAGAGGCCGTGGCTCACGGGCCCAGCTGCTCTGCGGCATGTGGGATCTTTCCCGGACCGGGGCACGAACCCGTGTCCCCTGCATCGGCAGGCGGACTCTCAACCACTGCGCCACCAGGGAAGCCCTGTTTAGAATTTTTGCATCTATGTTCATGAGGGATGTTGTTCTATAGTTTTCTCTTTTAATAGTCTTTGTCTGGTTTTGGTATCAGTGTAATGCTGGTCTCACAGAATGAGATGAGAACTATTTCCTCCTCTTCTATTATTTTGGAAGAGTTTGAGAAGGATTGGTTTTAATTTTTCTTTTAACATTTGATAGAACTCACCAGTGAACTCATCTGGTCCAGAGTTTTTCTTTGTTAAGAGGTTTTTTAAATTATTAACTCAATCACTTCTTATAGATCTGTTCGTATTTTCTGTTTCTTCTTGAGTTAATTTTAGTAGTGTTTGACCCATTGGTTATTTAGGAATAGGTTGTTTAATTTCCACATGTTTATGAATTCCCCAAATTTCCTACTATTATTGATTTCAAATTTTATTCCATTGTGGTCAGAGAATATATTTCACATGATTTCAGCCATTTAAAACATATTGATCTAGGTACACCCTCCAAGTCAGGTCTAAGTGAAGGTTGCTGAGATAACCCTCTGGCCTTTGTCAAGTTTTACTCTTGGCTGTTTGGAGTTTCTTTAGAAGCTAAGTTGTCTTCTGCAGGCAGAATGCAGCCAATGAGGGCTGGGCTTGGCTTTCCTATCTGGGTTTCTTCCTGGCTCAGATCACAAATCATTTGAATGGGATAAAGTTAGGAATGCCCTTATTTCTCTGGTTGGTGGAGCTGAAGGGCATTCCAATCCCAAGCACACTGGTGCAGTAGGTGGAAATGAATGTAATGTTAAATTTATTAGGTTACTTTGTAAGAGCCGTTTTACAAAATTCAAATGAACATTAGGATAGATGTGGCTGGATTTCTGATGGTGTGTTTTTTCCATTACAGGTTTAATTTCTTTATCTGGCATCCAGCTGACACCCCTCTCACTGACTGTGTTGAAATTAGGACAATAAAACATTCCCTTCCTTCAGAAGTCTCAGTGAAACTACTCTTCATAACAGGGCTGCCTTTCCTGGCCTCTGCCAACCCATTAGGATGTTTCAGAATGTTTTTTACTTCTTCTCCGAAGCCCTTAGATACAGGAGTTCGTAGAATAGTGTACTCAAATATTTTGAGGCAAATATGATTCAGAGTCCACTTTGGGGTTATTTATCTGAGGAAATGTCTAAGCCAGTAAAGTTGAGATCAAATTGAGTTCTGCAAGTAGAAGGGAAGTGAACTAGGTAAATAGAACACATTGGTACCTAGAATAGCCTGCAGTTTCCTCTTTGGCATTCTGTTGCATGATCGTGGTCAGATCAAAGAAACCCGTAGAGGTTTTGTTTTCACCACTTAGAACCAAGAAAATTAAACTCAGCTAGTAAGGATCTTGTGATATTTGCCATAAAGAAAAAGGTGCCATTTTTCTTTTGTTGTGTTCCTTTAGCAGCTGCCACCAAGCAAGGGGTTTGCCTTAGTTGTGAATATGTTTGACCCATGGTATTTCCCTGACTCAATGAACCAAGAATATAAATTAAATGTTTCTTTAAAAGTTTAACTTCATATTAAATATCAGGTTAGGGGAATTAATATCTAGTTACAAGCTATGCATAAGAAAGAGTTGTTAAAGAAGAATAGGATTTCAAAGAAACACAAATCTCTACATTGACATATGGACTGTTGTACATTATTAAATTCAACCTTTGCAATTAGCATTTAATTCAATCTAACTCTAGTTCAAACTCTGAGACATAAAAATAAAACTCACCCCACTTCCTTTCTAGATTCAGAAACTCGTATCCCAGATTCAGAAACAGACATATACATATGAATAAATAAATATACACATACACCTTGTGACTATAACCTACTTAGGACAAAATCATTACAGAATGTAAGCAATTTTAGATGCCATTTACACCCCTTAACTGCTTCTGAGTAAAAAGAAGCTGTTCTTAACAAAAATGATGAAAAGAAAATAAAAACTTATTTTACCTGTGACCAAGAATGTGAAGGCTTTATAATTGTAAGCCCCCAAACTATCTCCTGTCCTTGAGGAAGACATAGTGCAGGTATCCCAATGGCTAAGAGCATTAGGTTAAAAATGCCCTGAAGTTAAGGACTGAAAACCACGAGGAGGCAGACAGCATCTGGAGGCAGTCACTCTACAATGAGTAAACCCATACACCACCCTGTCTCACCCTTCTACTTCCAAAGTCATCAGTATGGTTGCTGGTGTTTGTAACAGGATAACCTACCAGCGGGAGAGAAGGGGAGAAGGGAGAAAGCCGGTGTCAAATAGCTCCTGCCCTCCTGTCTCTGCCCCATCACCAATTGTGGTTGGAGGAAGCTGAGTTCTAGCCATCACGAGAGCAGTGGGACATCATCTCTTACCATTTCACTCACTACACAATCTTAAGAAGTCCCTTCACCTAGTTGGGTCTCAGCCTTTTCATTCACAAAACAAGATGATTGCCCAGGTGGTCCTAACATCGGTCCAAGCTCTCAGACTTGGAGATCCTAAAACTGGAAGCAATCACCATGAACGTATGATGTAAAATATTAAGTAATGAATATAAAACAGAGACTATTAAAGTAGTCAGTAGGAAAAACAGAGTCACATACTGAAACACAAAATAAAACAAATGAATGACAAAGATTTACTTTTTAACCTGGATGAGCTCAGTTAGTTAGCATCTCTTTCCATTACAGCTGATTATCTTCACTTTGCAACACTAATCATCCTCCTGAATTGGTCAACTTAATTATTAGTGATCTCAGAGACAGAAAACTTTCCTGGGGAGATTATTGTTCTATTTTTATGGATCCATGGCTGTTTTTATACTTAACTTTAGTCAGACACCAAAGAACATCTGGTGTTTTATAAAATGTCACCTTTGAATAGAAATTTGGCAATCATGTGCTGAGTTCTGGAAAATGACATAGTGTCTAACCAGAGTCCATGTGTGGGTTGCTGTAACAGATCTGAAGGGAAAGTGACTTGATCCAACCCACCCAGAAACCCCGACTGAGGGCTCCACTCTATGATGACTTTTCTTACAAATGGACATATACCGCATTCCCCATCATCATTTCAGACATAATCAGCCCACTGATACCGGCTGGTACGTGAAGTAGCCTGCCAGATCAGGGAGGCAGGAGTAAGGATAAAGGGAGAGAGAACTGGATTCCAGAGCCACAGAGTATTAGCGCTGGTTGGGACATTGTGGCTTAGTTCTTGTCATTCATAAAGCATGGTCACCTAGATCAATGGAAAGAAATGACTGATGCTACTTTACCTGCTTTTACATTTTCCCTTTTTTCTGGTGAAACTGAAACCATGCACCTCAGATTGGGACTTGAACCCACGGGCCGGGACTCGAACCCAGCCAAAATCCAGATTGGGACTTGCACCCATGGTCTTTTAATTAGAATCATTCACCTGGTGTCTGGACTTACTGAGGCTCAGGTTCTTTGTGTCTCAGTGCAGAAAAAATTCAGAGAGAGACAAAGTAATAGGTAAGAAGTGGATTTATTTAGAGAGATGCACATTCCATAGACAGAATTAGGTCACTCCCAAAAGGTCCCTCCCAAGAGTGGCCCCAGGGCACGAGATCATTTTGGAAAGTGAGAGCAGCCAAGGGAGAAACACACTCCACAGACAGTGTGGGCCATCTCAGAAGGTGAGAGGCCCCGAAATATGGGGTGGTTAGTTTTTATGGACTGGGTAATTTCATAGGCTAACGAGTGGGAGGATTATTCCAACTATTTTGGGGAAGGGGTAGAGATTTCCAGGAACTGGGCCACAGCCCACTTTTTTTTTCCTTATAAATTTATTTATTTTATTTATTTATTTTTGGCTGCATTGGGTCTTCATTGCTGCACGTGGGCTTTCTCTAGTTGCAGCCATTGGGGGCTACTCTTCATTGCAGTGCATGGGTTTCTCATTGTGGCTTCTCTTTGTTGTGGAGCACAGGCTCTGGGTGCACTGATTTCAGTAGTTGTGGCATGTGGGCTCAGTAGTTGTGACGCACAGGCTTAGTTGCTCTACGGCATGTGGGATCTTCCAGAACCAGGGCTTGAACCCGTGTCCCCTGCATTGGCAGGCGGATTCTTAACCGCTGCACCACCAGAGAAGCCCCACCACCCACTTTTTGACCTTTGATGGTTGGCATCAGAACTGTCCTGGCGCTGGTGGGTGTGTCATTTAGATGCTAATGTATTACAATAAGTGTATAATGAGGCTCAAGGTTTACTGGAAGTTGAATCCTCGGCCATCTTGGACCTAGTTGGTTCTAGCCAGTTTATGTCTACCCTCAAGGGCTATGTCATTCTTTTAGAGGTTGTGCCCTGCTCCCTTCCCTCCTGTTTCAAAAGTGTTTGGAGTATCTTTAGCCTCTGGATCTAGACTGCTTGAATTTAACTCCTTACCCTGCCCTTGCTCACTGTGAAAACTTGGGCAAGATACTGATCCTCTCTGTGTCTTAGTTGCCTCATTTTAAAAATGGAAATAAAAATAGCACCCACTTTATAGAGCTGCTGTGAGAATTTAAGGACTTAATATATGTTAAAAAAAAAAAGCACTTAGACTAGTGTCTGGCACAGAATAAACACTATGTAAATATCAGTCATTGTTGTGCTAACCTTCAAAAAAGAAAATTCATTGGTAAGGTGTAAAATTTCTTGAATAGGTTATTTGAAAGATTGTCAGACTTAGAATTTATTTCCTTGGAGAATTCTTAATTCTTTTAGCACCTGGACCACATCTGATTCTTTCTGCCACCTGCTTCTTTATGGATGGGAAAAAAGCAGATGCTTCTCAGTCTCAAAACAAATGGTTTCTCTCACTATGGTGCCTCTCCTTTTCTATGCTTGGGTCTGCTCAGGAGAGAAAGCAACTTATAGGTCTGAAATTAACATTTTCTTTCTCTTATGGAGCTTCACTGTCTCAAACAATGAAACTATCCTTTTTCCCATTGAAAATGGGCTTTGTCCTGCCAACCAGACAGAGTTGTGTCTGCCTGGGGATTGACAGCAACTGTGTTGGTGCTGAGCTACAAACCAAACAGAACTCCTAGGGCTTTGGAGTTTAAACAATAGCTGAATTACAAGGGCACTGTCCCAGAAGACACCATGCTTATTTTTGCAGACCTGAGCAATAAAATGGCTGTGTCTTTGAAACCAATTGCCAAATCTTTCCCTTACTGGGATGTGCTTTCCCTTGACAGTAGAGAATTCCCAACATGGGGAGAAAGCAGGTTCCCTATCATAGACCTTAGTATAACTTGGAAAACTATAACCACAGTCCTCCAAATCCCCTGTGTGAAATCGGTGGGGACTGATTCCACCATGCTAAGAAAAACAAATTGGACCAGGGAGGGTGATGTTGTTTTGACTTGCAATTCAGCCAAACAAGAAGATTATTGCAAACTCAGATGGGTGGAGAGTTTTCCAGAAATGCTGAGTAATGGCCAGGGGACACGCTATGATCTGAGATAAATAACTTGCCAAAGGTAAAGTCCCACAACAGTAGTTGATTTCAAGTGAAATACCCATATTACACTCCTAGATCCAGCCCTAGGGTTCAAATGGCACTGGGAGACTCATTGGCCCTCAAAGCATTCTAAACACTCATCAAAATCTCCTTCTCTTAGGATGTTTGTTTATCTCCAGAGGGGAAGAAAAGACTGATAAAACCATTTCTTATTAAGATGTTCAGGCCTGAATGTGAACCTTCGTCAATACTCCAGAGTCATGCACTCTTTGAAAGAGAACTGAAAAAAACAGTAATTAGTCACCTCTCACAGAAAATCCCAAAGCAGAATTTCAGACCATGTGTAATTAATCATATTTTCATCACCTATGTCACCACTTTCTCTTCACTCACAAGGCTAACCCTTCAGCACTTCCCTAAACAAACAGTCCAATTCTACAAACATTTAAGTGTGGCAATGTGCAAAGATCTGTGACTCCAAGCCAGCAGAATGCAGCACAGAAATTAAGAGCACTGGGGCAAGAGTTAGAGCTTGGGTAAAATCCTGGCTTCAGCCATTACTGGCTCTATGAGCTGTTTCTCAACCTCTACTTGAGTTTCAACTTACAAAATACAACTGACAATTTTTTTTTAATTAATTAATTTATTTATTTATTTTGGGTTGCATTGGGTCTTCGTTGCTGCAAGCGGGCTTTCTCTAGTTGCGGCAAGCAGGCGTTACTCTTTGTTGTGGTGTGCGAGCTTCTCATTGCGGTGGCTTCTCCTGTTGCAGAGCACGGGCTCTAGGCATGCAGTAGTTGTGGCTCGAGGGCTCTAGAGCGCAGGCTCAGCAGTTGTGGCGCATGGGTTTAGTTGCTCCACGACATGTGGGATCCTCCCGGACCAGGGATCGAACCCGTGTCCCCTGCATTGGCAGGCAGATTCTCAACCACTGCACCACCAGGGAAGCCCACAACTGGCAAATTTAATCCTTACATGGCTGCATTGGGTATTTCATAAGATGAAGGTTTTTGCACAGTGCCTGGCATGGAGTGAGGGCTCAGTACATGTTACCTGCGTGTGGTATTAAGTGGAACCCAAGTGCAATAAGTGTAAGTGTCTTAAAGCTCAGCTGATGATGACCTCATGAACCACTGAAGGCCTAGCTCCTGGCACAGGGTAGAAAATAAATATTTGTTGAATGATAAAGTTATGAGCTTTTCCCTGCTTCATCTACACTTGATCACTGCCTCTTCCACCACAAGAGAACTTCTAGAGATAGAGGAATGAGTATTATATAGGTGAGGTTGGATGTGGTAATAGGGCTGGTCAAGACTAATGCTTAAAGCAAGAGCCCAGTTGGAAAATAGGAGCCAGGTGTAGCCAGATGTCTGGGAAGGCCACAACTAGGAGCCAAGATGGGCTTGAGACTGAGGTGAGGGCCAAGTCCAGGGTACATGATTTCTGTGTGCTGCTTTCTCTGAGGACTTGATATGCCAGTAATTCTAGCAAGCTGAACCCACCAAAGCTGAAACGTAAAGGCTTCTCTCAAGTTTTATCAGCAACTGTCTTTTGACTCATCCCAGGTAGGATATAAAAGATCGTGTTCAATAAGAAGACACTTACTTATAAATTTATGGCTTTCTACCTGATTTTCCCGATTTCCTTCTCCCTCTACCTCCAAGTTCTTCCTTCACAGATATGATGGGAACAGAGAGGGATGGCTGGGATGTTCTATTTCCTTACATATTTGGACTTGAAGGTACAATCTGCATTATGAGCATCAGTAAAATCCAGAGTGTTTTCTCCTTGTTTCTGTGAAAACCGATTGCAAATTAAACACATTAGGTTTGCGTTTCAGGTAAATAAAACAAATGGTCTGCACCCAGGTAGGTATAGACAGGTAGTGCGGGGCTGGCTAACTTATCACCTGTTAGTCCTGGGTCTAAAATTTCCTTTACTCTAGTCAACCTTTTTGATGCACTCTGTCCTGACTGACCTCTTCTTACCAGGGATTTTCCATCAAAGGGGACATTACTAGCCTTGGGTTTCAAAGCCGTCAGCTTTGAGGAGGAGGAGGAAGTACCATGTGGAAGTATGTTTTTCAGTCCTGTAGATCGTGGTTGAAGATTAAAAGGCCAACCTGAGATAGGTGTATTTTTCTTAAGAACTAAAATTGCTTGTTGCTGTTGGCAAGTGGCCTAGAACAAAAGGATGAAAGAATTTGTTCCTGGAAGCTTTCAAACCCACAAAAAGTCAGCATTTGCTTTGCACACACATGCCTCTGAGGCTCTGTGGGCTCCTGCCCACAGTAGGCAAGCAGTTGGCTCTTTGGCAGCAGCAACTCAACATGCTTCAAAGGATTTCTTCGGTGCTGATTCCTTATTCAGTGTGAGTTCTCTGACCTATGGAGGTCTCACTATGACATCGGCATTAAAAACAGACAACAACACAGATGGCAGAGGAAAAAGACCCTAGCTTTTTTTCACACCCCATTGTTCAGCTTTTTTGTTACTGCGTTAGTGGTTTTTCTGCTTCTGTTTTGTGGCTTTCTAGTTCTGTAGCTATTCTTTCTTCAGCTCTTTTAGTAAGCATTACTTACACCTTCTCTTTCCTTCCAGTTCCTGACAACCACTAAATGTCCATTCTTGTTATCACTATTAGAAAGAGTATTTATGTCTATGCTAAAATTACATAACCTGGGAGCACTACCTCAAACAAAACCAGCCTCTCAAAGATTTTGGTTCGCAAGCTCATCCAAAGCAAGGTTTCCTGGTGAAATGAACAACTGGCCTTCTCTTTGGGATTCTCTCTCTTAAACGCCATGGTCCTTCTCTTGGAATAGAGCAGTGGTTGTCAACCAGGGGAGCAATTTTGCCCCCCAGGCAATATTTGACAATGTCTAGAGACACTTTTAGTCATCAGCTGGGAGAAGGCCATCCTACAGGCATCCAGTGGGTAGAGGCCAGAGATACTTCTACAATACACAAAATTATCTGACCTAAAATGTCAATGGTAATGTTGGAAATCCTGGGGTAGAGGAAGTGGGGGTGTTTACCCAGGGAAAGAAAAAATTTAAAAGAGTCCTAGATTCTAGGTACTGAATTCTAGGTACTGAAGTGAGGGTGTTTACCCAGGGAAAGAAAAAATTTAAAAGAGTCCTAGATTCTTAAGTATTGGTTCCCATGGACCAGTACCTAACTCAGGACTGGTCCATGGGAAGGTAGAGCTTGCACATGAGGCAGCAGTAAAGTCAAGGTGAATAGTTTTATTTAGCTATACTGATACTCCTGTGAGAGACCCTAGGAATCCAAAACAGCAGTGAAGAAACCCACTTTTTTGTCCCATGGGGGACAAAAAATTACCAGTTTATCCCAGATATATGTACGAATTTTGCTTTTATTACATTGTGTGGATACCTGAATCCCCTAAAAACCATCTTACCCATGGACTAAACTTCATTCACTACATATTAATTGAGCAGCTACTATGTCCCAGGACATTTCTGAGCACTGAGGATATAACAATGAACAAATCAGAACAATTCCCTGGTCTCATGGAACTTGTATTCTAGAGCTGCATTGTCCAATAAAGTAGCAAGTGACACAAGGGCCATTTAAATTAATTATAATCAGGTCAAATTAAAATTTTAGTTTTTCAGTCATACTAACCATATTTTAAGTGTCCAAGAGCTACATGTGGCTTGTGCCTACCACACTGTACAGAACATAGAACGTTGCCATCATTGCAGAAAGTTCTATTGGACATCACGATCTAGAGAAGCTTACAACCTAGAGAAATCTCTATCTTTAGTCTCCCACTTTGGTTAAAATGCAGAATGAGCCCATTACATAAACAGTTCTTTTAGAAGGTTAGCACCACAGCCATTATCAGACCTTTGAGTAGTTCTTTGTAGGAATGGGTCACCGAAAAAATAGGTTTTTATGGATATAATTGTTAATCAATTAGGTAGGCACTAATTAAGTGTTTTCATATACAAACTCATTCAATCCACACAAAAGCCCAATGAAGTAGGTGCTATTATTTTTTTTTATTTAAAAGATGAGGAAATTAAGACAAGGAGAGATTAAGTAATTTGCCCAAGATTTGAGTTAATATTAGTCAAAGATTTTTAAATGGTTTTACAAACAACCCTCTAATCTGAATGACATAACACAATGAAAACTTTATTCCTTTCTCAAGTCACAGGCCAACTCTATATTTCGTGAAGACCATTGTGCAGAGATTCAGAGCCCCAGTCTCCTTCTATGTGGTGGCTTGGCCAACTTTTAAGTTCTCTGAACCCTGTTGTGGATTCTGTATCTAAGCAGAAGACAAAGTAAGAGCTTAAAGCGGGGCTTCCTAACCTCAGCTTTATTGATATTTTGGGCTGGATCATTCTTTGTTTGCTATCTTGTGCGTTGTAAGATGCTTAGTAGTATCCCTGGCCTCTACCCATTAGATGCCAGTAGCAGTGTCCAGTTGTGACAGCCAAAATGTCTCCATATTTACCCAAAGTTCCTGGGGTGGAGTGGGGACACAAATTCACCCACCAGTTGAGAACACTGGCTTAAAGGATCACTCCAGAGGTTTTAGAGAATATGGAAGTGGTCATATTCCTTTCACCCAAATTCTGTTGGCCAGAACGTAGCACATGGCCATATCTATCTGGGAGAGACGGCTGGAAAATGTTCCCAGGAAGAAGAGGGGGTCTTGGAAGATCAGGTGAGCAATGTGGAATCTGCCTGAAGAATACAGACCCCAGAAAACACACAAAAGTCTTCAGAGAAACTTGCAGATATTGGCAAAGCATTCTAGACAGTACTGGAGATAAAACCACACCATTATCACACATTTTTTTCATGGCAAACCTCATCACCCTATGTAGGTCTCCCAGAATAAAAAGCTGATGCAATAAAGTAGTAGATGTCATATTCCTTAGGTGAATATATTCATTAGGTAACACCAAAATGTAATCCACATTTTGCAATGACCCATGAAAAAGTTGAGCACATGCAGGGCGGGAATGAGTCTGGGATGATGGGAATGTTCCATGAAGCTGTCTAGCCCTAATTATATTCCAGAAAGATGAGCATCTGCAATATGTATGGCCGGGAGACAGAAGGAAGACAGAAATGCATTTTTGGAAGATGGAGAAGTGGAGAATCTTTGGATAAATGTCACAAGTATTGGAGCTTCAGAAACAGGGAGAGGTGGTGAGAAAAAGCTGTCATTCATTTACTACTGACCGTTTCAAATAATATCTTGGCTTAGTGTAAAGACATTGCAAAATTGATTAACAAATGACGGTATCTGGAATCCCACTCAAAGCACTAGTATTTTTGTATTGTGAAGCAGGTTAGTTCACACCTACTCTATAGAGAAAAAATGCATACCTTTTGTAAGGATCATCTAAATTGCAGTTGGCTCCTGTTGGTGTATGGAAAACCTTTAAATATCCCTTAATTTTCTCTGCTTTATGACAGCCAAATGAAGTCAAAATGCTTCTTGAGTTTTTTATTACATGATTTGAGGGAAATTATTTCTCAGCTGCCTAGTTTGTACATTTTTCTCCTTACTATGTAATCAAATTGAAAAGAACTAGAAACTCTCAAGTTTCTACCAACTGGCAATAAACCAGACTCAGAAGCCAAGGTTAGCTCCCCAGCCACACTTAGTTCCAACCTACCCAATCCCTGCCCTAAGGAAAAGATGGCCACATTACATCTCGGTGGTAATAAAAATCAATCAAATCCAGCCTAAGTCACTGGGTTGAAGAAACATAATGTATCCAATAAATTCATATAAAGGCCTATATCTTATTAAAGCTATTGATAGCCTTGTCTTACTAAAGTTAATCATTATATTTTATTCATTTTATCAAATATTTCTTTTTTTGTGAAAAAACTATTTGAAGAGTATACCAAATTAAAATTGAAGAGTATACCAAATTAAAAAGAGAGAGAGAAAAAGGATGGGGAAAGAGAAGGAAAAGGGAAAGTGTGATATTTTGAGCAGTAGATAAGTCACATTGAGAGGAGGACTCATTTGCAGTCTTACACAACAGACCTCTTTAGTTGCATTTTCTAGAGAGTGGAAATCAGGACAGACAGAGTTATAAAATAACACCAGATGATAGCCAGAGGCAATGACTAGGTGTTTTTAATAAGAAGCAAATTAGGAACCACAGCTAATAAATACATACACATATACATACATTAACTCACCAAATATTTATCATGAAACGCTATAGACAAAACACTGTTAGATTGGCAAGTGAGGAATGGAAAAGGTGAGAAAAACATAATACCTCTCCTCAAGAAACTTGAAAAGTAGTGGGGATGTCAGATAAATACACAAGTGAAGGAAATACAAAAGAGAAGAGAAGAGGAGAGGAGGGGAGAGGAGGGGAGGGGAAGGGAAGGAAGAGAAAACAGGCGGAGAAAAAGATACTGAAGGACTGAAATTTCCTGACTGAGTGAAGAAATGTCGTATAGCTGAGATCTGAAGAAGCAGTGTTTTAAGGCAAAATTAAGAATGTCTCCACTCTCTGGGCAAGAACATACTTTGGATTATGATGAAATGGAAATTCAGGGTACTAAGAGAGGAAAACCATAAGGTTTTATGTGCTTTTATGACCCATCAAATGCAGTGCCAAGCCATCCCCAGTGATTACTCATAAGGCTTTCTGCCCTCTGCCTGAAAGCAGGTTTCTTCATTTCTACAAAGGCTCTGGGCCCCTGGCCTTGCCTGGCTTCCTTGGCCACCTGAGGCAGAGGCAAAAGAGGGCAGGCCTTGCGTAGCATGATGCTATCCAATAACTACTCTCCTGTCTAATTTGGAATACCATGAGCAGGTTTCTCTTTCCTCTTTCAGAGATACAAAAAGCAAGCAAGCAGAGTTTATAAGCCAAAAATCCCTTTTAATAGGGAATTTGCCAATATTACACGTTCTGTCCTTGGTGCAATATGTAGCCCGACTCTCAGACACCTAGTGTAATGGTGAAAAGAATGGATTTGGGAGTTAGATAGTCTGTGTATAAATTTCGGTTCTACCACCTATCACTGTGTGATCTTGGACAAGTTTATTAACTTATCATCAGATTCCTCACCTATAAAGGTGAGATAATTGTAGTACCTACTTCACAGGGTCATTATGAGAATTAAAAGAAGTAAATAAATAAATCAGGAGTTTGGGATTAAAATATACATACTACTATATATAAATTAGATAACCAACAAGGACCTACTGTATAGCACAGGGAACTATACTCAATATCTTGTAATAATCTGTAATGTAAGAGAAATTTAAAAAAAAGAATATATGTATATATGTATGTAAGTATATATATATATATATATATATCTGAATTCCTTTGCTGTACACCTGAAACTAACACATTGTAAAGCAACTATATTTCAATAAAATTAAAAAAATTTTTTAATTAAAATTAAGAAGTAATTAGATGCAAATAATTTATAATGATACCAGGCCCACAATAAGAATTCAATAAATGCTGCTCATTAATAACATTGCTTTAGAAAAATAGCTAAAAATAATATCATGCTAATTCCTAATGCTTCCCATGAGAAGAAAAAATTATGGGTGTCAGGGCATCTCATGTCCCATGGAGGAATCTTCCTGAGTCAATAATAGCCCGTAGGCAAACACTGAGTCAACAATAGCCCATAGGCCCAGGAATACAGTCCTGTTTTCTCTAGAAGGCTGGCATCATAAGCCCAGATTCTTTCTCTCCAACAAAATATCTTATACATCACCATCAGAGGAAGATAGTGGCCCTAAGCTTGGATGCTACTATTTCTCTGGCTACTCCCAACATGTTATCCCTGATTTTCATTATCCAAAAGAGTGACAATTTCTCCCAGATTTGTGTCATAGAAAGTTGATGAGCATTCTTCCCTTTGCATCTTTATGCAGGTTATTGATAAAATATCAGAGAGGATTTGGTCACAGACAGACGTGGATTTCTCTACAAGTGTTACTGAGTCCTTCATTCTCTGCAGAGATGTTATTACTTCCCTTCTATCAAAGCTCCCTCTCTCCCTCTCTCTCTTTCTCCACCCTCTTCTGTATAATTTGAACCCATTAGTTCATGACATATTATCTTATTAGTCTGTCCAGGTTTTTTTAAAATCACCATACCCCAACCTTCCCACAAAAGCAATTGCTCTCACATGTTTAATGGATTTGTGTGTGTGTGTGTGTTGCTAAGTGTACTTTCAAAATGTGTATGATTTTTTTCATGTTCATGTATTATTTGAATACATGATTGATATTGTGTTATCTATCCCATCCTATTTCTCTTTTTTTTTCACTCAGTACCAACATTTTTAGTTCTATACAGGTTGTTATACCTATATCCAGTCTGTTGTTTCTAACGACTGTATGATGCTCTGTGGTATTCATCCACCACATTTTGATTATCTACTTTCCTCCAATGGACACCTTGGTTGCCTCCAATTCCCTACCACCACTAAAACAGCTGCAATAAATCCTTATGGACCTGTGTAAGACTCTCTGAGATGTATATCCAAAATCCAAATTGCTGGCTTCTCAAAAAACATAATAAATCTAAGAGCTGTCACTTTGCTTTCCAGC
Source organism: Hyperoodon ampullatus (assembly GCF_949752795.1). Taxonomy (NCBI): domain Eukaryota; kingdom Metazoa; phylum Chordata; class Mammalia; order Artiodactyla; family Ziphiidae; genus Hyperoodon; species Hyperoodon ampullatus. The sequence continues at coordinate 87,539,481 of NC_136918.1, read as the reverse complement.
ATGGTTGCACCAGCTGGAGTAGTCTTAGTTATCACACTCCATAGTACACATCACAGTCATAAGCCCCGTCCCTCTATGTCATCAAATCATGTTCATGAAATCACATTACCACTTAGTACTAAATGTTCTATTAGTTTGTACCCATTCTTTATGCACTAGGGTACAGAGTAAGTCAGGGCCATAAATTTACTTATTGATTCTCTTCCCTGATGTTTTCTTGTTAGAATAACTGAACAATTTGTTATGGTTTTTCCAACGTCCTACCAGTTAATCACCAAATTTTACAGCTTTATCTATACTTTTTTTTTCTCATTCTCATTCATATTTCAGGTTAAACCCTTTTGAACAGGTTAGGAATTCTCCAGTCAAACACAGTTTTCCTATTCTCATGGGCTAGACTTCATCCCTTGCCAAGGCTCAGATGTTCTGGCATGAAAAGACATGGTCTAAAACACTTTAAAACCATTTCTGTGGCCAATGGTTCACTTCCCCAATGCCTTTTTCTCTTCCAAATGCTTCAATCTGCAGCCTGGACTTCAAAGTCACCAGCAATACATTCCAGATTTCTTTGGCTCTTGTATTATTCATTCCCAAAAGATCAGCAAAACAGCCAAATAGTTGGTGAGTTTGAGGAGAGAGTAGCAATTGCTGCTACTCTTTCAGAAGATTCGATCACCCCTTCCTGAGTCACTTTCTCTATACATTAACTTCCTGATATTGGCTTCAATTCCATTTGATCGCTTGGGATAATTTTTCCTCCTGACTTCTCCCTTGGATTACTTTCTTCATCCTGTAGAAACATATGATGTTTCCCAACTACAACTGTCCACATAACTCAGTATTTTAAAAACATAGTTTGTTTCATAACTTTATAACTTTGTACAATTCATAACTTTGTTTCATGAATCTTGTGATTCCAAATCCCCATTTGTGATGATGGCAGAAAACTAATTCAGTCACTTTCAGATACTTACCCTTATCCAGTCAAATTCAAAATTATTATTTCACGAACAGTCCATTTTACACAACTGCTTCTTCCTCTTCTTCTCCAAGCCAGTTTGGGGTTAACTGCCCTGGAGAGAAGAAAAGGGAGTGCCTCACTTTCTCATATCTGTCCTGCACTATCTCTCTGCAGTTTCTCAAGTCTCACATAGTCTGGTCCCGGACTCAGCACCTGACATTGACTAGCAGGTGAAAGTTGGCTGGCTGTGACAGCCATTTTCTTTCCAAGAAGATTTTTGGCTTCAGTTGATCCCAGACAGCTATTTCTGTCTCTTCCCCCAGGTAGAAGTCAGAGAGCATCCTCAGGTGTCTCTCTGTCCCATTGGTTGCCCAGGCAGCCTTTTAGAGTTGATAAACAAATAAACGCGCCACCAACTAACATCAAAGGCTTTCTGAAGCCACTAGGAAATTACAGAATCCCCCAACTGCCAACCGTGGAGGGAAAGTGGGAGTGGCAAGTTGGAGAACCTTTGCTTCCTTTGAGCCTAGATACCCTGCTTCCATGTGGCCTGCAGTTCTAGGGCGGTGCTCAGCAAATTTCATACAAGGTGTGTTATTCCCTATCTACTGCTCTTTGCAGAGAGACCTATCCAGTAATCATCCCCACCCCCGCCCGAAACACACACACACACACACACACACACACACACACACAATCACCACCTCCACCACCACCACCACCACCACCACCACCAACTCACCTCTCTGTTTTACATTTTAAAGCACTTTGTCTTCAGCCTTCTCCTGAAGTTTGGCAGTGTCTCCTTCCAGGGCAGGACATGGAGAGGGGCAGGCTTTGATTCCAAACAAAAGCAATAAAACCTCATTTCTCTTAAAAGTTTGAAGAAATGTCCAGATTTTTAATAATTTAATCCAAATAATTTGAATTAATTCTTTTTACTGAACTTGTCATTTTCCTATTTGATATAGATTTTAAATATCTTTGTTTATATTAACTTGCACTCCTATGCACTGAAGGAGGCATTTATAGGGTTTTAAAAATTCATTTGTTATGAAGTTCAGTACTTCCCCTTATTAGGAAAATTTGTAAAAGACTTTTAAATGGGCAGAGATTACTAGGTATTTTATTTGTTTTCTCTTACTATTGTAATAAATCACCCCAAACCTAGTGGATTAAAACAACACAAATTTATCATCTTATACTTCTGGAGGTCAGATGTCAGAAATGGGTCTTACTGGGGGGCTTCCCTGGTGGGGCAGTGGTTAAGAATCCACCTGCCAATGAAGGGGACATGGGTTCGAGCCTACTGAGCCTGCACTCTAGAGCCCACGAGCCACAACTACTGAGCCCGTGAGCCACAACTACTGAAGCCCACGTGCCTAGAGCCCATGCTCCACAACAAGAGAAGCCACTGCCATGAGAAGCCCACACACCGCAATGAAGAGTAGCCCCTGCTCGCTGCCACTAGAGAAAGCCCATGCACAGCAACGAAGACCCAACGCAGCCAAAAATAAATAAATAAACTTTTTTTTTTTTAATTAAAGAAAAAAAAAAAAGGGTGTTACTGGGCCAAAATCACGGTGTCAGCAGGGCTGGAGAATCCAGAGGAGAATCTGCCTTTTCCAGCTTCTGGAGGTCACAGCATTTCTTAGCTTGTAGCCTCTTCCTCTCTCTTCAAAGCCAGCAGCCTAGTATCTTCAAACCTCTGACTATGACCTCCTCCTCTCCTGCCTTTTCCACTTTAAAGGACCTTGTAGTTCAATTGGACCCACCTGGATAACCCAGGACAATTTTCTTATATAAAGTCATCTGATTAGCAAACTTAAGTCTCTGTGCAATCTTAATTCCTCCTTTCCACATAACATAACATATTCACAGGTTCCAGGAATTAGGACATGAGCCTCTGGGGCAGGGGGCATTAGTCTGCCTACCACAGTGTCCTTTCAATGGAATGCTCATTGTTATCTATCTACTGGACACTCTGGGGTTATCTGATTTTATACGAATATTCTCCTTGTCTTTGACAAGGCTATTTCACAACCCTGTAAACTGGAAAAACTGAGAGCAGTGCAAATGATTCTTCTCTATAGAAATACAAATGAATTATATCTAGTAGATATATAATTTATTTCTTCCCTGTAGAAAAGATAATTCCAAACTATATTTCATTGCCATATAGATATTAAATAGTTCTACATCAATTAGTAAATTAATTTTAGCATTGCTGAGTACCTAGATATGTGTCTGCTCTTCAGAGTTTCCTTTGAATCAGTTTTAATGTCTTCTCATTTCTTATTAAATCTTTGACAAGTATTCATTTATCAGTATGAGAATGACGATTTTACCTTTTAAAAGTTAAATTTTAACACCTGTGAAATTACCCAATAGCTGAGAACTATCTGTCTGGAAAATATACCAGAAACTGATACTCTTTAGAACAGTATTTTCCGATGTGTGCTCAATCTAACACTAACTCTGCTAGTGTTAATAAATGTTCACTGAAAAAAGGGTTTCATTTTAAAATAATTTGGGGGAAGATTTTTATTTACAGAGCCTCTCACAGAGCTAGTATTCCATGTCAAGCATTTCAGATAATTCTATTCCAGATTATTGGATTTTTGTCACATTATAAGCTAATAACAAACCAGTAGCCAAGACTCTCATAAAATTAAAATGTTCATATCAAAACAAAAATTTATTTTCTCAGTTCCTTTGCCTCAATTTACCCAACTTCAAAGTGCTGTTGAGTGTGTTTAACTAAAACCTGCTCGCAATCAGGAGGGTTGTAGGTATTATAGGTATATCTCAGAAGTGAGGCTATCTCTGATTTTCATTTGATCTGATTTTTTTAGATATTCAAGAGATTAAGGTTGGAATTAGAGTGCTAAATTATTGATTTTTAATAAATCATCAGTGACTCAAAAACTCTGGTTCATTATCCAAGCTTCCACCTTCCTGCTAACAGAGGGCCTGGTAGCTGATAGGCAGATAACTCCTTGGTGACCATGAATGAGAGAAAGGTGAGGTATGTAGTCTTTCAGATCAATTAAGATAATAAACACTAATATTATTAGATGTTTACCATTTTCCAGGCCTTGTGCTGAGCACTGTGTATAACTTCATTTAATGTCTGAACTTGTAATATCCTTATCTTACTAAAGAAGAAACCAAACCGTGAAGCCAGTAAGTCACTTGTTCCAAGTCACATGACATGTGAGTAGCTCAGCTGGGATTGAGGCCCACACATATACAGCATCATGACACACAGACCCCCAATCCCTTAGCCGATTGGGGCCAGACGTATTTCAGATTTCACAATTTTTAAGATTTTAGAGAAGTAAACAGTTCATTTACTGTATATGACAACACCCCTAGCTAGTGGGGTTGGGAAGCAGCTCATGATCAAACACATGAATGTATCTATAACACAACATAAATATATTCATGCTGAGATAAATGGAGGCTATAAATTACCTTATATCTACTCAGGTCACATTTCGTTGCCAAAGGAATTGTAAAACAGCTTCCATTTTCAGAGATTTTTGGATTTTAGGGCTCATTAAGGATTTTGGACCTCACTTCTTTTCAAGTGCCCAGCTCTGTTCACTAAATTTAGTATCTCTCTTTCTCCTGGATAGTGCTGACAGAACACTGCTGATTCTTACCATTTTATTTTAAGTTTTGTGAGCCACCAGCCTTCTAACACCAGGTTCCTTTTTCAGTCAGGGTAAAACGCAATTAGCCTGTAAGGGGAGCTCCAGGCCTCCAGTTTCATTCCCCTTCTTCACCACTCCCCACACCCCAGTGCACAAGCATCTGGACGTGTCAAGAGGCCTTTTATTGAGCCACTGTGCTAAGACTGCAGTCTCTTTGCCCCAGTATATTCTTTCTTGCGAGTCCATCTTGCCTCTGCATACCTGATGCAATAGATGACCAGGAGCAGCTCCTGCCTGTGGCCCACACTGCCCTGAGAGAGCACTGGGTGGGGAGTTTAAATAGATCAGCCTCCCATAGCCCTTAAGGAGATGCAGACTGGCCCTCCCTTTTCCTTGGCAGGCTTTTGTACCGCCTTTCCTTGCTGTCAGTATGGTACACTTGAGAAGTCAGAGGCATTAATCTAAGCTCAGAAGAACATGGGCAAAACAGACCTTCATTAAATGTAGCAGAGAGAGGCCTCCGCATCCTCAGCCTGGTTCACCAGGTCACCCCATTGGAATCTGGGATACAAGTTCACAGAAGCAAGCCTATGTGTTCTGGTCTTGTCCTTGATGCATATTTCTCATATGAACTTCAGAGGGAGGCGGCCATAGTAAAGACTGTTTAGTTAGGACCCTGGACAAACACTGTTTCATTATCATTTAGACACAATTTATAAATATGGTTCTCTAGGGGTGGGCTTTCTTAGTTTCAGTCACATTCCAGGCCTGTTCCCCTCTGTTACACCTTGAATTTGGGTGTTTTCATACTTTCTCAGGCCCACGTTTATAGGAACGTTCTGCGGTTATTTCTGAAGATAGCTCATTGCATCCATTTATGTCTTGTATTTCACCGGTTTAGCTTTCAGCGGGTAACTGTGCACCCAGAGGTGGTATTCAAAACCCTGAACAACTGGAATGGCACAGGCACCAACCAATCAGAACAGACAACAGATACAAACAACAGAACGGGCTGTGCTGAGCCGTGCTGGTGGAGCCTCAGCCTGGCTCATGTGTGTCTGTATAAGAAACTAGCCTATGATTCTATTCTAGCTTCTACTCCTTATTTGGCCCACTTGTGAACTGTATCTTCAAGTAACATTGAGGAAGGGTGGTCAGAGACAATTTCTATGGCAATAAAACCATTCTAATACATGCTGCAGTGGGAAGAAATAAATAACAAGCCAATGACAGTGCTAATTATTCTTTCTACCCACTTATGTGTAGTAAGAAAGGAACTCTTTTCTAGTAGAAGCTGATATCTCTCTGAAAGGCAGGCTGTGGCCTCTAAGAATCCGCTTTTACTTCTAAAAGGACAGGTCCTAAGAGACTGCATCAAGCCTTCAGCTCACAAAGAATTGCTGCTTTCACCATTCAAATTATTCAGTCTAGAAAGCTCCCCAAATATATTTCTTAAACCTGCTGACTGTAACTGTTACCCATCCTCCTGAGTTGGTCCCCAACAATGGTCCTCCTGCCCAGTGTCTCGTTCCAATAGAACAAGACAGTTTGGTTCAGAAGCAAAGCACAGCTTTATTCTTTGATCAGAGAACGGAGAGGCGCAAGCTCTCAACCTCGAGCGTTTGCTCTCCCGTCTCGAAGGCCGTGGGCGGGGCTGCTTTATCAGGAAGCCAGCAGCGGGGAGAGGGCTGAGCTCTCGAGGGGCGGTGCTTCTCACGCTCCAGACCGCAGGGCGGGCAAAGCGTGCCTGCGCACGGCCGCCTCCGCCATCTTGAACTGCAGTGTGAGGTGCAGCCGTTTCGCAAGAGGATCTCTGGTCTGAAGCGCTGGAGGCGAGGCCTCTGCACGTGGCACCCTATGAGCAAGTGAAACTAGACGAAGCACTGAGGAAAGAAAAAAGGTTAGAACCTTTTTTTTTTTTTTTTTTTTTTTGCGGTATGCGGGCTTCTCACTGTTGTGGCCTCTCCCGTTGTGGAGCACAGGCTCCGGACGCGCAGGCTCAGCGGCCATGGCTCACTGGCCCAGCCGCTCCGCGGCATGTGGGATCCTCCCGGACCGGGGCACAAACCCGCGCCCCCTGCATCCGGCGGACTCCCAACCACTGCGCCACCAGGGAAGCCCAGAACCTATTTTATTATCTAGGGGCGAAGGTCCATCTTCTGTAATTGGGTCCTGCTGATTTGGGGGTGTCAGCCATCATAACCTTGGGTAGAAGAGCAGAACTTCTCGCCAGCTGCCTTTAGATATGTTTCGTTGTCACCAGTCCCGAGCCCAACTCTTTGTGTCCCTGAGCACCGCCATTTGGAGTTTTATAGTTACTCATGGCCCAAATATTAGCAAGAGAATAATGGTCATTAAGGGACCCAGGAAAGGTAAAAAACCAAGTGACGCCGGGGAGGGCCTGTTTTACCCAGCTGCGAGTTTGTTCAGTCAAATTAGGCTGAATTGCTTGAAGTCGAAGCCGGTGTCACTGGCCACCATTGCCACAGTGCCTGTTACCTTTTTTATGGTGATAGTGTGATATATGGTTCCCCCCGCCGAGGTCACTAGCACCCCTGTGAGTGCAGTGTTTCCTGCAGTTAGTAGTCCTTTCCTGTTTTAGGGTGGGTGTGACAGATCCAACAATCAGTGAAGTTCCACCCTTCCTGAGTATCCCTGGTCACATTTTTGTTGTTTTTCGGAAGAGAAGCTTCAGGTCAGAGAGGGGTTCACACAAGTAGTCGCGGGGGGTGGGGGGAGGGGGTCCATTGCCCCAGGTTGTCTCTCTGGAGGCTGGGGCTGGGGGAGGCCCCCTTCACTCGAGTGTGATGTGCCCCCGGAGTGATCCCCTGCAACTTCAGGGCAGAAGGGGTGTTTAGGATAACCAAGTGGGGTCCGTTCCACCTAGGAGTAAGCTGATCTTGTGGGCTGCCTGTTTTCCAGGTTTTTAGCTTCACCCAGTAAGTATCCTGGCTGGAAAGGGTGGAGGGCCAAATTGGTGGGTGTGGGCAGCACCTGGTTACCATATTCTGTGAGAGCTTTCATGTTTTCTCCTACCTGGAGGGCATACCGAATTGTTCCATTTCAAGGGTGTTAAGGTGTCCCTTCTCTCAGGCTTGGCAAATGGGTCTACCACATAAATTCAAGTGCACTAAACTTTAATTTATCCCTTGGGGCTAACTGCAATTGAGAGTAACTTAATCCGATTTTCTTGAGTCTCCTGGCATAGTTTGACTAAGGTTCATTTTAAGGTCTGATTGGATCTCTCTACTTTCCCGGACAATTGGGGTCTCCAGGCTGAGTGCAAGGTGCATTTTAAGCCCAGGGCACTTGTTATCCCTTTTGTTACTTGACACACAATGCTGGGCCATTATCAGTTTGTAGGGATCCTGGAAGCCCAAACCTGGATATTATCTCTTTTTAGTAATACTTTAGCCACTTTGGCTGCCATTTCACTTCTAGTGGGGAACACTTCTACTCACCCTGAAAATGTATCCACTAACACCAAGAGATACCTGAAGTTGCCCGATGCACCTGAAGTGACAGTGAAATCAATCTGCCAGTCTGATGGACCTTATGTGGAGGCCTCTGGGGGGGTCTGGTATTGGGGTTGTTCATTGTACAGATGGGGCATGTCTCAACTAACTGATTGATAATGCTTTTCGTGCCAGGAGTTACCATGACCTCAACTGAACAATTATATAGGGGTTCCTTCCTGTAGTGAGTTCCTTGACAAACTTCCCTGATGGCTTGACAAGCTGCAGTTTGGGGAAAGAAGGATTGTCCATATTTATTAACTAGCTCTTCAGGGTCTCCTAGATCTCTACTGAAGCCCTATTTCTGGGCTTTGTCTAATTCTTCCTTTGTGTAGACTAGGGAGTAATTGGCTGGATCTGGCCTCTTAGGTATGAAGGGTAGTTGTCAACTTACTGGTTCTAGGGCCACCCTTTCAGCCCCTGCATTGAATCACTACCACTTTTTTTTGGAAGCTGCACTGCTTCTAGGGATCTCAATATGTTTAAGCCATTTTTTACCTGCTTACTCTCTGCAGTAAGCATACCTCTTTCTTTCCAAATAGGCTGTGTGCATATAGGATGGCATACACATACTGGGAATCTTCATAAACTTTTAAGATCTTCCCTGGGAGGTCACTGCATATTCCGCTAATCTTTTTCCCTTTCTCATAAAACTGTTCCCATCTGTGAACCATTCCTCATCAGTGTTTCGAAGAGGCTCACTTCCTAGGTTGGGGCAACTGGAATAGATCCTGTCTGTGGTTTCTATACAATCATGCTCCATCCAGGAGCTCCATTTCTGTGGGTAGCAGGGTGGCAGGATTTAGCATGTGACAAGTTCTTATGGTAGCCACCGGGTTCTCTAAAAACATAGCCTGAACTTGAATTCACCTTCCAGGGGATAGCCATTCTGTCCCCTTAGAACTTACTAAAGCCTGAACCTGGTGTGGAGTCCATATAGTGATTGGCTGACCCAAAGTTAACTTTTCAGCCTCTTTAGTAGGGTTGTAGTAGCTGCTACTGCCCATAGGCAAGGAGGCCACCCCTTAATTGTTTGATCTAATCGTTTATAGAAATAAGCAACCACCAGAGTAAGGGGTCCTGGTTTTTGAGCTAATATCCCAAGGATGATTCCCCTTCTTTCATGAATGAAAAGGTTAAAGGGTTTAGCTAAATCTGGGAGGCCCAGGGCAGGGCCTGGCCCTGAAGTAATTGCTTTTTCAATTCTTTTTTTTTTTCCCTTGGGGCAGTAAAGACCAGATAATTTATCTGGTCCCATTTATAATGAAGAGACAATAGGTTCACACTCAGAAGACTTAATTACAAAGTAACATATCGACAAGAAAAAATTGTCTATCTGTCTATCTATCTATTCATAAAATCACTTAATCTTTGTTTTGGTGGAGACCTTAGAAGTCTTCTGTCCCAACCAGGCATACAAAACATTTTTTTTTCTTTTCAAACACACTTGACAATTTATTTATTCAAACATATCTTGTTTCTACTTGAATGTTTCCAACTAGGGGCAACTCACTTCTTTTCAAGAAAACCTAGTTCAGCAGCCGGCACATATAGACAGCCAGTAATGTTTCCTGAATGACTACTTGAAGTAACTTACAGCCTTTTAGGATTTTGCAGTGGGAAAGGACCATAGAGTGTGGAAAAATGAGACTTATATTGGTTAATGAGATGTATGTTGTTATTTAGTTATTAGTGACACGTTGGAATAACAACTCCGGCCTCTCATTTCCCGAGAGACAAGGAGAAGCCAGGAGAAAAAAAGACTTCCTGGGGTGAATGGGCGTCATGTAGAGAAGGGATTCACCTAATTTTGACTTGTTCCAGAGAGGGCAAAGCCAGGGGTAAGAAAACTGGTAGTTGCTTGTAAGCCAATTTCAGCCAAATTCAGGGAAGAGTTTTTTTTTTTGTGTGTGGTACGCGGGCCTCTCACTGCTGCGGCCCCTCCCGTTGCGGAGCACAGGCTCTGGACGCGCAGGCTCAGCGGCCATGGCTCACGGCCCCAGCCGCTCCGCGGCACGTGGGATCTTCCCGGACCGGGGCACGAAGCCGTGTCCCCTGCATCGGCAGGCGGACTCTCAACCACTGCGCCACCAGGGAAGCCCAGGGAAGAGCTTTTTAATTGTTAGAATTGCTTTTTCAATTCTTGAAAGGTCCCTTCGCATTCTGAATTCCATTCAAAAGGATCATCGTCCTTTCCTTTCAACTTTTCATATAGAAGTCTAGCATAGTTAGAGATCCAGATGGGCAAAACCTGGCCTAAGCTGTCTTCTAGTTTTAGGAGGGGCAAGGCTGCAAATGGCTACCTTCTTCTCCTGAGGTAGGCTTCTCTGGCCTTCTGTGAGAATGAAGCCTGGATAGGTCACCCTATTTTGTGATATTTGAGGCTTTTTCTTGGACGTCTCATATCCTTTATCAGCTAAGTTGTTCAGAGTGGTTACAGTGTTTTTGTCAGAGGCTTCCTTAGTAGGGCTGGTGGTCAGAATGTCATCTACATACAGAAAGAGGATTCCCTTCTCCAGATTTATAACTTTTATGTCTTTAGCTAAAGTTTCCTCAAAGATGGCAGGGAAATTTTTGAGCACTTGGGGTAACACTGTCCAGCAGTGTTGTTTTTGTTGTGTGTTTGGTTCCTGCCAAATTTTTCAAAAGCAAAAATTTCTTGTGACTCTGGGGCTAATGGAATACAGAAGAACAGAAGGCATCTTTTAAATCTAATAATACAGAATACCAGGTCCTGGTGGATGGTAGCGTGACCAGCAGGGTATAGGGATTAGGGACAACTGTATATATATCCCAGGTAGCTTCACTGACTGCCCTGAGGTCCTGTATTATGCGGTATTCCCCACTGGGTTTCTTTATGGGGAGAATTGGGGTATTACATGCTGATTGGCCTGGTTTAATAAAGCCTTGATCAGTTAGGCCCTGTATAACAGGGGCAATGCCCAACAAGTTCTCCTGATGGCCATGTATGTCCAGGTTTTAGTTGGACTATCACGAGACTGGCTTCTACAGTTTGTCCCACATGTCCATGGGCCTGGGGAGGTCAACTTGCTCTGTCCAGGGAGGTTTGTCCTCAGCCATTAACATTATCATCTGGTGCCTTTTTTCTGATGCCCATCTCCAATTTGTCTCCCATTAGGTGGATAGTAGTTCTCAACTTATGTAAGGTGTCTCTTCCTAACGGGGATGCAGGGCATTCAGGAATGTATAGGAAGGAATGGGTGAGAGTATGCTCTTCCAATTTGCATTCTAATGGCTCTATGAATGCCCATCCTTGGGCCTTCCCTGATACCCCCATAATTTTACCACTCTTGTGACTGGGTTTGCCTGATCTGGTATTCAGAACTGAGTAAGTGGCACCAGTGTCGACTAAGAATTCAACAAGCTTTCCCCCTATGTCCAGCGTCAGCCAGGGCTCCTTGGGGGTCAATTGGAGTGTCACATTAGGAGACCCCTGGCTCCATGATTGTTCATCTATTTGGACCATCTGCCTTTGAGGGTAGTGGCCAGGATCTGCCATTTCCAACCCCCTCCAGGGGTGGCGAAGGCATTCTCCCTTCCAGTGTTCCTCTGGTTTACATATGTCACAGTGATTGGGTCCTACTTTCCTTGGCTTGCTATCCCTTGGTGGGGACCAGTGTTGACCCCTGGAAGTCAGCAGGAGGGCAGAGAGCCATGGTGCAGCTGCTACTGCCTTGTACAGGGGTCAGGAGGATAGCGCTACTGGTGAGACAGTGGGCAAGATTTCCTCGGCTTCTTCTTGCCCACAAGTTGCCATCACCCCTGGGCCGCCTGGCACGGTGGAAAGGCCAGCCAGAGGCAATGGGCAGGCAGGCACGAGTTTTAGTCTCCAATCCCCAGTGATGGCACAGTATGATTCCCTCAAGGGGGCACAGTCCAAATGACTCTGGGGGCTATGCAGTGTGCGTACCGCTCCCGACTATCAGGTTGTTGGGCAGAGTCACTCTGAGTTCAGTGGAAGGCTGCCACCGTTCTACCCTGTCAGAGTGTACCCAAGATCAGAGGCAGTCATTCCCATGCAAATCTCCAAAACATCCACTGTCCTCAAGCTGGAGCCAGAGCGAGTCTGAAGCCTAGTAGGTTGGTATAGGCAGCAGGGCCATGGTCAATACCATCTGGGCTGCCAAAGATTTGTTACCGAACTCCCTGAATTGGTCCCCAATAAGGGGTCTTCTGCCCTGTGTTGCTCATGCCAATAGAACAAGACTGTTCAGAAGCAAAAGAGAGCTTTATTCTTTGATCAGAGAATGGAGTGGTTCAAGCCTGTGCTCTAGAGTACACACTCTCCCTGAAGGGCCCTTGGCAGGTCTGTTTTATAGAGTCCTTATGGGGGTGGAGTTCTTGTGCGTCAGGTACAGCTATGCTGGTCACTTCACTCCAGATAAAAGTGCTGGGTGCAGCATCCCTGCACATGGTCCACCATGCTGAAGTGTCGGCTGCAGCCATTTCACACTAGGAACTCTAGTCTGAAGGGCCAGGTGCAAGGCCTCTGCACGCAGCACCCTATAAACAAGTGAAACAAGACTAAGCACAAAGGAAAAGAAAAAAAGGTTGGACTTTATTTTATTACCCAGATTCTATTTTTATTTCCCTGGAATTGTTAATGGGCTTTGCCAATGACATAACCTTCTGCCCAGCAATGGAGAATACCAGGAGCCAAAAATACACATTTCATCTAAACAGCCTTGAACTTTCTGAAGTGTCAGCTACCAAGCTGCCCTTTGTACATGACCTATAGTGTCTCACTCGGGAGTATTTTCTGCACACATCAGTCAGTGGCACCTTTTGACAAAGTATGACACTCCACTGTGGATCTATGATACATCCTAAATAGTAGAAAAAAGAAGAGAACTAAAATATGGGAGTTGTTGCAAGAAAACTATTGTGAGCAATAGCAAGAAAACAGAATTGGAAGAGTGGCCCCCTGGCCAGGAATATGCAGCCAGGAGCTCCCACCAGAAAGATTCACCTGGTTCATTACAATATCCAGACATGGGGTTGGCTTCCAAGGCAAAAGCACAAAGCAGTAACATCAGAACAAACATTAATATAGCCTCCCACTCTACAGAGAAGAACACAAATCTTTCAACTTCGTCTCAATTTCTGTTAAGTCCTTTAGAGAAGTTTTCTGATGAATCTGCATAAAACCCGCTTTATAAAAATTGGTTTAATGGCCTCCTTGATTGGGACATTTCTGTTGCATAAAACATGGGATGACTGCCATTGGACAAAGTGTCCCTTTTATATTTCTCAAGACTAGAGAGAATGGAGTACAAAGTATGAAGAACTTTTTCTCCTCTCCCATTCTCTCTTTCCTTCAAGTGCTTATTTTAGGCTCATATTTATAGGTTGAAGGACAGCTCTGTACAGAAATTTGAAAATCCTAACTCCCCCAATTCCAGATCTCCTAACTCAGCACTATTGAAAGTATGTTCACATACCGCAGCTGACTTTTTTTTATCAGGCCCTGACAAGATTATACAGCAATTGAGAATAGCATTTAGAAATTTTTTCAGCCATTTGTCACAATAATTTTAATTTTCTTGAAGCTAATCATAAAAAGAGAGGGGCTTATATTTTGAGTATTCATCCATTAAGCAGTGGGAATTTTTAAAAACTGTTTTTTTGTTTTTTACTTCTAGATAGCTTGAGAAGCACTATCCTGACTTGTAGTCTTTCCAGTTGCCATGCCCTAATCCATAATTATGTGATGATTAATTGTGACCTTCCAATTAGCAATGCCTAGAGTGCAAAATCAGGTACAATGTCCAATAAAAATAATCCATCACCTAACATCAGTATACTTTTTGTTTGTTTTTTTAACCTTGAAAACACATTAGCTCATTTTAATCTTTGCTTTCATATGAGATGGGAAAGAAAATATTATCTACATTTTATATGTGATTCTACTGAGCTCAGAAATAGTGTGCCCTGTGTGAAATGACAAGCTGGAGAGGACCAGGAGAGAGTAGAAAGACTATTTACTGTGTTAGTGACTGTGAAGAAATTGCTTAATCTCTCTGAGGTTTACTTTCCTTATCTGAAGCAAGCAGATAATAATACCTTGCAAGTTGAAGACTTGATTTATAAAAAAGAGAATATATGGTAATCACTTTAAAAATTGTGTTATTTGGACTTGTTAAAGATCTCTTCACTAGAACTACAGGTAAAACAATGGTATCTCACAAAAGTAGGACAGTTTTTCCAGGGCCTGGCACAAATCTAACTTTCAATAAATATTAGTGGGATGAATGACTAAATGAACAAGCACAGATTTTTTCCTTCTGTACTGAATCCTTTCTAATGCTCATAGAACTTAACCAAGAGGAACATAATCACACCAATTTTGTTCCCTATTACTATATCACTTAGAATTTCAGGGGCTGTGTCCAAGTATACATAGATTTTTGGATACTCAGTTTAGAGATCTTCAAACTCATTCTAATTAAAGAACTCCTTTCTCCAAACTTTTACCCAGAATTCCATTTTTAAAACAAACAATAAATATTCTGGTGGCAGAAATAAGGTGATCTGGTTCCTCACTCACTTAGCCTCCCTCCGGCCCTGCAATAGCCCCTGAGACACCTTCTTAGACCCCTAGGGCACAGTCTGAAAACCACTGTCTTTCTAATAACGGTGACTGGGTGACCAGAACAAGAGTTTAGTAAGTTAGAAAAAATAAAAGGCAAGCATATAGACTTTTAGGAGCATAACTGTCTCTCCTGAAAATCTCCAAGAAGTGATGGCCAAAAATCAATTATTACATTTACCTTTGAAAGTCCAACCTATAGTGAGTTACCCAGAACCTTCCATTGTTCCACCCAATTATGCCTGCTATATGCTTTGAGAGAAGTGCAAAATTAACTGTTGGGTACAGTGGTTTTAGTTGTTCGGTTGATTTTGTGATCATCCAGAGTCAGCTTTCCTCGAATTCAAAAACAGGAAAACACAAGAAATCAATGAAGAAGTTACAAACCTCTTGATAATCTTTGGATCATACAAGGGTCAGGTTGTTGGAAACACTGATCTGATGAATCAGAAGAAGTGTACTTTTGGGGAAGTAGAATGAGATCTCTTCAGCAAAAATATTTGAAAGAACATGCTGCAACCTTAGGTTAGGTTCTGGGCAAGACATCAAAGGTCCCAGGAAATTTGCCTTGGCTACAGTGGTTGATACTGCATGGGGAGCTTGGGCAAATAAAGACTCTGAAAAGGCAGCATCCCAAGGGCTCATCCACAATTCAGAGTGGGTTCATATTCCCCTTGGGTCAGCTGTCAAGATGAGGAGCTTAGCTTTAGCCTTGTTGAATTCATAGAGAAGGTGGGGTATGTAATTCATTCAAGAAAGTGCCAAAATGTTGAAAGAATCACAGCCTTTTGTTCTGAGTTTCCTGGTTGAGTTCTCTTGTCTGCACGGTGAGAGATGCCCCAATGTGCTGCCAATTAGTATGGTTTGAATTAGCAACTACTGCACCAAGGTACTGTCATTCCATTTGTCCTCCCCCATTGATTCCTCTCTCTCTCTCTCTTTTGTAATTGAGGAAACTTTAATATACAAATTGGAAGATTTTAATCTCACTATAGACAAATTTTTGAGTCCTGGAGAGAATGGAGGAGGTGGGTAGGAGGACACAAAATACTCTGACGAATCTAGGAGGACATCTCTTTAATGTTTGAGGTAGCAGTTATGCATTTGACTTCATTTTTCCTCTGCTCCAAATGAATTTTTCCTTCAAATCACGTGGACTTGTACATCTTAGAGCAAAGCTGTACAAAGTGACTTGTGAGATAGAGACAGATAATAAAGGAGTCCATGATTGCCACATGAATTTCATCTAGAATAATCTCAGTGAAGTTTACAAGGTCTGTATCACCTAGCCATGGGTTATAAGTTAAACAATAATACTTTTGCAATAGCAATTTAGAGAGAGATAACCTCAACATTTCACATAAGAACTTTAAAATCACATGTTTGAACATCAACTCTGACGTTAGTAAAGAAACTTGACAAATACGTTCTTAGTTTGAAGCCGTAGGATATTTCATTAAGACTCTGGGAGGGGCTGGAGACTATTTTTTTTTTTTCCATTTTATATGTAAGCAAAATTTAGGCCCAGAAATGTTAATGGCTGTTGTAAATTCTATGACTAGATCCCAAATTTCCACAGTACTGGCTCTTGAACTAGCCATTAAGTCAAGCCTTTATTCTAGTGGGATTCTTTGCAGAAGTAAGATTTTTCATTGTCTTTCATAGCACTCAATTTTCTGAGCCTACATACAGAATCAAAAAGCAGGTAAAATTAGACATATTCTAGGACTAAGAAAATTGAACCAACTTTCAGTATGTGGGGGTTTCCAAACCAAGTCTATACTGTTCACAGATATTCTGCTACCCATAATATTTTTGAGGAGAAGAGCTTTTAAATTATTAGCTGTCTTTTTGGATTATTCAACTAGAAGAACTAGAAACTGCATGTGGACTCAATAAAGACCCCAGCTGCTGCTAGCCCTATAATTGAGAGTGTTAGAATTTTTAAATCATTTGATTTTGATTAACTCCCTGGGAAAGATGGCATGGGGTGAGATAGAGAGATGTGTAGGTCACAGGGTCATGATAAAATGTTCATTTCCATATGGACAGCCAGAAGATGGACACTGGGAAGAAGTAGTGAACTGCTTGATGGAATATCTTTTTTTTGTTGTTGGAATATCTTTCATGGAAGCAATGTGTCTGTTGGGCAGTTGGTAACCTGAGAGGAAGTACACTCAGGTGGAGCAGAGAAGAAATCCGTAAAGGTCGTGTGAATTTTTATTTATTTATTTATTTATTTTTTTTGCAGTACACGGGCCTCTCACCGTTGTGGCCTCTCCCATTGTGGAGCACAGGCTCTGGACGCGCAGGCTCAGTGGCCATGGCTCACGGGCCCAGCCGCTCCGCGGCATGTGGGATCTTCCCAGACCAGGGCACAAACCCGTGTCCCCTGCATCGGCAGGCAGACTCTCAACCACTGTGCCACCAGGGAAGCCCAGATCGTGTGAATTTTATTTTCATTCTCCTAGGCCAAGGGAAAGGAGCCAGGAAGGGAAGAAGCAAACTGAAGTTTCCTCCGCTAGAGTAAAGCAACTCATGCTGCAAATTATGCTGCAAATTCTTGATTACCATCATATAAAAAGATCTGTGTACTTTTGATGAAAGCCTAGGATGGGCTTGGGGTCAAAGAGAGGTGAAGACTTTGGGATTCTTGTCAACCTTTATGCTCCCCTCCTTTGGATCACAGTCTCTAAAGCCAAGAACTAATACATTTTGCCAAAACTAATACATCTTGAATAATAATGGGTACGAAACCCCCAAATTATGACTTTCTAGTGGCTTTCCACTGCCATTATTTAAAATAGGATAATTATACCATATAGGCAAAATAACCAGGGTTTATACTGTTAGATTTCAGTTTGTAATATGAGCAACATGATCAGAAGTCTTTTCATGAAAGACAATATTCTTCATATTAAATTGCTTTAAAAAGTATTCAGATATCACAATTGTCTGTTTTTAGTTACTTCAGTGGTTTAGGGTCCCAGATTAATTAGTGCAATATCAAAAGCTTGATCTCAGAAGGTCTTTCTTAATCCCATGTCATTGCCAGGGTGAGTAAGAGCTGCTTGGCCCTAAAATATGTATAGTTTTTGCCTCCTTGTAGATCAACCATCCCATAATCAATACCCATAATTCTAGCTAGAGGTTTTGCTTATGCATTCATTCAACAAATATTTATTGAGCAATATGCTTGGCACCTTGCCCAGTACTGAGGATTAGAAGATAAATAAGAAAAAAGGAAACAAACATTTGAGAACCTAGGCTGTCCCAGGCATTGTGCCAATCAATTTACATGTAAAATGTCTTTTCATTCTAAATCAACCACACAATGTGGTTGTGTACATCATGACTTTTTTTCTTTAAAAATAAAACTCACTATTTTGAAAGTTATGAGTAATATATGATCATTATAAAGAATATGGAAAATATAGAAAGGTACAAAGAAGAAAATTATTATCATCCATAATGGCAATTCCTAGAGATAATTATTATTAACTTGGGGAATCTTTTGTGTATGTGAACTAAGACTGTTCTGTGTTTGAAAAATTGTAGTGTGTCTTGAGGAGGTATCTTTTCTGGCAGAGGTGCTGAGGGGATTAGAAACTGAAGGCTTAATGCTAACTTTGCTGTTTATATGAGACTTTGTGAGATTCATCCTCCTCCCCACTCTCACCCCACTTCATCCTCAGCTGGACAATTGCTCACCTTCCTTTAAGTCTAAGGACATATTTCCTCTAGGAGCTCTTCCCTGACATTTCTTCCACACATTCACCCACAAGTTAGGTTCCCATTCTCTGCTCTTGGGGCACCCTGACTTCTTGTATGTAGCACTCTTATAATTGTAACAAAACAGTCAACTCCTATTCATCTAATGAACACTTCTCTCTTATTTATTGTTACAGCTTCACTCCCTAGCAAAGTGTCAGGTATATAAAATATTCTTTGGATTAACTGAATGAATGAAAGTTTATGGTGTAAAGACCAAAGGTTCTATAGGAATTCTGTCAGCACCAGAGGCTGTGAAAGTGGGCTAGGACCTGCTGCTCTAAACTTGGGTTCATATGTTGACGGGGGCAGAGGAGTGAGGGAAGTGCATGCCAGGATGAGGGGCAACATGACACAGAAGCTTGCTGTGGAACCTTGGGGAAGAGACTAAAGGATATGCCAATGAGCCTAATTTACACAATAGATTAACTTCTGAAATTTCACTTTTTTTGGCAATTGATTCATTTTCCTGTTGATATACACTAAATTCCAAGACATGGATACACGCATACACAGACACACGCACACACACACACAGATGTAAAATTAGCATTTAAAAATTGTATTTAAGAATGCCTAAAGATTTTCAAATACAAGAGTATCTGAAAATAATATTGTAATAGTCTTAATCTCACACAATCAGTCAAATACTTTACCAAATTGTCAGCAACACAAAGAGCCTAGAAGCTTCCTGGAATTAGGAGAGGTGGAAAAGAACAAATTTCTTATTTGAGACACCCTTAGGACATTTTTTAAAAGGAATTCATTAAAAGGAACACTTTTGAGCAAGTGCTTTCTTGTGATATCTTTTGCTTTTTGGCTTCTTTCCAAACCAGATGAGAAGTATCAGTTAAGTCTAAAGTCTGCTGCTTAGAATTTTCTTACATTTGCAGTAAGGAGATGTAGTTGCTATATGAGTTCCGCCCTCCCTACTGTCATTTGCCTTAGCATTCTCCGTACCTTGCGGATTCAAGGAGTGTCGGCAGAGCTGGCAGAGCCTTTGCAATTACCTAGTCCAGCTCCATCATTTTGCAGTTGAGGAAAACAGAGGGATGAAGAGACTTCCTAAGCATTCATGCTAGCTGCTGGCAACTAGAACTCAGGCTTCTGGAGTCCCTGTCCCTCTAGTGTCCTTTGCCTGATCATACAGTCTCCCAGGATGAGCTGTCTTGCTATGTGTTTTGAGAAAGGAGGGTGAGGCAGTGTCCAGAATTTGAGACTGACCAATCACTTATGTGACCATGGCCACAATTAGTCCAAAGGGACCCAGACTTCCGTGCATTTTAAAGAGCCAAAGGAAGTATAATGTTCTAGCGCAGAAATAAGCAGGCTTGCAGTGCTGCCAGGTATCTGCAAAGGAGCTTCATACAGCCTGATGGACCTCAGATCTGGAATCACTATCACTATCCTGAGATGAAAAAAGAAAGTTACAGGAAAGATATTTGGAATGACATTAACTGGTTATTTAAATTAAATTTACAGAACTGGATCTTCATCAAATCAACATTTGGAGAGTATATTTTTCACCTTCTTTAGAGGGTATTTTGAGAATATCAGCAATAACAGATAAAAGTAATTAGACAAAAAGGGAAGACCTCCCCATACATGTACCACTCCCATTAAATTCAGAAAAGAAGAAGAAAAGATATAGAAGCCACACTTTGAAAAGAAACAGTCGGGTCATTTTGCCACTTCAGTTACATCTTGTGGGATGTTGAGACACAAATGGAACTCTTGTAAAACGTGCAAATGACTGAAGGCTCATCACACATGACCTAATGAAGATGAATATATGTGAAACAACCTAAGTAAAGGTAGTCTGTAAAGAATGGCAATGCCCTGAACCAGGTTCTCCTGTGCTAGGGGAATGTAGAGAACAGACTTTCATCCTTCTGTGAAGTAAAAATAAGAGTCGAGGCTGGGCCATGTGCCTGGACAACTCACCCCTGGAGCTCAGCACATTTGGGTTCTTGCTTTACAGAGAAAAGCAAGGAATAATATAATCCTCCTAGTCCTCAGGCCACAAAGATCCTCAAACCCATTCTCAATCTGTCAGGGTGCTAATCGGTTTTGAACATTCAGTCCTTCTTTCCAGAAAGTTCTTTTTTTTTAATAAATTTATTTTATTTTTAGCTGCCTTGGTTCTTCATTGCTGCGCACGGGCTTTCTCTAGTTGCGGCCAATGGGGGCTACTCTTCGTTGTGGTGCGCAGGCTTTTAATTGCAGTGGTTTCTCTCATTGTGGAGCATGGGCTCTAGGTGCGCGGGCTTCAGTAGTTGTGGCACTCGGGCTCAGTAGTTGTGGCACACTGGCTTAGTTGCTTCGTGGCATGTGGGATCTTCCCGGACAAGGGCCCGAACCCATGTCCCCTGCACTGGCAGGCGGATTCTTAACCACTGTGCCACCAGAGAAGCCCCAGAAAGTTTTTCCAGAGTAACCCAGCCTTCCTCCAAACTGCGAACACAGCCTGACTTCTGTGTTCCTTCAGTTGGAATTTTCTTGCCATACATCTGGCTGCCTGGTTTGTTTGTTTCCCCACTAATTTAGAAGCTGCTTAACAAAAATCTGACTCTTGATGTGATATTGGCCTGTCATTTTCTTTTTTGTGCAGTATTTTGTTCTGCTTTTGATATCAGGGTGATGGTGGCCTCATAGAATGAGTTTGGAAGTGTTCTTCCTCTGAAACTTTTTGGAATAGTTTCCGAAGAATAGGTATTAACTCTTCTCTAAATGTTTGACAGAATTTGCCTGTGAAGCCCTCTGGTCCTGGACTTCTGTTTGTTGGGAGTTTTTAAATCACAGATTCAATCTCAGTACTTGTGATTGGCCTGTCATATTTTCTATTTCTTCCTGGCTCAGTCTTCAGAGATTGTATCTTTCTAAGAATTTGTCCATTTCTTCTGGGTTGTCCATTTTATTGGCATATAGTTGCTTGCAGTAGTCTCTCATGATCCTTTGTATTTCTGTGGTGTCAGTTGTAACTTCTTTTTCATTTCTAATTTTATTGATTTGAGCCCTCTCCCTTTTTCCCATAGCTGCCCCCTGCCTCCCCAGGAGACCCTCCAAGACCAGCAGGTAGATGGCCCAGGTTCCTATGGAGTCACTGCTTTGCCCTGGGACCCGGTGCATGTGGAACCTTGTGTGCATCCTCCAAGAGTGGAGTCTCTGTTTCCCCTCGTCCTGTGGAGCTCCTATACTCAAGCCCCACTGGCCTTCAAAGCCAAATGCTCTGGGGGCTCCTCCTCCCAATGCCAGACCCCTAGGCTGGGGAGACTGTCGCGGGGCTTAGAGCTCTCACTCCTGTGGGAGAACCTCTGCGATATAATTATTCTCCAGTTTGTGGGTTGCCCACCTGGGTGGTAGGGGGTTTGATTATATCACAGGTATACCCCTCCTACCATCTGGTTGTTTCTTCTTTATGTCTTTGGATATAGAATATCTTTTTTTTGGTAGAGTCCAGTCTTTTTTTTTTTTTTTTCAAACGCCAGTAGAAGGCTGATTTTTTTTTTTTTTAATTGAGTGCAGTGATTTTTATGAGGTAGGTGCTATTGTCCCTGGTTTACAGCTGAGGAGACTATTACTTTTTTTTTTTTTAAGAAGATGTTGGGGGTAGGAGTTTATTAATTTATTTATTTTAATTTTATTTTTTTGCTGTGTTGGGTCTTCATTTCTGTGCAAGGGCTTTCTCTAGTTGTGGCCAAGTGGGGGCCACTCTTCATCGCGGTGCATGGGCCTCTCACTATCGCGGCCTCTCCCATTGTGGAGCACAGGCTCCTGACGTGCAGGCTCAGTAGTTGTGGCTCACGGGCCTAGTTGCTCCGCGGCATGTGGGATCCTCCCAGACCAGGGCTCGAACCCGTGTCCCCTGCATTAGCAGGCAGACTCTCTCTCAACCACTGCGCCACCAGGGAAGCCCCTCCAGTCTTTTTTTTAATCAGTGGTTATTCAGCAGTTAGTTGTGACTGTGGTGTTCTCTGGTGTGTATATCTGTCGGTGGTCTGCAGCACTTTGTTCTGTGGTGTTCATAAAGTGGCTACGTATATGATATATATAAGGAAAGCTGGCTTCTACAGTGTAAAGGGTTATTGTACTCTCTCTAAGCTCTCCTAAAACTATGGCTGCAATACAGACCCTGAGGTAGTGAGGGCTGTGGGGAGCAAAGAGTGAGAGAAGAAGATTATGGTTTAAAAGTTCCTAGGAAACTAATTTACATGATCCGTATTTACTCTCTTATAACCCATATAAAATGAAACCTGGTTATTATTCTTGCTGTGAAACCAGGTGCAGCCAACACAGTTAAACCACATCACCCTGCCTCAGAAACTTTCAAAAATTTACTAGATCTTTGTTGTAATTTTCTTAAAACTTCTAAAAATCCTCTTTAGGCAGCTTTTCTTCTCCCCAACTTTCATATCGCCAAGGGCACCTTTCCTCAAATTTTCATGAATAAACTCCTCCATCTAGTTATATGCTGATAGATTAAAGAACAGGTTAAAGCTACAAAGAGGATCCATATACATTACCTCACTGTTTAGCTTGATAAACATTTATTGAGCACCTGCTATGTACCAGTAACTGTTCTAAACGCTGTGGGTACAAAAATAAATACAACACAATCCCTGCCTATTGAAATGAAAATAGCAGAGCAGGCAACATAATTGCCTCTGAGTGTAGATTCTTTCTGCACTCAGAGATTAAAGGAGGCTGTATAGCTGGTAGTGATGACATCTGAACTAAACCCAGGACTATCTAAATTTTGGATCATAACTCTCTAGTTTTCTATCCAAGCGTTTGTTTTTCACAGATTGAAAAAAATGTGAACTATTTGGAAAACAAAAACAAAACAATGTGACAACAACAAAATCCTTTTAGTTATACCCAATTAGAATTCTTAAAAATAAGTTAATTAAAAATAATAGTTACAGCCAACTGGAATTTGACATATCTTTCTATGTGGCATTTTACTCAGTTGAGCCTTTATTCAATAGAACTTTCTGAAAAGATGAAAGTGTTCTGTGCTGTTCAATACAGTAATCAGTAGCCACAGGTAACCAGTGAGCCCTTAAAATATGGTTAGTGCAACTGAAGAACTGAATTATTTAATTTATCTTATTTTAATGAATTTAAATTTAAATAGCTACCTGAGGCTCTATCATGTGCAGATCATGGCAACATTGAGATGACATGGGAATTTTACATCTTTTACTAGAGGAGACTTTTTCCCTTAACAGATAGAAAAGATATTTAACCTGCTTTAATATTCTGTGGCTTGGAGGTAAAAGTGCAGTAGAAAGAGAAACAGACAAAGATGCTGACAGGCAGAAGCACAAAAGGATGCAGCCTTTCACAAAACAAAATAAATGAATGAAAATGGTCATGGCCAACCCACATGCTCATCACTGGTAGGAAAACGATCCTCTCTCCACAGAAAGAGACAATTACACTTGCACCAGTGGGGAAAATAAGCTTGTGCTTACAGAAATCTGTTTCTAAATGAAACAGCTTGGCTATTTTTATCTATTCAAACCTAGACATATTACTGAATATTAATAAACTCTGTGGTGTAAAATTAACTGGTTGAATGTGGGAGGGAGAGAATTTTCTCTGTTTCTCTAAATAAGAGACAAGCAAAAATGAAACCATAACTCTTTGGCTTGTGCCTACCAAGTAAAGATTTCAGTCCTTAAAGATTCAGGTGTCTGCACAACAGGTGGCAAAGTGTTCTTTTTCTATCATTAATTCCCATAATCGTCTGACTTGCACATGGTAGTATCTATGGATTTTTCTAATAAAAATACAACTTATTCATTTTGCATTTACACAGTATAAAATATCCAAGCTGCTCAGTGTGATAAAGTTCTACCATTAGCTGTGCTCCTACACTGAGGCTGCCTAGGAGATTTGGTGAGCAAGGTCCAGATAACTTAATAAAAAAGAGAAATTTATAATGGAATCACTGACACTAATTTTAATTCCAATAGCCCACATAGATACCATCAAGCAGAGGGCATATAGAGGCCAAGACTCACGAAATTCTCACAATGCCATAATTTTCTCCCTTAATTATAAGGAATTACTCTAGAGATACAAGACACAATATATAGTAATACAAAGGTAACAGGATATGAATTTTTAATTTGGAAATTATTCCATGTTTTAATATGGAAATGTCACTACCTGTTTTCTGTTTTTCTTTGCTTCTGTGCATTGGAAGGAGTGATTCAACCCATTCTAGGATGGAGGGAACTTTCTCTGCCCTCCTTTTATTTCCATCACTCTCCACCCCTAGGAAGTAAAGCAAACATTTCTCCTTCCCCCCCCAGGCAGTGTCTAATGACTAAGCCCTCCTATGCTGTAAAGAGAAACTAGTGTTTAGTTGCTAGTAATTTGAGCTCTGGATTTCATAGCTATTGAAGATTATTGCGTGAAAGAAAAGTAAATAGTATAGGACTTTGAGCTTGATAAAGGGTCTAGGGCTGTAGCTCTGGAAAGTACTAAAATTTGGGGGCAGAAGGAAAGAGAAAAGGGAGTCACTGGATGGGGAGAATTGTCTGGGAAAAGGATGGGCTGGAAAGGGTGGGGAAAAGGGGCACTGACCTTAAAATACAGGATGAGTAATTGGAAAAAAGTACTGAATATGAGAGGTATCATAGTCCTGTCCACCTACCACCCAGTATTCACATAAATGAGAATCATCCCAAAATCGGTACCTAGGACCTCAGGGGGAATTTTTCTCCATCTGTACCAACACCTCACTAAATTGACTTCCCTGTGGAAACAACAACCATCCTTGCCACAGAACTTTCTTTGTTATTTGAAGTGACAGTGTATGGACTATCTTGCCACTATATCTATCCCAGGACATCTTAAGCCCTAGGGACTCCCTGGGTTCTTCTATGAGTCATGGGATGGAACTTCTCTAACTTGGAAGGGCTGAATTGTATAAACTTACATCTCAAGCTAATTTTTAAGTGGAAAGCTCTGTGATGTAAGGATAGTGGTTCACTGATTTCCCCTCTAGTATCCATTCCCTCTCCCATCTTCTCCAAAAAGATTCCAAATATTTATTAGGTGTCCACTATCCCTTTTCTTTTCAGTCTATATTACTTAGGGGAAGCTGACCCTATGTCCACTTCAGGGATGTGTTCTTATTGATTGACATGGAAAGGACTTTTATTTCATGATTGGAAGAGATGCTACCACTCTCTCCTGCTGGACATGAATAAAGAAGCGTATCACCTTGATTCCTAATGAAAGCCATTTTATAAACAAAAGAGAAACCAATCTTAGGTTGATACAATAGCTTTGACACAGAGAGAGATGGAAAATATTTTCATGTTTGAAGACATTGTTGAACCATTAAATCAGCCATTCCTGAAACACATCTTACCTATGGATTTATTCATTTCCTTATCACTTAAATCAATTTACTTGGAGTTGTCTATTACTTGCAGCTGAAAACTGGCTTAAAACCTTATTAGAAGAATTCAGGAAGTTGATGAGGAAGCTTCTTTATTAAAATAAAACCCAGAATGTTCAATGATTAGACAGAAAGGAAAATCATTTCGTGTAAAAGAGATGGGTAGCTAACTGATACATTCCCAAGGATCTCAGTCTTCTGCATGGAGTTCTCTGAAGTAAGACACTGTAGCCACCACCACACTTTGCCCTAGAGATATGTAAATTCCCTCTTAAGGCCAGATGTAGACACAGTCAAGCTGAAACTTTAAAGAAGACTTTGTTACATGCCAAGGGAGAACAATAGGGACACGAACAAAGAATATACCAATAAATAAAGTTTATCTGACTTTTAAAGTATATAACCACACCATAGCTAGATGGTGCCTGGGTTTGCAGACCTTATCCTGTTTCTTGTCCTAATATCTCAGCTGATCCAGATTCACATGTGATCCCACTCAAGTTTCTAACTTCTTCCCTATGGGTCTCAGCGTGGATGGCACCACTGTAGATTCTGCCCACCTGGAGTTCCTTCTTAGGCTTTCGATAAACTTCAGCATAAGAGTTCTATTCAAGTTCTATTCAGGAAAGCCCATCTCTGGATGTGTTTCTCAAATTCTGACCCAAGAACCCTCCACATTAGAATCAACAAGGGTGGCTACATAAAACACAGCGTCCTGGACCTTGCTCTAAGGGATTATGATACAGTAAGTGTGTGGCACCCAGGAATCTGCATTTAAACCAATTTCCCAAGTGATTGTGATCAAGATAAAAATGGAAAGCACTGTTCTAGGAATACCTTTAACTTTTCTAAAATTAGCAGTAGGGGTAGCCTATCAATTATACCATCATGAAACAAACATCATATAAATGCAATTCCTCACAAATGCATATTTAGTGGTTATTTTGAACTTTTAAATCTAGCTTTTAACTACAGTTCTAGAAGCCATTTTCCATATCCCTTTTTTCCTTAACCAATCCAAACATAAACTTTTACCCAGAAGGATAGGTACAATACTACAGAATATTTGCTTTATTCCTGCTTTTAAAGAATTCTAGCTGAAGTTCAAATATACATTTCCTTATAAAAAGAGAATGTCACAAGAAGAAACAAATGAAAACGTGCACTGTCAGTGAAAAATAATTCTGTTTTTTCAATAAACTCTAAAAATTGCTAAACACATGCAGAATCAGGATGCTAACACATTCAAACTCAAAGATGACTAAAAATAAAAAGGAGGAGTATTTCAAGAAGTAACCCATCCACATGCCG
Organism: Hyperoodon ampullatus; assembly: GCF_949752795.1. NCBI lineage: Eukaryota > Metazoa > Chordata > Mammalia > Artiodactyla > Ziphiidae > Hyperoodon > Hyperoodon ampullatus. Next base: position 87,512,234 of record NC_136918.1, on the reverse strand, counting down.
AGTCACTCCTACCCATAACAGAATAAGAAAGTCCCCCCTGTTCCAAAATATCTTCCCCACCCATTTAGTCACCCATTCAGCCACCCACTGCTTTCCATTTCTACATCACATTTCTTTATTTAGTTTAGGGCTGCTGTAACTTCAAATCGTTATGTGGAAAGAGTAGCATATAAACCAATTGTAAACTCTTCTACTAGAATGTATGTAACAATTACTTAGAATAACTGATGTAATGACACCCAGGTCAGGTAAATTTCAGTGGGTAGGAGGTTGTCTTAAGTTGGATTCTATTTATTTGAGGTCATATCAAATGAGTCACAGGTAGGACAATGAGGAGGTGAAACAGGGAAAAGAAAAAAGCAATAGAGGGTGTGATAATGAGCAATTTACTACTGTGGCAACTGGGGCTTATCCCATAGGAGACCTCAGAGTTTTCTCAAACAAGGCGTAAGGAGCTGGAGTATTTTTTCACCACCTCCACCATTGTTTGAGGGATGTTCCAGGGCATTATCTCCCCCAAGCACTTCCAGTGTTCCACTTGTATGGATTGAGTGACTTGAGTCTCAGGGGCTTGAAAGAGAAATCCATCAGTATGTAAGTAACTGATGAGTGCTTAGGGGATATGTGTTGGGTTCCAACAGTGTCTGCTGCAGTCTACCCTTTGCACCACTTAGATCCCCTTGGGCCCTATGTTAAATTGACTCAGTCCGAACATTGATTCCTCAAGGAGGTGATTCATTAAAACTTAAAGAGATAAAAGAAAAAAAAGACATTAGTAAGGTTGATGGGGCAAGATACAGTCTCCATTGGTGCAGTTGGTCCCAAATTCATAATTTGTAATCATCATCTCCATCCTCTACTACGTGTTAAACAGTTTGGCTTGTCTTGGTTGCTTGGTGTGATAACCTAGACCTTCATCCCTGAGGGGTCTAAGCCCTTGATTACCATGCTCTTGTTAGACTGAGACTGCTTAAAATGCCTGTTTATGATTATTATCATATATGAAATCAATAAAGAGTGACCCAGTGGATTTCCTGGGTTCCAGATATTTTCTTTCCTGTTGGTATTAAATGTTAGCAATCCTATCTCCTATCTCCTGATGGTAATCAGGGCCAGTTACCCCTCCCACTATAGAACTCTTCTTTGTCTGTTAGTCAGCATGAGAAGTCCAAAATGACTATGTGGGAATCATAACATTAGGATAGGAAATCTCAAAGAGAGGACTGAAGAGTCCTGGAAGTTCCCAAGACTATTTCAGGGGACTCATAAAGTTGACTATTTCCAACTACATATCTGTAAGACACCAGATTTTCTTCATACGCTTCAACCAAAATATCATCTCACAATAGATTGAATGCTGAAGCAGGTGTGAGAATCCACCTATCTTCTATTACATCAAAGATTGCAATGATGTAAAACAAGGCCATTTTCCCCTTAAATTTTTTTCTTTGGAAAATATTTGTTCTTCATTAAAATGTGTCATTTACTTTAACATGTAATGGGTTTGCAATTGTTATTTTTTAATAAATTAATAAATAAATACTATTAAAATTCTTTAGTTTAATGGGCAGAGAACCTAAATAGACATTTTTCCAAAGAAGACATACAGGTGACCAACAGACACATGAAAAGATGCTCAACATCACTAAGTATCAAGGAAATGCAAATCAAAACTATGATGAGATATTATGTTATACCTGTTAGACAACAAATAGCAAGTGTTGGTGAGGATATGGGGAAAAGGGAACCTTAGGTACTGTTGGTGGGAATGTAAATTGGCCCCGCAAAGGAGATCATCTTGCTGGTCAACAGCAGCACCACAGTTACCTAGCAAAGTGCTCTAGCATAGCAACTGTGGACAAGGAATGTTGCCTGCCATCCCAGTTCTACAAGGATCAAGCCATTAGCCACTGCAGCTGCCATTGACAGTGCACCTTGAGGAGAATTCAGGATGGAGAAAAACAGGAAGCATGCTGTGCTTTGGATACTGGCCCTAGATAGTTAATATGCATATCTAAGGAATAATTTCAGTGAGCCCAGACTCTTGCATTGTCCTATACATAGAAAGCACTAAAATCATTAACTTGAGATGTTTGTTCTTTGTGATTAGCAGTAATCTTTTGATGTTCGACTACACGTTTTGGTTTTTTTTCCAGCCCAAAACTCCTGTATGTCCTGGTTCCTCCCTTACCTCTTCAGAGCAGTTTCTCAGAGCTCTCTGAGAGGCTGTCTCCTGGGCTATAGTCCTCAGTAAGATTCCTGAATAAAACTTAACTTGCAAGGGGGCTCAAGATAGCAGAGTAGGAGTACTGAAGCTCATCCCCCCCCCCACAAGCACATCAAAAATATATCTACATGTAGAATAGTTCTCATGGAAAACTAACTGGAAACTGGCACAAGAAATCCCATACAACCAAAGCTGCAAGAATGATCTCCACGTAACCGGGTAGGACAGGAAAAAAAAAGACATTGGGTTGGGAGCTATGACCCTGTGAGGGATCAGTAAGGAAGAGGAGGTCCACATGGGGGCACCCTCACCCTGGGAAATGATCAGGTTGACCCACAATCTGGGCACCCCAGTTCTGGGGTCCTGAGTGGATGAGACAAGCCCCCTTGCCTGCTGTGGAATCTGCAGAGACAGATAGAAGGGCTGGAGAAGCCTAGACTCTACTCATGAGGAGTGCACACATGCTGGCTTGCCAACAATCAGGGTGGAGAGAGCTTTGCACTGGCAACTTTTGCCTTGCCACACCTCCCAATCTGAAGGGGCAAACACCCTGGCCTTGCTCGCTCACTCCACACCACAGCCTGGCATGAGATCTGGGCAAAGATTTGGTCTAGCTATGCAAAGACAGACCAGAGCACCTGGGGTGTGGTCTGGGCAGAACCACAGAGGCCATTGTCAGTGCACGCATGGCACAGTGGGTCTAAAGAATGTGCAGTAGCTAGGTGCTGGCTGAATCTCTGGCAGATAATCCGTGGGAGAGGACTCAATATAGCTACACAGAGACAGCCCAGAGGGCCTGTGGTGTGAACCAGGTGGAGCTGTGAAGCCCATTGTTAGAACCCCCACAGGGCAGCACCACAAGAGGGTGCAGCAGCTAAGTGCTGAATCTCAGGCAGACAGACCCTGGGCAGGAGTACACACCAGTTTGTTTCCCAGCAAGAAGACCCTGGCCCTGCCCACTCCATACTGCAGCTTAACACTGGATCTGAAGCAGACAGGTCCTGGGAGAGGTCTGACAAAGAGGCAACCCAGATCTCAGGCAGTAGCACAGCTACCTCAATTCCTGCAGCCACAATGCCCTGACCCACAACCCCAGCCTACTCCACACCACAGACTTGCACTAGATCTGGGACAAACACAACAGAGAAAAGGACATGACCTTGGGCTGCTTCTGAGGAGAACCGCAGTGCCTGCACAGGCAGTGCATAGATCCCCATGCACCTCACTTGCTTCAGCAATCACCTCCTTTTGGGCAGGGATTTCAATCAAGGGCAATGGAACCTGATTAAACATTACTCTCAGGCTTCTACTCCAACAACTGGGGAGCAGACCCCACCCCTGACAGTGCAGCTACAGCCACAAAGCAGAGGGTAAGCCCACCTCACATCCTTCATAGGTTTTAAATGCTCCAACAAAACCCACACCCCCTAGCAAGGGGATAACTGCCAGCACACTCTGCTCGACATCCATAATGAAACCAACTCTCACACCAAAAATAACTGGACACAGACAGTTTACACAGGGATGCTCCCACGTAAAATACCCCTTGAAGACCACAGTAGTTAACTGTTTCTTCTAAATTCATAGAGACAGAGAAAGAGAAGCAAAATGAAAAGGCAGAGAAACTATTCCCAATTAAAAGAACAAGAGAAATCCCCTAAAAGAACAATTATTGAAATAGACCTCACCAGTCTACTAAACCCTGAGTTCAAAAAGGTAATAAAAATGCTAAAGGAATTAAGAAAGATTATTGACAGAAATGGAGATCACAGTAACAAGGAACTAAAAACTATAAAAAAGAACCAACCAAAGCTAGACAATTCAACTGCTGAGATAAAAACCAAACTAGAAGCAATGAATAACAGACTAAATGACACAGAAAAATGAATAAGTGATCTGGAAGATAGAATAATGGAAATCACTCAATCAAAAGAGCAGACAGAAAGAAAAAAAATGAAAACAACATATGAGATCTATGGGATAATATAAAGCATGCCTACCTATGCATAATAGGGATTCCAGAGGAGAAGAGAGAGAAGGGAATCAAAAACGTATTTGAAGAAATTATGGCTGGGGGCTTCCCTGGTGGCACAGTGGTTAAGAATCCGCCTGACAATGCAGGGGACATAGCTTTCAGCCCTGGCGCTGGAAGATCCCACATGCTACAGAGCAACTAAGCCCATGCACCACAACTACTGAGCCTGCATGCCACAACTACTGAAGTCTGCACACCTACAGCCCGTGCTCCGCAACAAGAGAAGCCACTGCAATGAGAAGTCTGCACACCACAACAAAGAGTAGCCCCCGCTCACAGCAACTAGAGAAAGCCCATACACAGCAACAAAGACCCAATGCAGCCATAACTCAATCAATCAGTCAATCACAGAGGGCCCCAAAGATAAGTACAAGCAGACCCACACCAAGATTTATCATAATTGAAATGGCAAAAGTTAATGATAAAGAGGGGATTCTAAAGGCAGCAAGAGAAAAACAGTCAGTTACAAGGGAACCAAAATAAGGCTATCAGCTGATTTCTCTGCAGAAACTTTGCAGGCCAGAAGGGAGTAGCATGATGTATTTAAAGTCCTGGAAGTGAAAACCCTGTTACATAGAATACCCAGCAAGATTGTATCATTTATAATAGAAGGAGAGATGAAGAATTTCTCAGATAAGCAAAAACTAAAATAATTCAGCATACTAAACCTACCCTAAAAGAAATATAGGATCTTCTCTAAATAGAAAAAAAGCAAGAATCTATAGGAAAGGGAAAATCACAATAGGAAAGGCAAACATACAGTAAGGATTGAAGATGACCGAAATAAGCCAGTACTTAGATTAAAAAACAAAAAAATTTAAAGCAATCATATACAATTAACAGTAAAAGGATAAGCATGAAGATGTAAAGTAGGACATCAAAATCACAAAATGTGGGGGAGAGGAGTATAAAAATATAGATCCTTTAGAATGTGTTTGAACTTGAAAGACTATCAGTTTAAAGCAAGGAGATATAGTTATGAGTCAACATACATGAACTGCCAGGTAACCACAAATCAAAAACAGCAGTCACAAAAACTAAAACCAAAAAGAAAGGAACTACAAAAGAAAATCATCAAACCACAAAAAGAAAAACAATGAAGCAGAAAAGAACAAGGAAGAACTATAAAAACAATTTGGAAAGCAAGGATTAAAATGGAAATAAGTACCTACCTATTGAAAATCACTTTAAGTGTCGGTCAGTGGACTAACCGACAGTACTCCATTCAAAAGACATAGAATGGCAGATTGGATTTAAAAAAGCAAGAACCTGCAATATGCTACCTAAAAGAGACTCAGTTCAAGGTGAAAGACACAGACTGAAAGTGAGGGGATGGGAAAAGATATTTCATGCAAAAGACAATGTAAAGAAAGTGGGGGGAGCAATACTCATATCAGACAAAATAGACTTTAAAGCAAAGGCCATAAAGAAAGACAAAGAAGGCATTATATAGTGACAAAGGGATCAATAGAAGAAGAGGATATTACACTCATTAACATATATGCACGCAATATAGAAGCACCTAAATATATAAAACAAATACTAACAGACATAAGGGGAGAAATTGACAATTATACAATAATAGTAGGATACCTTAACACCCCACTGACATCAATGGACAGATCATCCAGGCAGAAAATCAGTAAAGCAACAGAATTCCTAAATAACACAATAGACCAGTTGGATTTAATTGATATCTACAGGACACTACATAAAAAAAAAAAAAAGAATACACATTCTTTTCAGTTACTCATGGAACATTCTCTAGGATAGACTACATACTAGGTTACAAAACAAGCCTCAATAAATTTAAGAGGATAGAAATTATTTCAAGCATCTTTTCTGACCAGAACAGTATGAAAATAGAAATCAACCACAGAAAGAAAAACAGGAATAGAACAAACACGTGGAGACTAAACAATATGCTACTTAAAAAAACAATAGGTCAAAGATGAAATCAAAGAAGAAATCAGAAAATACCCTGAGACAAATGAAAACACAACCTTACAAAACCTATGGGATGCAGCAAAAGCAGTTCTAAGAGGGAAGTTCAGAACAATACAGCCCTTCCTCAAGAAACAACTCAAATAAACAACCAAACCTACCACCTAAAAGAATTTTAAAAAGAACAAACAAAGCCCAAAATCAGCAGAAGAAAGGAAATAACAAGGATCAGAGAGGAAATAATAAAATAGAGAGCAAAACACAATGGTAAACATCAACAAAACCAAGTTCTGGGTCTTTAAAAGATAAACAAAATCAACAAACGTCTAGCCAGGCTTACCAAGAAGAAAAGAGAGAGGACTCAAATAAAGTAAGAAATAAAAGAGGAGAAATAACAGCCGATACCACAGAAATACAAAAAAATCATAAGAGAATACTATGAACAGTTATATGCTAACAAATTGAACAACCTAGACAGAATGGACAAGTTTTAGAAACTATAGCCTTCCAAGACTGAGTCAAGGAGAAACATATACCCATGCACTGATGGTCAATTAATCTATGACAAAGGAGGCAAGAACATACAATGGAGAAAAGATAGTCTCTTCAACAATTGGTGTTGGGAATGCTGGACAGCTACATGTAAATCAATGAAATTAGAACACTCCCTCACACTATATACAAAAATAAACTCAAAATGGTTTAAAGACCTAAACATAAGACATGACACTATAAAACTCCTAGAAGAGAACATAGGCAAAACATTCTCTGACATAAATAATAGCAATATTTTCTTACATCAGCCTCCCAAGGCAAAAGAAATAAAAGCAAAAATAAACAAATGGGACATAAAGTTACAAGCTTTTGCACAGCAAAGGTAACCATCAACAAAACAAAAAGACAGCCTATGGAATGGGAAAAAAACATTTGCAAATGATGCATCTGACAAGGGGTTAATATCCAAAATATACAAACAGCTCATGCAACTCAATTTCAAAAAAACAACCCAGTCAAAAAGTGGACAGAAGATCTAAGTAGACATTTTTTCCAAAGACAGACAGATGGCCAAATAGGTACATGAAAAGATACTCAACATTACTAATTGTTAGAGAAATGCAAATGAAAACCACAATGAGATATTCCCTCATGCACGTCAGAATGGCTATCATTAAAAATTCTACAAATAATAAATGCTGGAGAGGGTGTGGAGAAAAGGGAGCCCTCCTCCTCTATTGGTGGGAATGTAAATTGGTGCAGCCACTATGGAAAAGAGTATGAAGTTTCCTTAAAAAACTATAAATAGAGCTACCATATGGTACAGCAATCCCATGCCTGGGTGTATATCCAGAAAAAGTGAAAATTCCTGTTTGAAAAGACACATGTACCATAATGTTTATAGCAGCACTATTTACAATAGCCTAGACATGGAAGCAACCTAAGGGCCTATCAACAGACTATTGGCTTAAGAAGATGTGATACATACACACAATGAAATATTACTCAACCCTAAAAAAAATGAAATATTGCCACTTGCAGCAACATGGATGAACCTAGATAATATTATACTTAGTGAAGTAAGTCAGACAAAGACAAATACTATATTATATCACTGATTTGTGGAATCTAAAAAATAATACAAATGAATCTATATACAAAACAGAAATAGACTCACAGACATAGAAAACAAACTTCTGGTTACTTATGGAGGGAGGGAGGGACAACTTAGGAGTATGGGATTAACGGATACAAATTAGTAAAATAGATAAGCAAGAAGGATTTACTGTATAGCTCAGGGAACTATATTCAGTATCTTATAATAAGCTGTAATGGACTATAGTCTGAAAAAATACGGGACTCCCCTGGCAGTTAAGACTCCTCGCTTCCACTGCAGGAGGAGTGGGTTCAATCCCTGGTCAGGGAACTAAGATCCCGCATGCCTTGTGGCATGGCCAAAAAATTTAAAAAAGAAAAAAAAAAAAAAAAAAAAAATATATATATATATATATATATATAAATATAATTGGGGTTTCCCTGGTGGCACAGTGGTTGAGAGTCCGCCTGCCGATGCAGGGGACACGGGTTCGTGCCCTGGTCTGGGAGGATCCCATATGCTGCGGAGCGGCTGGGCCCGTGAGCCATGGCCGCTGGGCCTGCGTGTCCGGAGCTTGTGCTCCACGGCGGGAGAGGCCACAGCAGTGAGAGGCCCGCGTACCGCAAAAAAAAAAAATTGAATCACTTCGCTGTACACCAGAAACTAACACAATATTGTAAATCAACTATACTTCAATAAAAAAAATTAACTTGCAACTGTTACATTGTGCATTTTTGCTCAGTCGATACAAGGGACTTTAGTTTTTGTGCGGGTAGCTGCATTTCAGCTCTTGGATGGTTAAGCCAGCTCTCCAGAGAACCAACTTGTAGAAAGGTACACCTCAACAAAATTTAGGACTTTATTCCTTTCATATCCCCCTTGCCTGAATCTGTTACCGAAGTCAGGTTTGGCTGCTCACTGCTAAAAACCCAGTACTCAAGAGACAAGTGTTGGTTGGAAAGGAAAGGTTATTTATTCAGGGGGTCAGAAACCTGGGAAGAAAGCAGATTCATGTCCAAAAACCAACTCTGAGGATTCTGCTTGACCATAAAAGTTTTTAAAGGGAGAATCATTTGGGGAGAGGGTCAGAGTCTTCCATTGTGTGCAGACTATCTCCTAGTTGGCTGGTGGTGAGGTAACAGGGCAGGTGTTCCAGGAACCTTGTGCTCAGCCTGAAGTTACCATCCTCCACCTGGGTAGGGCCTTAGTTCCTGCAGAACTCAAAGATATTGTTATGTATATTCCTTAAGGAGAAACCAGGACCCTGCCCCATGGCTGTACCCTTGTTTCTTGACTGCTCGTCCTATTTCTGCATTCACTCCCTTCCCTGATAAGCAACTGTTTGAATCTGCCCTTTGGAACTCAGGGGAGGTCAAGGAGGCTGAGTGAAGCCTATTTCCTACAAATAACAAATGAGAAGCACAGAAAGGATTTGTATCCAGGAGGGCCCTACAGGGTCCTACTCGGTTTCGGAACAATAGAGTGATTAATCTCTTACTAATTTGGTGTATGTCATTTTTTTACTGACTTGATTAAGATACATTATCCTGTATGCTATCGGCTTGTGAAATTATTATAACTCCCACAGCAAACCTGTGTTAAATAAAATATTGGCAAAGACAACCTCAGTTTCTGAGGGAAACACCTTGACAAATGGAGGTTTCCCTTAAAAATGTAAGGGAAACTCACCATTTAGGAAAGGGTAACTTCTCAGTTTTCAGAGCTTCATTTGTGTTGATGCCTAATGCAGATACACAGTGCACAGTAGTGGGCAGAGAGGAGGCCAAAGGGCAAAGAAAATTTTTTTGTTTAACTTTTCCTTGTCTTGCCATAAAATATGATTTTATTTCACAATGTCAATTAGGTCTAGTTGGTTTATACTGTTCTTACAATCCTCCATGTCTTTAGTGATTTTTCTTATCTTTTTTGGTCTATGGACCTTAGCAATTACTGATAAAGGGGAGTTGAAATTTTCTACTGTGTGTTGAGTTTTCTGTTTCTTTTATTCTCTCAGTCTTGCTTCATGCCTTTTAAGGCTGTTATTAACTACATGCATATTTGTAATTGTTATATCTTTCTGATGAATTGTTCTTTTGATTATTATGAAATTTCCCTCTTTATTTCTGGTAATACACCTTGGCTTGAAGTCTATTTTATTATCTGACCCTCCAGCTTTCTCATGCTTATTGTTTGCATGGCTTACCTTTTTCCAGTGGTTTGTTTACTTTCAACCCATCTGTGTCTTCATATTTTAAGTGTACTCTTGTAGGAAACATGTACTATGTTCTTGCTTTTTAAAGTCTATTCTGTCCATCTCTGCCTTTTAACTGGAACATTTAGACATTATCCAGTATCTCCCACTAGTAGCCCAGAGCTGTTCCCAGGGTCATTAACTCCCTGACATTCTTGGTCTGTCCCTCCTGATAGGCTGTGCATGGTCTTACAGTAAAAAGGCGTCCACATGCAGAGGAGGGATGAGTGTCAAAGTGATGAAGGGAGGGTCTTAACAATGTCCCGGAAGTAAAGAAAAAAAGGGAAGGATATTTTATTTCTTTGTCTGAGGTATGCAATGTTGTTAATTAGAGGAAATAAGTCGGGATATTAGAAATGTGTGTGTTGATAGGTTGAGGACTGTGAGCCCTGTAGGAAGACAACAAAAAGAGGAAGAAAAAAAGGATATAGAAATCAGGCTTTTTTAAAAAAAAAAAAAAAAAGCTAACATTTTCAAGTATTACCATGACTTATGCCTCTACTTTCAGTGTGAAGCCACTCATTTGTGTTATTGGATTTAATATTTACAACAATACCATGTGTTAGATTGTATTATTTTACAAACGAGAGACTGAAACTGAGAAAAATAACATCTCACAGTGAATAAAGACAGAGCCAGGATTCTAACCCTAACTATCAGACGTTAGATCCTGGGCTGGGAGGGGCTATGTGGGATAGGCTTTGCCTGCTTCACAGACCTCTGTATGTTTGCCAGGAATGCTCTGTGGAGCGTATCCTTCAGAAATCTAAATCTGTTTACAGACTGTCCATAAACTGTGTGATCAAGGAAGTGGTATTCAGCCCACTTTCACAACTCCCTGGCACCCAGACAAGGACCAGAATAGGATTCTCACGGGGACTCAGAATCACCTTCTGTTGTGAGCCCTCGAGGGCAGGCTCCCATGCCTGCCTGGGTGCTCCTGTGCCCCACCCTTTAGGATGAGTAAGGGGGGCTCTGCAGCATCCCTATCACTTCATACAGCAGATGCTTGGGCACAAGCTGGCCGTGGAACAGTAAGAATGGCTCAATTCATAGGGCCCAAGAGAAAGTTCTAAACTTCCATGTGAAAGCCCAAGGCCCCAGGTGGCCTCTCTTGGGACTGATGTTCTTTTAGAGTGGACCATTTTTCTGGCTTCTAGTATTCTTGGTTACAATTTATATTGACTCAGCTGCAGGCACTCTAGCTGACACAGCTGTGTCATCAGCTGAAGACTTATAAATGTAGTGATATATAAGCATTGGTCTGGGTCTGTCTGAAAAATAATTGCCCCCCCTAAGAGCAAAATGCCCCCTCTGCAAAATTACATACGAGCCACAAACCTACTGGTAGGAGACTATTACTAAACCTAGACATCTTCTACTGTTCAATGCTTTACTAGCCAGGCTTCAAATTGTGCCACTCAAGTTATTCTCTCTCACAAACACCCATCCTACTAACTCATGCCCCTCCACCCTGCTTCATACACTTCTGTGAGGTATGAAGGTGCTCTTGTTGTACCACATGTATGGGGTACAACAAGAGCACCTCCATTTTGTAACAAGGTAATTGAAGTCCAGACAGAAAGAGTAACTTGACCAAGGTGAAGCTGGACCAGAACTCAGAAGCAGGAAGTCCTTGTTGGGTGAACTTTGCAGTAGAGTATGGCACCAGGGGTGAGACACTGTGGCCAGTACATGTTTGGCTTCTCTCCTTATCCATACTGTAGGATGAGGACAGTCGGCTCAGCAGGAATGTACAACCTTTGAAAAGTAAATACTCTGCTTTCTACGGACTTTCTGGAGATCCTGTGTTTGATTCCTGTGGCTTCCATAAATAATTATCACAAACTTAGTGGCTGCAAGCAACAGACATTCATTCTCTCACAGTTCTGGAGGGAAAGTCTGAAATCAAAATGTTAGCAGCATTGATTCCTTCTGGAAGCTCTGAGGGAGAGTCAGTTCCAGGTCTCTCTTCTAGCTTCTGGTGGTCACCAGCAATTACTGGTGTTCTTGACTTATAGATGCATCACTCCAACTTCTGCCTCTGTCTTCACATCACCTTCTCCACTGTGAGTGTCTGTCCTCTGTGGTTCTCATAGGACACTTGTTATTGGATTTGGAGCCCACCTAGATAATCTAGGATGATATCATCTCAAAACCCTTAACATAATTATGTCGGCAAAGACGCTTTTTCCAAATAAAGTCATATTCACATGTTCCAGGGATTAATACATGGATATATCTTTTTTTTGGGGGGGTGGGGTGGGCACCTTCCACCCCACTACAGATCCCCTGTGTCCTATTCCTTTGGATTTATTTGAGTCATCTTGGTCTTGCTATATGCTGGAACTGAGCAGAAAACCAGAGTCCAAAATAAATTTAAGTAAGAAAATGCTTCTGGAGCTTCTACTATGTGAAACTAATTGAGTTAGGAGCTGGTAACATAAAAACAAATAACCTCCCACTGCCCAGCTAACTGTAATATACTAACAGGTATATGAGTAACTGATCCAGGACATTAGCGAGGTACAAGTACAGTAGCAGACATTATGCCATTATCTTCTTGGAGATGTACTTAGCGTATGTGAGTACTTTTAACAGCAACATAAAGTCTCTCCTAAAATCTCACTCACAGTTAAAGGAAATGCCATCATTTCCTTTGCCTTTGGTGTGGACTCACAGAGAGATGACATTACAGGAAGTGAATAAAGACATGTCAAACTTGGGACCCTTTGAAAAGATTTTGTGTGGTTGGTATCAGAGCTTTGGCCAATTTCATCTCTGTTTGATTCCTGCGGCCAGACAGTCTTACGGGAATGTGGAGCTCAGTAAAACCATTCACTGTATCAAGTAATCAACATTCTAAATAATTCCCAAAAGCATTATTTTTGAAGAATTTTGAAGAATCCAAAGATGGGACTCAATAAATGAGCTCTATAGGAAAATTAGTACTTCCAGTCTTTCTTCTCATGAAGCTAACTAAGCAGCCCATAAAAATAAGGACCAATTCCTGTAGAGCTCTACATTCTCTTCTAATTAAAAGACTGCCCTGTTTTGCTAACATTTTCTGTCAGTGTGGATTTCAGGACTGATCCACTAAGCGAAGACCCTAAACCACTGGAATTTACAAGAATCAAGGTCACTGAATAAATTGTGTCTAAAAATATAGAAGTGCTAAATGCTTTTAATTCCACTCCATATTTCATTCTGTTACCTCAGATATGGAATTTGGTGTATTTTTCTTCCTATTATTCTGAACCTTCAGCTCAGCAAGCCTGTGCAGTTTTATAAGCTGATGCTGTTCAATGTGTTCTTAATGTAACAACTTCTGAAAGATAGTGTTTGAACAGAAAAGAAGAAATAACAATTTATACCTTTATGGATGCATACACCTCAGTTTTGCAAGAAGCATTAGAAAAGGTCTAAACTCCTATAATTCTGGAAGAGTAAAGCTTAAAAGCAAGATTTGAGCAAAGAGGTGTGTTCTACCACCATTCTGCTGGCGTGGGCCACAACTGAGATCAGAGCCCAGGACTTCTTGGTTTGAGCTTCCCAACAGGAGAAAGGGGGGGGCGGGGAGAGAGAGAATATGGATGAATGAATGAATATGAATGAGAGAACCTTTTGAATTAAGTACGTGTCTGACCTGATTCAAGGCCCAACTTGCCAAAGCAGCCAGCCAGGGCCTGGTGTTTCAGAGAGAGGAATCAGGATGAATGCACCCACAAGAAAGATCTTGATTCAGATTCCAACTTAAAATTGCATTTCCAGACATAGGAGGGGGATGGCCTGCTGGTTGATTCTTCCTGCTGTTGTCATGACCAGGACTCTTCTGGTCCTCATACATGCTTAATTGGTTGGTTGCATTTGGTTTAAGGACACAAATTCACTCCATGATTATACCCTTAGAATGGTTGTCTGTGGGAACCCCAGTCTGGCGTTACACTGGATGGGAAGCTGCCTTGTAGTTTTTACTCCTTCTACAGCAATGCATTTCTTGCCCCCAAAGAAAGTCTCATTATGCCCTTCCCATTCTCCCTTATAATTCTTCTTTGGCCCTCTCTCATATATGCAGAAGGCTTCCAAATTGTCAACTGGAGATTTCTTTACTTAGGATTGTTTTTCCCCAAGGAAAGTCACAAGAATATGGGAGACTTACCTAGACCCTGACCACTTTTCCCTTGTAGGGTGCATTCCAGACACCCTCACAGCAGCATTTCTCATGCATGTGGCACTCAGTTTTATTTGCTTAATAACATTTGGCAATAGGTGTTTTCAGATGCTTAGTTTTCTTGCAACACTTTCCAGATGCTTTGTGCCCTCAGATTTGGTTATTCAGCCTGCAAAATATCTGCTCCTTAGACCTATCTGGGATCTTTGCTTTTAGTTTCTTTTATCTGTGGGGAAATCAATAAGTCTTGGGCCACAAGGAATGATTTCCTTTTCTCAACCCTTCATGATGCCAAAATTATCCAGCAAAAGATTGGAATAGGCTATCAATATCTCTCTCCCTATTGTATCTTGAGGGCCGAACTAGCACATACAGAATAAAAAATTTTTTGAAAGCAAGCTATAAGTACAAACAAGGAGAAGTACTTGAAGGAGAAGTAGGGAGGGGTGGAAGTTGGTGGTTTCATTTGAACAAATTATCATGCTTATATGTACTAGTTTGGTGAAGGCACATTTGCTTCCTTTTCCTCCTGTGTATTCACATTAGTGAGTTTGTCTCAGAGGGCCAGTGTTATAGAGTCCAGGAAATGTCTTCTTGGATGACTTTTGGATCCAAGTAGCACGAAGTCATGACCGCTCACTTCACATGGGAAGATGATAGCAATGAGATCGTAGCCCAGAACTGAGACCAGTTAAAAATAAAATTGTGAAGAAGGTAAGTTTTGAGGTCAAGCCCAACTTCTCTGTTTCTGTAGCCCTCTTCCTGAAATTTCTTGGATCTGCTTTATTATAGCACCCTTTTATTACAAAGAGGAAAGCTGCCCTATGCATATATACCAAAACTCTTCAATCACTGGTACTTTGAACACTCTTCACCCTCAGTAATAAGACCCTTTCACTCTTGTTACTTTCTTCCACTGGGGAATTTATGTCAATCCCCCCCACCTCCACCAAAAAAAAAAAAGCTAGAAAATTCAGCTGTGTTTTGCCTAATGGGGAGAAGAGAGAAAATGGAATTGAGCTTAAAAAGATAGTTCCAATACAACCAAATGAAGGTGGCTACTAGAGTAGGGAACTTCTCAAACACAGAGTGCATTCCAACCTGAAAAAATATTTAGAGATAGAATAAATCAGCACTGGCAAAATTGTTTGAGATAGTTGGAATGTTGTTTCCTTCTGAGACTGGAAATAAATCCCTGGTGGGTACTTTTTTTTCAAAAATAGAGTATATGGGGGATTCCCTGGTGGCACAGTGGTTGAGAGTCCGCCTGCTGATGCAGGGGACACAGGTTCATGCCCCGGTCCGGGAGGATCCCACATGCCGCGGAGCGGCTGGGCCCATGAGCCATGGCCGCTGAGCCTGTGCTTCCGGAGCCTGTGCTCCGCAACGAGAGAGGCCACAATGGTGAGAGGCCCACGTAACGCAAAAAAAAAAAAAAAAAAAAAAAAAAACAGAGTATATTGCATTCGCTTTTGTTTAAGAAAGCAATTCATGATCATTAGAAAATGTTTGAAAAATATGAAAAAAGGAAGAAAAAAACCTCACAAAAACCATCCACCTGTAGTCCTACTGGACTGGAAGTAATTTTGGGAGTCATTGGGATTTTGTGAAAAGGACATGGCCTTTGGGATCAGAAATACCTGGGTTTAATTCCAGTTCTAAGTTGTGTGTCCTTGGGCAAATCCCTTCAGGTTGAGCAAATACTTAATAAATGGAAGTTGAACAACAACAAAAACTGATCATTTTTACGTATGAGTAACTAAGGAGGAGTACTCCCCTTTCCTTTTCATATATGGCACTGATTTAGGATCAATGTTTAACTACCAATAATGTTCTTGTTTGGGCTTGTTTTTCATTGGTATAACCTGAACTCCACATTCCTAGCTTTCTCATTTGACACTACCGTTACAGCCTTACTTTTAGCTATGGCCATGACTCCTCACTGTAGCTCTTGCCTTCCTTTTCCAGAAGCCCTTCTTTAACCTTTTTCAAGACACCTTCAGTCTCTACCTACTAGCCTCAGTCATGCCAATGATGTCTCTCCACCTAGAACGAAGGTGGGCAACCATGAGCTTGAGCCTGCAAGCCCTTCTTCATTCTTGAAGTAAATGAAGGTTAAATTTTAAATGGCTATGATAAATCATATTGATGCTGTGTTTCAAGAACTGCTGTGGTATTTTGTCCACATGCTAAAGTAATCCAGAATTCAAATATTGGAAGAGCTATTGCATCTCATGTCCATTGCACCCTCTTATCTGACTTCTGTGTACTTTGGAAGAGCACCCACTGCTCCTGCAAGTCTCCCTCACACCGTGTGCAGGGCAGAACCCAAGAGTCCTGGGGGCTTCCCTCCCAGGTGGGAGAAAACTGAGGGTCTATATAGAACCTCTCTCTTTTACCCAGGCTGCTGAGAGAGCCTTATGAAGCTCAGGGGTAAAGTTTAAAAATATCAAACAGTGGTGAAACCTTAATGCTTATCAAAAACCAAAGCAAAGCAAAATAAAAATCTACCTTATTTATCAATAACTTTCCTGGATTGAGACAGAGTAATACTTTATGAAAAGATATGGATTGTGAAAATTAGTTTGGTGGGTGGAGTTCAACATTTTTAGGTGAAAGAATAGAATAAAATAGAAAATATCAAAGTACAAAATAGATGATGCAAGTAGATTTTTTAAATGTGTGTGTGTGTATGTCTTTGTAAGGCAAAATACTTTTGCCATGATCACAATCAAAAATGTTAAAGAAAAACCCTTGGAATAGGAAGGAACCTGGCTTGAGAATGGACTGATACTAGAGTCTTGAAAGAGGCAGGTTGGGAAGAGTAGGGTAGTGATGGAGAAAGGTGGGTGCTTGGGCAGGTACCAAAAGTAGACTAGTCCTTCACGATTCACCAAACTCACACACCACACCATACCACACCCTGCATACACATTCTTCTATCCCTAACATCACTCTCCTAAATGCCTAAAAACTCCCCAGTTGCTGCCCCTGGCATAAATGCCATAGTCCCTACCCTTGGTCTGAAGGAGTCTTCTTGGGAAACAGCAGTCCAGGCCAATGTCCTCAAGAAGAAGATCAAGAACACCCAGAGACTTCTGCTTCTTTCCTGGACTGGTATAAACAGTTAATGAAGGGGTGATCAACCCAAGTATTCTTTACATAGCATCCTATTTTAGAGTCTCTGCTTTGAAATATTTAGATGAATAACATCATACGTAGACAGATCCCCCAGTTTTAGGTTAGATAATAAGCAGTTATAATTCAAACTTGAGAAAACCTGAAGTTTAGTGTTCTTAGTCACCTATATCACTTGTACAAACACTGCTACAGTCTCTCCTAAGGCAGTGTCCATTTAAACCACATGCACTGCAGGGTTCTCTCTAAATTGTGCAAGGACTGTGCTCGTGTGGTTTCTTCACGCTGTGTTAGATCTCAGACAGTAACTTAGAAAGGCTGCAGCCCAGGCAGCTGAGCTAAAGCCAAAAGCATCTCTTCTAAGTTTCCTCATTTGGGTATGCTTGACATTTTCTCACCTTTTTTGCCAACGTGGAAGCCTCACAGAGAGAGTGTGAGAATGAGGTTAAGAGTTTGGGGAGAGGGGAACTGAAAAGCACTCAGCTGTGGAGACAATATACCGCCATGGCGTCAGTGTGGGTAGGAGGCTGCAGCGGCTCCCAGGGTCTCCTCAGCTGCTCGGGCTGCCCAGGCCATTCCCAGCCCCTTCCTCTTCCTATGGGGCTAAGAGGCAGCTTCTTTCCTTTCTTTGAGCTTCTCTCCTGCCATTGCATCTCTGATTGCCTACCCTAGGACACTTTCCTGTGAGTTACCTGCACTAGGCAGCTAGCCAAGGCACCTCACCTGGGAAACTTCTTTCAGTGACCTTTGCTTCTTTCATTGCCCTCTGGAAGTTTAGTTTCTGCAACTACTTACCTTAATTTTGGTCTACCCTGTAGCATATTTAATTGTTAGCACTCCAGTCCCAGGGGCAAAAAGAGGGTTGCTAGACGCCCATATGGTTCTGTTTCTTGATCTAAGTGGTGATTTCACAGGTGTGTTTGCTTTGTGACAGTTCATTGAGCTGAACACTTAAGATTTTTGCATTTCCTGTGCGTATGTTATATTTCAATAAAAGGGTCTTAATATTCCTATCTTGTCCACTAGACGATATCCTGAGGACAGTATTCTCCGTATGTTCCTTAACTTACAGTAAAATGCTTGACACTTAAAGAGTTATCAGGAGGCCTTGATTTAAATTTTAGTGACCCTTTTTATGGAGGCAGCAAGGTCCAGTAGAAAAACACTGGTATAGAAATATGGAGACTTTAATCTAATCCTGGGCCTATCATCATTTACCTAAACTAATTTAGGCAAGTTATTTGGCCTCTCTGGATGTCGGCTTGTACAACTATAAAATAGACCCCACTGCACCTGCTTTCCTGACCTTACAAGGATTCCTTCTAGGGATTAGATGAGGTCATGGTATAAAAGCATAAAAAAGTGGAAAGTGTTAGACAAATGTGAGGTTGGTTTTCTCAGGAGCCTCCTGCCTGCATCCATGTCTCCTGGTCTGGATTAGGTTGATGAAGCTTTTGTACCTCTCTTTGTGCAGTAGCAATAGAAATGCTTTTATACTATGAAGGATCATTTTAAAAGAATGTCCACTCATCCCCCAGCCTGGATCCCCAAGTCACCTCAGAAAGCCTTCCCCAGTGCTCTCTCTGAGCCCTTGTTTGCAGTTTCCCATGAGGTTTGACTCATGAAGATCCCTTCTGCCTTCCCCCTGGGGCCACACCTGGACTCGCTCACCCTGCAGTACGCAAAGAGCTGTAGCCTGGCAGGAAGCAGCTGCAGTGGACCTAGTAAGTGGAAGGTGGTGGGGCAGGAGGAAGGAAAATGGGGTGTTAGAAGTGTGAAGATCCTGCAGAGAGAAGGGCCTGGTCACCTCCACCGTGGGCTGAAGTAAAAAGGAGGTGCTCCCCTTAGACAGGAGCTATTGAACTTCTTGCTCAGAAGTTGACTGGTCAATCAAAAAACAACTCTAAGACTTTCTGTCCTAGATGGAAAAACGTGGGACCCCAACCAGAGCTACAAATCTAATCTGAGGGCTAGGGGGGGCAGTATGATGTGAAGGTTCATGGCACCAACTTTGGGTCAGGTATAGACCTCAGATTGAAATCTTGGCTCTGTAGCTTTCTAACTAGAGACCTTGACCTCCCTAAATCTCACTTTTTTTGATCTGAAATGTGCTAGTAGGTACCTGATGAGTTTTTCACGTGATTAAATGAGAGAATGCATGAAAAGCACTTAGCACTGTGCCTGGCACATAGTAAGCTCTCAATAAATATTAGTAATTTTTTTTCCTATTAAATACAAAGGAGAGCCTTATGAATGTTTGAAATAAAAAATAAAGGTAGCCCAGGTGTGGGGTGTGTGAGTGCCAAAAGGATGGGAAGGAAAAACAGGAAAAGACCACGAGCAAGCATTTGAATTCGAGTGTGAGGTTTGGGGAGTAAACAGGAGACAATGTGACTCAAGGGACAGAATTTATGACATTTAGAAGAATAACACAAATGGTTTAGTGCATCAAATAGTCTGTTAGTTTGTTAATATGGAAAGTTCTTGTTAGTTTTTAGCTCCAGCACTGTGGTATGGGTTGAGGAAATTTACTAACTTTAAACTGGCTCTATCAGGTAGGCAAAGATATCTTAAACAGATTACAAAAATAACTCTTACAAGAAAAGATTGATTAGGCTTCATTAAATTTAAGAAATGTTCATTAAAATACACCATTAAGAGCATGAAAATTCAGGCCACGGACTAGGAAAAGATATCTGCAACCCATGTATCCAACAACGGATTTAAATTTGAAGTATTTAAAGCTATCATACATGTCAATAAGAAAATGACAGTCAACCCAAATAAATAAAAGTTTAGGGGGAAGGGGAAAGTGGTAGTAGACTTGAACTAAACAAGGAAGATATACAAATGGCCAATAAGCATATGAAAAGGAGTTACTCCTCTGGGAAATGCAAATTAAAACCACTCCTTACCTTCCAAAAGGGGGGAGAAAAGGTGTTGGCAAAGGAACATCTGGAATTCTCATGCATTGCTGTTGAGAGTGGAAATTCTTACAAACCCTTTGAAAGTGGGTTTAGAAGTATCTACTATAGCTATACACATGCATATCCTATATCCGCCAAATTCCACTCCTTAGTGCAAAAGAGTGCTCACAGCAGCATAGTTCACAATAGTCCCAAACTGAAAACAGTCCAAATATCCATTAATAGTGGAATGAATAAGCAAATTGTGATAAATTTATAGAAATGGAATATTATTCAGCAATGGTAATGAACAGACAACTGCTAACATAACAACATAGATGAACCTTGTAAACATAATGTTGAGTGAAAAAAAGTCCAACACAAGAGTACAATTTCATTTACCTAAAGCGGAAATGGAAAAAACTATCTATGATGATCCGTGGCAAGACAGTGGTTATCTTTAGGGAAGAGAAGGTAACTGAGAGGGACCCTGGAGTGGGGGTGGAGGAAGCCCTGGAATCACTTTTCATGTTCTGTTTCTTGATTTTTATGGAGGTTACAAAAATTTCACTTTTAAAAGCTCATCGATTTGACTATGAATTTTGTATTTTTCTGAATGTGTTATAGGTCAATAAAAAATGTTTACTTGTAAACTAAGCAGAACCTGCCCCCCACTCCTATGTAACCCCTTAAAGAGGAATGCATCACCGTCACTTGTGAGATGTGGCCCTGTGTGTGCAGGCAACTTTGCCAGATGACTTGGAAATCTGAAGCCTTTCTGGGAGGGGGCACATCATCCCCATCTGGGCATTGACAGGTTGACAGAAAGATCAGGTGGGCAATGAGGAGTTAATCAGGCACAACTCTGAGAAACTCTGAATTAATGAAACAACTTACACACCTTAAAAGAGAGTCAGGGCCATGTGTCTTGCTAGAAGGACTCAGGCAGCAGGGTATAGGAGATCCTGGTGAGGCAGGGACCGGGACTGTTGCTAGAAGAAAATTGAGGCATGGAGAGATTAAATTACCTCAATCTAGTCACCTGCTGTGAAGTATCGAGATATGAGTCCAGGATTTGAACTTCTGCAGCCTGGCTCCAGAGCTTGGAAATTTGGCCACCAACCTGTATAACCACTCAAAGGATGCATGAAATGTCAGGCAGGGCTGTCCAGTAGACATGCAATGGGAGCCACATATGAAAAAGTAAGAAGAAAGAGGTGCATTCATTTTAATGTTACATTTTATTTAGACAGATATATCCAAAATATTATCATTTTCACATGCAATGAATATAAAAATAATTATTGATGAGCGAGTTCACATTTTTTTTAACACCTGATTTTGAAATCCTGGGTATATTTTACACTCACAGTATATCTCCATTTCAGGTGCACAGGTGACTTGTGGCCAGCATTTTGGACAGCACAGGTCCGGAGAGCAGGAGAGGAACAGGAAGACTACCCAGGTGAGAGGAATGGCTTGTGAGAAGGCTCAGGGAGAGGAGTGCTCTGAGCCTTTGGGGCATCTTTCCAGGAACTGCCAGAATTTGAGCATCCCAATAGCTGCTCCCAGGGAAATTTGCTCTGCGGCATGGTAAGACCCCTTTCTGCCTCTAGTGATTAAAGAGAGCTGAGAGCACACATCCAAAACGGCCTCTGCCAGAATGCTCTGGGGGCAGGCTTTCAGACCCACAGTCTATAGGAGTCAATATGAGGCCTTCTTTCAGCCACGCCTCCGTAAGTCTCAGAGTAGGAAGCCAAGCCTGGCCACCTTCACCTCCTATGCTATCCCTCCACTCCCCTTCAGGCACACCCTCCTCAGGCTCTTTCTTCACCCTCTTCTCTGCTGACTCCCCTCCCCCTCCTCCTCATTCCTGACTCACAACTTGGGGTCTGCTACTCAGACTTTTTCCTCCTCCTCTCTGCCTCTCTAAACCTCCCCACTCTTTGCTCGCCATCCTGATACAGCCTCTTCACATAATGTACGAAGTGCTCCACTCTAACTAGCAACCACAGTTTGGGCTGCACAGTCCCGTATGGGTATCCCCACATACACTTGTCCATTCAATTTCATTGTCAGTTTGTCCTCTGATCAGAGCTGTATCTTCTATCAGTGTCAGATAGACAGTGAGCAACTTATAAATAAGTGTTGTATGAATAAAACCGTCAAGGTGTTGAAAGAAGCTGAATTCTCATGCCTAACTGACTCTGAAAACAGGATGAATGAGGTAACTACATCTTAACAGTCATTGTGCATTTGCCAAATAACAGCCTGTTGAATCATTCTCTGAAGTCTTTCTGATTACAGCGTTGACTATGAATGAATTCTCCATCTGTATAGGAAACAATGATACACGATAATGTGAGCTGTGTGTGTATTTAACTCATTTAGAAATGCTGGAATTCACATCTTGAGATGCTCCAGGAATAACGGACTGAGAGATGCTCATTTGCAAACAAGCCTGCCATGGAGGCATGAGCAGGTCCTAACAATGCCAAGTTGAGATGCAAATAAATAATTTTCTCAAAAGGTTTGCAATAATGCCCTATTCCTGTGTAGCACTAGGAAAAATTTAATTAAAATGATTGTATTATCGTCCCTGAATATGTAGTCATTGCTTTGAGGCCTTCATCAAACAAAACCATGGAAATCCCTTTGATTCTTGGAAACAATGGCTGTTTCTACAGAGGAAACTGGTGGTTTCCAGGACCACGTCCGTGGGTATGTTGTAAAGCATAGGATGGAAGCTCTACACTGACCTGGGTGAGGTGCCAGTTCTGCTGAACATGAACATGAGCAAGTACAGGTCACTAGCTCTCTGAACTGCCTCTCTTTTCATCTGTAAAATGGGAGGAAGTAAACTTCTTAAGGTGGAGTCAAACACTGGGCAGAATACACATCTATTTCAGGGCTTTGCTGCTCCCAGGGGTAAGAGGGTCGGGGGTGAGTGGGGGAGCCCTGAGGAAGAGAATGAGAATGAACTTGCCTGCTCTGATTCTCCCAGAAGTGGGATGGACCTTTGCATCTAGTTTCTTGAAGGGAATTATAGGGGAGAAATATGAGTCTCAGGAGAAGAGAGCAGAGTTAAGTCACTCCTCAATTCATGGCCCCCAGTCATCACCATTCTGGGCAAGGCCTTCTCTCATTTTGTTAGCTTTTGTTTTATTTTTTCTTTTTTTATACATTTCCTCTTCATCCCTGACTTCTACTTGCCCCCACCCCAGATACTAATACATACTTGGATGTGTACATATATTAATACATTTGAAATTTCATGATGCTGTATCATCATTGTATACATTTAAAATATATATGTATGTAAATATATAAGTATATATATGGCAGTGGACTATGGAACTCATTCTTTTTTTCCTTCTTTTTTCACTCAGCTCTATGCTTTTACGAGTTGCCCATGTGTTTGATTAACAGTATTCCACATTTATCTATTCATTCCCCAATGATGGACACAGAGGTAGACCATAAAGCATAATTGTTAGGAGTGCACACTCAGGAGCCAGACTGCCTGGCATCATTTCCATTTACCAACTGTGTGAGCTTAGCCCATTTACTCCACCTCCCCATACCTGTGTTCTCATTTCCAAAACAGAGATAGTAATAGTGCCTACTTCATGTAGAGTACTGAGAACATGTAGAGTACTGAGAACATGTTAAGTACTGAGAACACATAAGCATCCAGCAAGTGTGAGCCATCAACATCATCATCGTCATCATCATCATCATCATCATTATAATTCCCACATCCAGGGGTGCATAGAACACCCTCATATACATCTCTTAATGGACTTGTGCCTGAGTTTCTCTGGGGTGTAGACTCCAGAGAGGGATAGCTGGGTCACAGGGCATAGGCGCATTTAATTTCACCAAGTACTGCCAAACTCCTGTCCAGAATGCCTGCTCCAGTCTACATTCCCACCATCAGTCTCTGAGGGTTCTGGGAAACGTTTTCTCAGCCAGTGAGAGCACAGATTTTAACAAGTCTCCTCTCCAGTTGCACTGACATCATCTGTCTGGGAGACTTCTGTCCAAGTTGGGTGGAGAAACAGCTCTAAGCCATGTGGCTGATTTAGAAGTCTGTGCTGTTCTACCCTCCAGAGCCCTAAATTCTGTAGTAATTATCAAATAGTAGGCTCATAACCTTGGGGGAGGGTATCAGAATCACCCTGGAGGAGTGCGGTTCAAAATGCTTCACCAGGGGATTCTGACTCGCACACCCTAGGAGAGCATGCATCTCTCACTCCATAACCCCAAGTAAGAGTCCCTGCCTCTGGGAGCCACTGTGCTGATGGATGGATGTTGTCAGCACAGGACAAAAGGTGGAGAACCACTGCGGGAAGGGTAGGCCTGCAGTGACCCAGGGCCCAGGGTTGCATCAGGGCCGATGCAACCTAACGGAGTGGGAAGGTCCCCTTGTTCAGAAAATTCTCCTACTGTCAGACAGCCCTCTATAGCCTAGATAATACCAGAAATGTCACTACTCAATTCAGTCTTTTGAGTTAAGCCCATATTTTCTCTTGAAGACCGTGCTCTATCAACATGTTATCTGGGCTCGATGTTACTTGGGCTCTATTGCCTACAGCCCAATACCTGTTAGTACCAAAAGGTGTAAGCATCTAGGCAGGAGTCCTTGAGGGACTTGGAAGTTTGGTAGGCAAAGTATGATCAACGTTTGATAGATTTGGGAGATGTGTGTCCAGGGTCCCCTCTCGGGGATAGTAAGTATAGCTCTAGAGGAGATTCTGAGGCCCACTGAAGGCTGTCATTTAAATCCATCCTGGCACCCACATCATGATAAAGATGATAAACCTTACACTTAATAACTGCCAGGTTGAAAGCTGATATTGGGATAGGGTTTGGGCACAAGAGGTAAGGGCAGGGACTAGGTGTGTAAGGAGAGGTTGGGATGAGGAAAACAGCAAGCAATAAAAGAGATTGAGGCTTGAGAACTGGGTCCAGATGCCAGAGAAGGAGGTTTTGTGCCAGTTTCCCCGTATCCATGATTTCTCCTTTACAGCATATTCCATTCCCATCCCATTCCCGCTCCCACATAGGGAAAGCAGGGCTGAAGCTAGACCCCATTGCATCCAGGGGAGGGAATGCATCTTAGGTTTTGTCTCCCCAGTTTGGTGCCAAATTGTTATTGATGAGTGTCCCTGTCTTTTCCTTCTGGGACTAGGCCCCAGTGGATCCAGCATCCATGGTCCTACAAATGAGGTTCCTCAATCCCCATCCACAGGTTTGCCCTGCTCCAGAAGAGACAGGCCCAAAGGAGAAATTTAAGCCTGAGTCCTGTCCCAAATTACTGTGGCCTCTGATCTATCCCTGACTTTGACCCCCCAATTCTGAAAACTGGGTCTCTCAGCCTTAGCTCAAAAATATTTATGGAACACCTGCTATGAACCAGGCACTCTGGTCCTTATTGGAGATACAGTTATGGATAAGATACTGGCCCTTGTCTTATGAAGATTACAGGCTAGGGTCCAGTAAGTAGGAACTTGCAGTAAACTGTGATGAACACTGGGATGGAGAAATGGAAGCATGTAGGAAGACAGATAACCCGAACTTGGGGAGGAGGAGTGGGGCAGGAAGGACTTCCTAGAGGAAGTGATAGCTAAGCCCTGATGTAAAACACAAGTAGAAGTGAACCCAGCAAAGAAGAGGGCTGTGGATATTCGTGGGTCAGAGATTTTGGAGGAAGGAACAGCAAGTTCCTTCCTCCAAATGGCCTAGAGATTAAAGAAAGCAGGACAAATTCAAGGGTTTAAACATAATTCTGTATGGTTAAAGCCACAGAGGATCATGGAGGAAGGGCAAGAGATGTGACTCAAGGAGTAAGGAGGAGCCAGATGACCATGGGCCTTACAAGTAAAGAGATCATACACATTTATTGTCCAAATTGAAGACTGAACAGTTATAAACTGGGAATGTTCTGGCAAACCAATTCATATCATCACTTTATTTATAAATTGATTTAAGAGATTCAGCCATAACCAAATCTGGGTTTATGTCTTTCTTTACTGAGCCTCACCTCAGTGGCCTGCCTGAAATGTAAGTCCCTCCTGTACAGAGGCCCTGACTTGTTCTTGCTGAACTTCTCCTAGGAGGAAACCTGCCTTTCTGTATATTTGGATTCACATATTGCCCTCATTTCTGGGTAACCCACAAATATGCCCAGTCCCATAGTCAGTCATAAGCTTCCTGATCCTCCTTCTACAAGACCAATTGGCCTCCTTCCCAGAGGCCAAGACTTCTCCTATATGTGCCCTATGCATGTGAGTGGTAATAATTTTATATTCTGCTTCTCTAGTTGATCTTGTCCCAGGGCAGTTAACCAGGGGCTTCCAGAAGAGATGGTATCTACAATCTTGAAAAAGCTACTTATTTGAGTTATATATCTCCCAATAAAACAAACTTATTATTCACATTAAGATTGTTTCATGTTTTACCAACACCTAAATACGCACTGAGTCAGCATCAGAAGGCTAGAGTTCACATCCAGTCTGCTCTATTAACTTAGACAAGCTACTTGACTTCTTTGAGACACATTCTCCCATTTGCAAAATAAAACAGTGCCAATATCATACAGTTGTTAGGAAAGAACACTGGTGATAGAACCTAGCTCAGTGTCTGATTTGTGTCAGAGGCTCAATATAGCTTGCTTGCTTTATTATTATTTTTTAAAGAACCTGAACTTGGCAGTAGTCATGAACAAGTACCAACATCATTTATTGAAAAGGCTGTTCTTCTTCATTGTATATTCTTGCCTCCTTTGTCATAGATTAATTGTCCATGTAAGTGTGGGTTCATTTCTGGACTCTCCATTCTGTTCCATTGACCTATGTGTCTGTTTCTGTGCCAGTTCCATACTGTGTTGACTACTGCAGCTTTGTAGTATAGTTTGAAATAAAGGATTGTGATATCTCCAGCTTTGTTGTTTCTCAACACTGTTGTGGCTATTCAGGGACTTTTGTATTTCCATAGAAATTTTAGAATTATTTGTTTTAGTTCTGTGAAAAATGCCACTGGTATTTTGATAGGGATTGCATTGAATCTCTGGGTTGCCTTGGGTAGCATGGTCATTTTAACAATATTAATTCTCCCAATTCACAAACACAATATATATTTCATCTGTGCCATCTTCAATTTCTTTCATCAATAACTTATAGTTTTCCAAGAACAAGTTTTTTCCTCTTTAGTTAGATTTATTCCTAGGTAATTTATTCCTTTTAATGCAATTGTAAATGGGACTGTTTTCTTAATTTCTTTTTCTGATAGTTTCTTGTTAGTATAGAAAAACAACAGATTTGTGTATATTAATTTTGTATCCTGAAACTTTACTGAATTTTTTGATAAGTTCTAGAAGTTTTTTGGTGGCATCTTTAGGACTTTCAATGTAGAGTATTATGTTGTCTGCAAACAGTGACAGTTTTACTTCTTCCTTTCTAATTTGTATTCCTTTTATTTCTTTTTCTTGTCTGATTGCTATGGCTAGAACTTCTAAAGCTTTGTTGGATAAAATTGGCAAGAGCAGGCATCCTTGTCTTGTTCCTGACCTTAAAGGAAATACTTTCAGCTTCTCACTGTTGAGTATGATCTTAGCTTTGGGCTTGTCATATATGGCCTTTATTATGTTGATGTATGTTCCCTCAACCCATTTTGTTGAGTTTTTATCATAATGGATGTTGAATTTTGTCCAAAGCTTTTTCTGCACCTGTTGAGATGATTGTATGGTTTTTATTCTTCAATTTGTTAATGAGGTGTATCACATTGATTTGTGGATATTGAACCTTCCTCACATCCCTAGGGTAAATCCCACTTGATCATGGTGTATGATCCTTTTAATGTATTTTTGAATTCAGTTTGCAAATATTTTGTTGAGGATTTTTGCATCTATATTAATAAAGGATTTTAACTTGCAATTTTTTGTGTGTGTGATGCCTTTTCCTGGTTTTTGTGTCAGGGTAATAATGCTAGCCTTGTAGAATGAGATCAGAAGCATTCCTTCCTCTGCAATTTTTTTGGAAAAGTTTGAGAAGGATAAGTGCTAACTCTTAAGTGTTTGGAAGTATTCACCTGTGAAGCCTTCTGGTCCTGGACTTTTGTTTAGGAGTTTTCTTAATAACTGATTCAATTTCATTACTGGTAATTTGTTCATATTTTCTGTTTATTCCTGACTCAGTCATGGGTGATTGTACATACCTAGAATTTGTCCATTTCTTCTAGGTTGTCCATTTTATTGGCAGATAATTGTTCATAGTAATTTCGTATGATGCTTTGTATTTCTGTGGTGTCAGTTTTAACTTCTCTTTCTCATCTCTTATTTTATTGATTTGGGTCCCACTCTTTTTTCCTTGATGAATCTAGCTAAAGATTTACCAATTTTGCCTATCTTAAAAAAAAAATCTTAATTTCATTGATCTTTTCTTTCTTTTTTTTTTTTAGTCTCAATTTCATTTATTTCTGCTTGGACCTTTATGATTTACTTCCTTCTATTAACTTTAGGTTTTGTTTTTTCTTCTTTCCCTTGTTACTTTAGGTGTAAAGTTAGGTTGTTTATTTAAGATTTTTCTTGTTTCCTGAGGTAGGCTTGTATTTCTATAAACTTCCCTCTTAGAACTGTTTTTGCTATATCCCAAAGATCTTGGATCATTGTGTTTTCATTTTCATTTGTCTCCAAGTATTTTTTGATTTCTCCTTTGATTTTTCAATGGTTCATTCATTTTTTAGTAGCATATTTTTTAGCCTCCACATGTTTATGGTTTTTGCAGTTTTTTTCTTGTAGCTGATTTCTAGTTTCCTAGCACTGTGGTCAGAAAAGATACTTGATATGATTTTAGTCTTCTTAATTCTGCTGACACTTGTTTTGTGGCCTGATACATGACCTATCCTAGAGATTGTTCTGTGTGTACTTGAAAAGAATGTGTATTCTGCTGCTTTTGGATGAAATGTTATATGTATGTGTGTGTATATATATATATGTATATATATATACATATATATATGTGTATGTGTGTATATATATATATATATATATATATAATTAAGTCTATTTGGCTAATGTGTCATTTAAGGCCAGTGTTTCCTTATTGATTTTCTGCCTAGATGATCTGTCCATTGCTATAAGTGGGGTGTTAAAGCCCACCTACTCTTATTGTGTTACTGTCAGTTTCTCCCTTTATGTCTGTTAATATTTGCTTTATGTATTTATGTGCTCCTATTTTGGGCACATATATATTTACAATTTTTATATTTTCTTCTTGGATTGTTTTCTTTATCATTATGTAATGTCCTTCTTTGTCTCTTGTTGTAGTCTATAGCTTTAAAGTCTATTTTGGCTGATATAAGTATTCCTACCCTGGCTTTTTTTTTTTCTATTTGCATGGAATATTTTCTTCCTTCCCCTCACTTTCAGTCTGTGTGTGTTTTTATATCTGAAGTGAGTCTCTCTTGTAGGCAGCATATATATGGGTCCTGTTTTCATATTCATTCAGCCAATCTATGTCTTTTGATTCAAACATTTAGTCCATTTACATTTAAAGTAATTATTGATAAGTATGTACTTATTGCCATTTTGTTCATTGTCCTTGGTTTGTTCTTGTAGTTTATTCTTATTCCTTTCATCTTCTTTTGCTCTCTTCCCTTGTGTTTTGATGACTTGTCTTTTGTGTTATGTTTGGATTCCTTTCTCTTTTGTGTGTGTGTATCATAAATTTTTGGTTTGTGGTTACCATGAAGTTTATATATAGCATTATAGATATGACTATTTTAAGCTGCTGATCTCTTAAGTTTGAACACATTTTAACGACCCTGCATTTTTACTCTTCCTTCCCTCCATTTACTGTTTTTGGCATCATATTTTACATCTTTTTGTTTTGTGTATCCCTTAACTACTTATTGTAGATATAGGTGATTTTACTGCTTTTGTCTTTTACCCTTCCTACTAGCTTTATACATGGCTAATTTATAATACTACCTTTACTGTATATTTGCCTTTACCAATGAAAATTTTCCTTCTATAATGTTCATATTTCTAGCTGTGGCCTTTTCTTTTCCACTTACAGAAGTCCCTTTAACATTTCTTATACAGTTGGTTTCGTGGTGTTGAACTCTTTTAGCTTTTGCTTGTTTATAACACTTTGGAGCTCTCCTTCACATCTGAATGATAGCCTTGCCAGGTATTCTTGGTTGTAGGATTTTCCCTTTCATCACTTTAAATACATTGTGCCACTTCCTTCTGGCCTGCAGGGTTTCTGCTGAAAAGTCAGCTGATGATCTTATGGGATTTCCCTTTTATGTAACTTGTTCTTCCTTTGGTGCTTCTAGTATTCTCTCTTCATCTTTAATTTCTGCCATTTTAATTGTCTTGATGTGGTCCTCTTTGGGTTGATCCTGTTTGGGATTCTCTGTGCTTCCTGGTCCTGGGAGTCTGTTTCCTTTCCCAGGTTAGGGACCTTTTCAGCTACTGTATCTTCAAATATGTTCTCTGCCTCTGTCTCTCTCTCTTCTCCTTCCTTCAGGGACCCCTATAATACAAATTTTAGCATATCTGATGTTTTTTCAGAAGTCTCTTAAACTGTCCTCATTTTTAAAAAAACTTTTTCCTGTTCAGCTTGAATAATTTCCACTACTCTGTCTTCCAGTTCACTGATCCACTCCTCTGTATCATCTAATCTACTGTTGATTCCTTCTAGTATATTTTTTATTTCAGTTACTGTATTCTCCATCTGTTTGGTTCTTCATTATATTTTCTGTATTCTGTTTATCAGGTAGATTACTAATCTCCACCTCACTTACTTCTTCTGTAATTTTATCTTGTTTCTCCGTTTGGAACATATTCCTCTGTCACCTCATTTTGCCTAATTCACTATTTTTATTTCTATGTATTTGGTAGGTTGGTTACATTTCCAAATCTTGGAGAAGTGGCCTTATGTAGAAGGCATACCATGCGTCCCAACAGCACACTCTCCTATGGTCACCAGAGCTATATGCTCTAGGGGAGTTCCCTATATGGGCTCTATGGGTCCTTCTGTTGTGGCAGGCTGACTACTGTGGGCAGTCTTGCAGGTGTGTCTGGCTCCTGTTCCTGTTGGTTGCCAGGCCCTGCCTCATGTGGAGGCTGCCAGCCATTGGTGGGTGGGGCTGGTTCAAGATGTGGCTGGCTGTGGATCCCTGGGGAGTCCCAGTCGGTAGAGCTGTGTCCTGGGGTGGCTGGTTGGGAGCATGGGTCCAAGATCTAATGTCAGCCTGCTGGTGGGTGAGGCCAGTTCTTGACGGCTGGCTTTGGGGTCTGGGGTGTCCCAAAGCTGGTGTCAGCCCACTGATGAGTGGGACCAGATCCCAGGGCAGCTGGCTGAGGGGCCCAAGGTGTCTTGGAGCTGGTGTGTACAACTTGGGTGGAGCTGGAGCCCAGGGGATCCTGGGGCTGGTGTCAGCCTGCTGATGGGTAGGGTCAGGGCACAGAAGATCCTGGGGCTAGTGCTGGCCCACTGGTAGGTGGAGCCAGATCTTGGGATGGCTGATTGCAAGGGAAGGGGTCCTAGATATAGTGTTGTCCTGCTGTTGGGTAAGACTGGTTCCTAACATAGTTGGCTATGGGACCTGTGATGTCCCAAAGCTGGTGCTGGCCTACTAGTGGGTAGGTCCTACCGAAGGGTCCTGAGGCTGTTGTCAGCCCACTAGTGGGAGGAACTGGATCCTAGAGTCTCTGGCTGCAGTGTCTGGGTTTTCACAGAGTTGGTGTTGGCCCATTGGTGGGCAAGGCCATGCCCTGGGCCCTCTGGTGGGTGGGGCCATGTCCCAGGGCAGCTGGGGTTTCAGGAGGTCCTAAGGCAGCCAGCCTATTATTGGTGAGTGGGGCTGTGTCCCCACCCAGGTAGCTGCTTGGCCTGAGGCATCCCAGTATTGGTGCCTCAGGCTGGTGGGCAGGTCCAGGTCCCAGGCTAATAAGCTAGAAGGAGGATTCCAAAATGGCACTTGCCAGCACTAGTTTCCTCATGGTAGAAAGAGCTCCCAAATTTGGCTGCCACCAGTGTATATGTCCCCAGGGTGAGTTCCAGTTGCCTCCTGCCTCTCTGGAAGGCTCTCCAATATCAGCAGGTGGGTCTGATCCAGGCACCTTTCAAATTACTGCTTCTGCCCTATGTCCCAGAGCATGTGAGTTTTGTGTGTGCCCTTCAAGAGTGGAACTTCTATTTCCTGTAGTCTTCTGGCTCTCAAATTAAGTCCCACTGACCTTCAAAGTCAGACGTTCTGGGGCTCATTTTCCCAGTGCAGGACCCTCAGGCTGGGGAGGCTATGAGGGGCTCAGACCCCTTGCTCCTTGGAGAGAACCTCTGTAATTGTAATTATCCTCCTGTTTGTGGATCACCCACCAAGGGTATTTATCTTGACTCTACCACGTCTCCGCCACTCCTACCTGTCTTGTGGTTCCTTCTTTATACCTTCACTTGTAGAAGGTCTTTTCTGCTAGTGTTCAAGTCTTTTTCATCAATAGTTGCTCTGAAAATAGTTGTAATTTTGGTGTGCCCATGGGAGAAGGTGAACTCAGGGTCTTTGTACTGCACTATCTTGGCCACTCCCATGAATCTATTCTTCTTGATTGCTTAGCTAGATTCATGCCCCAAACCCATTAACCAAATGTGAGCCGTAGAATGTTGGCCCCCAGGGGGGTGGCAGGTACACAAAGGTCAAAAGCATATTGCTGGTAACCTGACCCTCTTCACATCTACTGCACTGATACAGATACATTTAGTTCTTCCTCCAACCAAACGCTTGCCATATTGTCCTGAACCACTGGGCTCTACATGTCCCCTCAGCAAATCCAGCCCCTAAGTGCAGAGCCCAGGATCATAACCTAAATTCCACTTTGCTTTGGATTGTGTTTGCCATAGCACTACCACATCGTGGCAGATCATCACTGCCTTCATTATTATCTTGGAAGTGCTATATCTGCTAAAGGGAACTTTCATTTCCATAGAACTTTGGCCTCTTTAATATACCTCACAATAGAAAACAACCAGTGTTATAAGACATAGCTTCCTCTCCCCTGGAGCCTGATAGCCTTTGAATTTCAGTCCATAAGGTGCTGCTCCATTTTCTGGGGCCAACCTTGTACTTGGATAGCATGGTGGTAGTGAGGAGTATGGTTTATAATGAACACTAACTACACATATGATCTGTCTTTCTGATGTCCCTCTTCTTCCCTTGGGATTCCCAGGATTAAATTAGATGAAATGATTTTGAAGGAGAGTTAATAAAAAGAGAACTGAACTGACAAGGGCCTATAAACTTTGAATGGTGCCAACAAATCACTTATACCCATCCAAGTCCTTCTACACCCTCCAATGCTCTAGCCCTTGCCTCCTGTTCCAGGGACCAGATTCACCACACTGAATAAAGGAACCAACAGTTACCCCAGGACACCTTCTTCACAAGGAGCACACACCAGTCCTTTACATTACCTGATCTTGTCTTGATCTTCACAGAAAATAGCATAGAAGTAAGTAAAGCGCACTTCCTGAGAAATAAGATTAGAATCAAATTAGAGGTTTCAAGCAGGTGAAAACCCTGCCCATATTCCATCTTTAACCTCATATTTTCACACGTATGACTCTAGGAACACATAAAGTTATGTACATATTCATTGTACATAGTGCTTTTACTTGATCTTTCCCCAATTTTATAATACACTTACTCCCAGAGAGCTGAACCACAAAAGGTAACTAAACTTTTTTTTTTTAAGAAGATGTTGGGGGTAGGAGTTTATTAATTAATTTATTTATTTTTGCTGTGTTGGGTCTTCATTTCTGTGCGAGGGCTTTCTCTAGTTGTGGCAAGCTTGGGCCACTCTTCATCGTGGTGCACGGGCCTCTCACTATCGCGGCCTCTCTTGTTGCGGAGCACAGGCTCCAGACGCGCAGGCTCAGCAGTTGTGGCTCATGGGCCCATTTGCTCCGCAACATGTGGGATCCTCCCAGACCAGTGCTCGAACCCGTGTCTCCTGCATTAGAAGGCAGACTCTCAACCACTGCGCCACCAGGGAAGCCCCGGTAACTAAACTTTTACCTTGTTCTCCAGAAAAAAATACCCGTAACTCTTTCCTTAAGAGGTCTGAGTTGCCCACTAAGAACCCATTGTCACATGGTTGAATCCATTTTATTCAATATCCCACTCTCTATCTGCCTGCCTGCTAGGAAACTTCCATCCTGTCTCATTGAGGCTCACAGTGACTCCATGGATCTTAAAATCAGCTTGGGTCTGTGATAATATTTGTGGCCTGAATCTACTTTCACAAGAACCTGTAGGTGTATCCTTCTAATGACTTGGGCTTGTCTTGAAGTTCCAAAACCCAGTCTGTGCTAAATCCTGAATAACAACCTGATCGTGTCAGCCTAAAGCCACAGTCATGATAATCAAAGCCACTTCTCTTTTAGGTTTTGGGACATGGACCCAGAATAATGATATAGTAGCAGTGGTAGGCACAGAGCTGGATCCCACTTCAGCAAATCTGAGAACAGCATCCTCTGGCCAGATCCGCTCCTAAAATTCGCAGAATAAAGTCCCCAGGATAGAGTTCTAGAGTTAAAGACCAGGATACTTATTCAGAAAGGTAGAATATCAGGTCCATGAGATGGGAAACTTCTTTCCTACTCACTGCCTTTTCCCAATGTCTAGTCCAGGAGTTGGCACTTAGTATTTGTTCAATAATACTTGCATGCACGAATAAAAAGAATATCTGAAAGAGTTAGAAGTTTGAAAAAGAAAATATAAAACACGAAGTATAACAAAGGAATTTAATTTCTTTTATTTCAAGAAGAGAAAAATTTAAGAGAAATTTACATTAAAAAAGTTGAAGGACTTAATTAGAGAGGGACTATAAGGGGCAGTATTAAATAGTATAAACAATTTGATACAGACTGCCTGGGTTCAAATCCTGGCTTTGACATTTACCAGCTATGTCAATGTGGCAAGTTAGTTTGTCTCTCTAAGCCTCAATTTTCTTATCTGTAAAGTGGGAATAATAATAATACCTGTCTAATGAAACTGTTGTGGAAGTTACATGAGTTAATTTATGGAAATGATATAGTACCCTGGCTACAGAGTCAGCCCCCATCATCATTAGCCTTTATTAGTAGTAATATACTACTATTATAATCTTGTGTGCCAACACCAATTGTTTGGTGATGGCTTCCTAGAGGGCTGTGTGGAAGAGTGTATCCACTGAGCACCTAAGCTTGGAAGGAAAAAAGTGTTATGTCTGCTGTGGATGCAACTTGAAGGAGTAGTTGATCACATGCCATGTATTTGCAATTCTTGACCTGGCCTGTACATTTCTCAAACATAGAGACTGTGCTTATTCATCTCTGTAACCCCAGTACCTGGCAAAGTATTTGACACATACTGGTTCTGTCAATAAATCTTTTTTCAAGTGTTCAACCTTGTTATTGGCTGGCTAATATCTTTTCTCTGCTGTAATTCCATATGATGGATCATTGCATTGATAACATTATAGTCCCATAGTAAATACTGGAACAAACTCTGGTCTCAGTCAAGTGGTGGTGGTATATTAAGAATGAACACAGGCTCCATCAAAAATGTTCCACATTCCATAAATTCAGTACATTCCAAGAGGGATTAATGCTATACCAGGATTCCCCCACATGGTACCACATGTGGACATTCTGTTGATTTATGTGTGTCTCTCTCTTCAAAAGTCCTTTTTTCAACCTCATTTGAAATCTTATATAAAAAATTTTTGAGAGTATTGTGGTCTTGTAGCAATAATCTGGCAATGACTCACCTCCATTTCGCAATTAATTACTGTAAAAAGCAACATCCGGATCTTGCCAATAAATTCCTCAACTGTCTTCTCTATGACTTGTTGAAATAGCAGTGGCTTTTTCTATCATCAGCACATAGATAATTGAAGACTCAGCGAGCAGTCCAATTTTTAAAATATTATACAGCACCAGAATAATAGAACAGAACTCAAGTTACTTTGGTTTTTATCTCTAAATATAAATTTCAGATTACTTCAAAACATACAAGTATTCCTAACATACTACTAGGGTTATAGAAGGAAGAATAATCCTAGTAAGAAGTCCTAGGAAAGAGAGAGTGTATTTAGAAATGAGATGGTGTTCAGTAAACAAAGGTCAAAGTGAATTGGGATAACACCATGGCTTTGGATTAATGTGAGGATTGCTCTTAGTCTTCTCAGAGAAGAATGGATTACCTACAAGTCTGGCTACCATGCTTAGGATTCAGCAGGGACAGCTGGTTACATATTCAGGATAGGGCAGGTAGGGTAGGTCTAGGGACCTAGCTCTAGAATTGTGACAATGGGGAAGGATAGGAATAGGATGAAAGAGGAGGGCTAGCCCAGTTGGAGTTGATGAAAGGAAGTGAGATATAACAGATAAGGGATGGATATTCACACAGAAAGTCAGCAACTCTTAGTCTTGTAACCGAGTAATTGTCTTCACACAGCACCACCTTCTTGGGAAAAAAATTGTACTCAGAAAATAAAAAATTTTGATCAGAGGGTTTATGAGGTTAAGCACAAAATTAGCATGAAGTCACTGGTTGGGACTTATTAATTAAGGTGTATCTCTATTTCACAGTAGCATATCTATTTTTAAGAACTATTTAATTCAGAAATATTTAGATAAAGGATATGTTGATAAAACTAATAAAACTCTACAACTGCTGGTGAAAGCAGATTTTTAAAAATCCTGGGTGATTTAGCTGTTTAACCTGGCCTCTTCAGCAATCTAGAACAAAATAACATAAATTCTAGCTTCAAAGAACAGAGAATTATTACTCTTTGAAAGATAGAGAAATTCTGAAAAAAATCCCCAAACCTCTCATGGCTTTTATCTAGATCCAGAGGAAGTATGAGGGTCCCTAACTATGAGAAAAACCAGTCTGACTTTTTCAAGAAGAAATAGAACCATTTGAGTTAAAGTCAGATGAGGCTACAACATAGAATGAGTCCTGCCCTGGATACCCTACTTAAAATTGCAAATACCACTACCCTGGAACTTCCAATCCTCTTCACTTTGCTCTATTTGTTTTTTCCCATAGCACCAACCTCCTTCTAACAGAATATGTTTACTTTTTATTGTTTGTCTCACCTCACTAGAATGTAAGCTCTCTAAAGGGTAAGGATTTTTTGCCAGTTTTGTTCACTGATGTAACTCAACTTCCTAGAACAGTGCCTACCTAGTACAGGGTAGATGATAAATAAATATGTGTTGAATGTTTATTCAGTGAATCTTATGTAAACAGAACCAGAAGCATACCAAGTAAGGAAGGTCACATCAGCATGTTAAGGGTGAGTATTGATGATTCAAACCAAGTTATGGTGAAATAGTGAAATATCTAACAGAGATGGACCAAGGGTTGAAACTCAGTGAGCCTCAGGTTTAAGTTATGGGGAAATAGTGAAATATCTAACAGAGATGGACCAAGGGTTGAAACTCAGTGAGCCTCAGGTTTAAGTTATGGGGAAATAGTGAAATATCTAACAGAGATGGACCAAGGGTTGAAACTCAGTGAGCCTCAGGTTTATGAGCTGCTCTGAAGCTTTGAAGCCAGAAGCAAGTCAGCATGAGTGGGTGTCCAGATGACTCCTGACCCTGGCAGACACCATCAGCTACCTATCTGCTTTCCATTCCCCACCCTTAATTGCCATTGGAAACCCTGTTTTGTTTATAATGACATTATACACAACTTTGGATGGGGAACCATTAATTGGGTCTAAGCCAATTATGACCATTCTTTTCCCTTTTTCTCAGCCTTTCCATCCAGGCCAGTGAGAACTTAACAGGAAGTCAACTAGGCATTTCTGAAAAATAAAAATTAGTTTTTCTGATAGAGACATAAATGGTTGTCATGGTTCTTCCCTCTTCTTCCTGTCTTGAACAAAGGGCATAAGAAATGGACCTGCACAAGGCCATGTCATGTGTCTGAGCGACAGTCAAGAGAACTTCATGTTCATCAGCCTTTACCTCATAGACACTGAACCAACACTAACAAGTGTCTACCTCAGGATCTTTTATTAAGTAGGAATTACCCTATTTTTAAAGTCCATTCTACTGGTCATTTACCTGTTTATTCCCAGATTTACTTCACATCTTTCTCTGTAATTGATAGTTCTAAACTTTCTTGGCAGCTTATGTCCAATTAGGTATAGTCCATTGGCAGCATTAGCAAGAGACTGGAGATTGAGAGGAAAGGAGAAGCCAGGGAATTCCTCCTTTTCCTCTGCTTCAGGCAGTATCTCCAGCATTGGCTGTGTCACCTCCATATCTCAATTCCTGCTGACAACCCCTCTTCCGTGGTCCCATCTTCCACTAAGCAGCCATCCTGTAGATCTGGCTCCATGTGGCAGTGACTCCTATGCCCCAGTAAACATCATCTCCTTCTTTTGTCCCTGCATCCCTGTGAGTGGTAATGTCTTCCGCTATAAGTAATCTTTGAGTTGCTACGCTTTGAGATAAGTTATTTAGCTTTCCCAGCTCCTTTGTAACTAGTTCCTTGTATTAAATTATTAATATTGGACTACATAGCATGGACTGGGCTTTCCTGACTCATATAGCACCTTAGCTGGATTTTCCTTTACTTGACAAGTCACTCTCTGAATTGATCCAAACCTTAAGGAATAATTAAAGTTTCTTTACCTTGTGGACTGGTAGATTTGAGTGAAGTCCACCTTCCACCTTCCTTTTTAATATATATGAGAACCACACCAAGTTTTTGTCTTTACTCTGTCCCTGTCCATACTGAGGCCACAGTCACCCTGTAAACTCCATGGCCACTCTCTGCCTGAGATCTGAGGATTACTCCAAAATATGATTTTCCCACACTATACTTGGAACATGCTTTCTTATTGATCTCCAACTCATTCCATTCCAATGGGTCTATACCCTGATTCACCCTCTCTACCAAGCCCCTTAAGATTGTTAACATACTTAGATTGTCTACATGTCTTCTCAAGATTTACCTCCCCAGCTGCTTGCTTGGGTATGCTTACCTTTAGCCATAAAGCAAATGATGTACTACTCTGCATTCAACCAATGGTCTCTAGGAACCAAAAGCTGCCTGGGCCTAAGAACCTCTGGAAATAAACCTTGCAAAAAAGATCCAAACTGTGTGTGTGTGTGTGTGTGTGTGTGTGTGTGTGTGTGTGCGCGCGCACGCGCGCATATGTAGTGCAGAATGAATTTTAAAGTTCTTTCTGCTAACAGGTAGAGGGCAGGATGGAAATTTTGGAAAATAAACAAATTCATTATTTCAAACAATATATATTGAGCTATACTTTGTGCTTAGCCCTGTTCTGTATGTGAGGGATATGGCAGTCAACAAGGCAGGAAAAGCCCTGTTCTCTGTCCTCCTAGAGCTGCTTCTGACTTTTCAGAATGGCATAGAGAGCCTACAGCCAGCAGAGTATGTCATTAAGGTCATTAAGGCAATGTTTTCACAAGACACAGGTCAAAGTCTTGATATCAAAAGGAATAACTTTTCATCCTGTGTGATTAGATTGTGTTGTCTCCCACCAAAATGAATGCTCATCCTGACAAGGAGTGCTTGCTTCTAGGGCAAAACAGCAAGAAAATAAACCAGCACTCAGGTGATAAGTACACCAAAATGAAATGGAGCACCCCCATTTTGCTTTCTCTCATTGACTAGAATTCAAACCCTCCCCCTTGTATAGTCAGCAATACCTGAGTTGAAGGGCATCAGCATACAGTCCAGGACTGAGACACCTAGAGCATGCTGAATGCAAGAAGGGTTTGGGTGGTGAGGAGAAGGGTGACAGAATCTCTTTCTTATCTAGGGAGAGTAGAACCATCAGAGGAGAGGGAGACACACACACACACACACAGAGAAAGACAGACAAAGACAGAGATGGGTCTGGTGGTACCAAGAGATATTGTCTTCATAGAACTCCCTTTTGAATGCTTGAATGTGTCAGAAAAGCAGCTACATCTGAAGAGATGCTCTTTATGGATTCATTTAGTACTAACACTCCACAATTCTAAGATCTAAAGCAAGATGGAAAAAAACCCCTAAATTCATTATTTGGATTGTATCGTATTTGATAAGGCTCAACACTTCTTAAGGAAGGTGTAATGTATCTTTACTAGTGTTCATAAAGAAACGAAAAATGCACTCTAGTTTTCAAAAGCAGTAGTAAATTTCAATGTCTTATACTTCTCAAGAAAGATCTGAGTTCAGTCAACACTACCAGAAACTGGTGTCTATAATCAGCATAAAATTTCCTTCTAAAAGCAAAAAGTAGTGTCTGTGTTAAACTGAAGTGAGATCTTTGAAATATTCTAACAATACTAACTTAACTTTAATGATCTGGTTTAACTTTCACACCCACCCAATGAGGTAGATAAAATTTGAAATCCTATTTATAGGTGTGGAGATTGGGACTTGGAAAAGCTGAGTAACCTGTTCAAAGTTACCTGGCCATTCAGTGACAGAGCCTGGGTTGGAACTTGCACAACTTGGTTGCTGTCCATTTTTTCCACTATCCTGTAGTGCATCAGATAGACTAGAGGATGTCATAGTAACAAAGGAATAAGAAAAATCTTGAACTCAGCTTGCTTTAATAATCTTGAAGGAAGCTCCAAGTGTTCCAGGAGCTAATGCAAAGGCACTTGAAGATGGCCCCACATGCATTCTGCCCACTAGTGAGCTGATCAGGTGCAGCCTCATGGAACTAGTCTGAGAGAATGCTGAAGAGCTTTCAACTTTCAGGGCCCTTGTTTTCCAAGTTCTTTGAGTTAGGAGATAAGTAGCAACAAAACTATGCCTATCACTTCCTACAGAATCCTTACTCTCTTTTTTCACATCCCTTCATCCAGTTTCCAAAAGGAAATACAAGAGACTTTACCATCCTCACTCAGTGGCCCCATCACAGGGAGCCTTTGTAGTCCACAAGCATAATTGTCCTTGATCAGTTATTAGAACAGATCCATTTTCCACATCTTTGTGAACACTGCTGCTGACTGCCTTATCAGAGGGGCAAGAATTAGGCGGCATAGCCCACAAGTTTATTTTTCTTAGTTAAGCCAGACAGCAGTCTGGGGCTGGGGTGGTGAGTGGAAGGAGGTAGACGACCACAAAAGAAAGGGGAGAGAGAGAGAGTAGCCGCACTCAGCTCTAGGGGGCCTCGGTTTTTTTGTTATTTTCTAATGCCTGTGAATTAACAGCTGTTAATGGAATTTTGAGTTCAGCTGATTCCAGCGGTGTTGAATCTACAATGAAGAAGATCAGTCCTATTCTAAATTCCCAAACTCCTACCTACAGTACATTTCGCCAAACCTTATCAGGGCCTCCAACAAAGTGATAAGTGCTACAGGTTAGATTGACAGGTTAGATTGGTTCACAGACATTAATGTGGGACTTGACAACAGTGGTTCTCAACTTGACTTGCATATAGGAATCCCTTGAGAGCTTTAAAAACTACTGATGCCCCAGTTCCAGCCCCAGCAGCATTTCTGATTTAGTTGAGTTCAGTAAGACTGGGGACAGAATTTTAAAACTCCTCCCAGGTTTTTTTTAGTTGTAAACAAGACTGCGATCCCCCTGCTGTAGAACACCATATTTGAGGTCCAGATCCTCTGCCTGCCTATCAGAGGATTCTGCAGGGCAGGGTTAGGTAGGGTGCCAGTGAACATAGTCTTGGCCATGTGAGGCCTTCTGCAGTTCTACAAATCCACTTCTTTAAATGATGACTGGGGCTTGAAAATAGAAGTCCACCCTAGCATACCCACAAGCTATACTTTCCAGCAATACTGAACCTCACAGATTTGAGTCAAAACTACAAAGACTAATCAAAGTCTCTCCATCCTCCTACCAACCAACAGGTAGAATTATTGGGCCAAGGAAGAACCCCCCTTGATCTTCTCTTTGCTTCCAGGACATGATTTTCAAACTAAACTTACACTTAACCCAAACATGAGAATACATCTTCTGCCCCATAATTCAGGTTGACCTGGAAGATATACTATCTATTCCCTTATTTTGTGCCAGCCACATGCATCT
Organism: Hyperoodon ampullatus; assembly: GCF_949752795.1. Taxonomy (NCBI): domain Eukaryota; kingdom Metazoa; phylum Chordata; class Mammalia; order Artiodactyla; family Ziphiidae; genus Hyperoodon; species Hyperoodon ampullatus. The sequence continues at coordinate 87,469,891 of NC_136918.1, read as the reverse complement.
GACTCTCAGAGGAGTATGAATGGGACAAGGACTTCAAATTTCTCAGAATTAGAGGTATGTCCAATTCATCTTTAAAGGTTTGCTGAAATCATGCACGTAGCAAAGGGCCTATCATCTCTCCCTGTAGTGCCCTTAGGAATATGTGAGTGATAAATTTATTGCCCATGTTACATGGAAGTCCTTTGTGCACTTTTCCAGAGTCTCAAATCTAATCACAGTTAAGCCAGTAAAGGGATTACAGCCTTATCGGAAGTTTATTTTGCAAGGCTGCCACATAGCTCTGCCAGGATCCTGTTTTTCTCACTATGCTGAGCTCAAAGATCCCATTAAATAAAGTTGAACTCTTCAGTTATGCAGAAATATAAACAGACTGCTCAGTGTGATTTGGAGTTATATTTTCACTTGGAAAAAGATAATGTTCAAGTACTAAACAGTGTTGACCCCCCTAACTCAAAAATCTGGATGTGATAGAAGAAGAAATTCTAAAATTTCTCCAGTGAAAAAAAGGCACTACATATTCAAAACACACACACACACACACACACACACACACACACACACACACACACACACACAGGCTTTGCCATTTTCTGTATCCTAGCCATAGAGTCTACTTGATAATCGATAGCTGAAGAGTTTCTCAGTGGATAAACCATTAAGGACAGCATATACCCATTCATAGCATGGGACAAACCCAGTGGAAAACTTTGTAGAATCAAGTCTAAACCATTCGTCTGATACACAGCTAGTTCAGCCTAATCTGAGCATACGGTATTTTGTAGGCTTAGTAACAGTGTATCTTGAGAAAGATACTACAGATAAGGTTGGACATCTCTACTATGTAGGTTTCGGTAGACTAAAAATCTAATACTTGGTCCTAGGTAAGCCAAACTAGTAGAATAAAAGGTCCCTGTCCATATACAATTAGATCCAATCAACCACGTTAACCATAACAAATAATTCCCATTTCTATGTAAAATTGTGAACTGAAATGCCAAGGAGGAAATCTGTTGTATGTCTCAGGAATCTGTACACTGTCTTTCTACTGACAGATATGAATTCGAGCCACATCTCCTCAGGTGCATTTCTGACAGTGCAATGACAAATGATTTAGGAGGAGATGATGGAAATGAAAGAGGGTTATGGGATTTACTCTTCTGAAAGGACATTGATAACCCTATTCCACATTGCATTTTTGTTCACTCACATTGTGGCTATAAAAGCAGCGCGGTTGAGCCTCTGGCTATAACTGCCACATAACTAGAGAGACTGTATTTTCCAAAATGGCTGCAAAAATATCTCCCATCCTTCCTACTCTTCTACTGTGTGATATTGCCACTCCCCACATCAAGAGGAGAGTCCAGTTTCCTTTTGTTTGAATCTGAGCAGGGCTTGTGGCTGCTTCTACTGGTAAAAGTATGGCAGAAGTGATGCTGTATAACTTCCAAGACTGGGTTATTCAAGGCAATGTAGCTTTTGTCTTGTTCACTAGCACACTTCCACTTGGAGCCTGGAACTGCCAAGTAAGAAGTTCAGGGGGCTTCCCTGGTGGCACAGTGGTTGAGAGCCCGCCTGCCGATTCAGGGGACACGGGTTCGTGCCCCGGTCTGGGAAGATCCCACATGCCGCGGAGCGGCTGGGCCCGTGAGCCATGGCCGCTGAGCCTGCGCGTCCGGAGCCTGTGCTCCGCAATGGGAGAGGCCACAACAGTGAGAGGCCCGCGTACTGCAAAAAAAAAAAAAAAGAAGAAGTTCAACTACCATGAGGTCACCATGCTGTCAGGAAGCCAAACCACATGAAGGCCATAAGAAGGTGCTGCATTCAACAGCCCCAGTGGCATTCTCAGCAAACTGTCAATACCAGCTGCCAAACCTATGAGTGCATCCTCTTGATCATCCAGCCCAGTCTAACCTTCAGATGACAGCAGCCCCAGTGAATCTGATTCCATCTGCCTGAGAGACCCCAAGCCAGAACCATCCAGCCATGCTCCTCCAAAATTCCTGATGCAAAAAATAATGAGTAAAACAAAATGGCTGTTTTAAGCCACTAAGTTTGGGGGTAATTTGTTATGCAACAATAGTAGCCAAAACAGAATTATTTCAGAGTTACCTTTACTTCCTACTATTCAGACTGCTTCAGAATCTAAGAAAATCAGAAGTTTCTGACCACCTTCAGGAAAGGAGTATCTTTTCTGAGGCACTTGACCTTGAACTTTCCAGCACTCTGGAGTTCCTAGAATTTTCTAACAGCTAATGGCCTTGACAAGCAGTCATGTAATGTAATCAGGCAGAGAAGATTATATTTACAAGAACTCTTCTAAGAAAGATTGTTCCATATATTTAGGAAAGTACACTTTGATCAACTCGTGGTAGAAACGAGATGAGATTAGGGCGGAGTGAGACATTCTATTCATGTTCAAGTAGTAACAAATAGTTGCTAAATTTTCTTCTAAGGGGGCAGGTTGCTATTCATAGCAGACCCTTTTGCTTTGTCGAATACCTAGCTGAGTAGAGACTGCAAGTTTAGGAAAAGAACTGAATAACTCAGCAAAATAGAGGAAACTGGACCATGTTTAGGAAAAGTGAAAAGGAGAACACCCTGTTTGCTGAGTAGCCGAAATGAGAACTTTGGGGAACAGAGATATTCAACAATATTTTGAAAGAGTTTGCTATTGAATGCATACGGGAAACTTTATCCTCTATCATTCTTACCAGAATTTCAGTAAATATTACATTGCTCAATCATTCTCTTATTGCAAGTGGTTTAGAGAAATATGGAAATATTGAGGTTATCAAGATTAAAAAAGAGTACATATAAGGACCAGCAGATATCTAGGTTACCCACATACTGGTAAAAATGTAACAGGGACAAAACATTTTTTTGAAAAGGGAAATAAAACTGCCAGAATAATTAAGCTATCACCCAGTCATGGAAAGCCCATTTTAAAGGAAGAGTTTTATACACATACTGTACCCTAAAGACTGAGAGAGAGAACAGGCACACTCAGCGCTCAGGCACATTCTTAAGCACTGATTTTTATTTTCTTCCCCTGATGCTAATGGTTGTTCTGTTTTAAAGGAGAAGAAACTTGTGGGAAAAGTTGGGCTGTGGATATACAGAAAGGGTCATATCCCAGAGTCCCATAAAAATGGCCCAATGCTTTTACCAATTCTTGTTACCTCTTTCAACCCTTTCAAAATTTTGTTTCTATCGGTTCCACTTTTGAGGAATAAGCTCTAATGTGATTCTGATCTGACGGACAAATCTGCACTAACTTGCTCATAACTGGTAATAAGTGAATGTAGTTTATGTATTTAGGTCCCTGGGCCATTTGCATTTATAACCTACCTGAACTTTACCCCACAATCTTGCGTATGAGAAAAGAGTACCATTTCTTCACTTTCTTCAAATTAAATCCAAGTTTGAGCCTCTTTCCTCCTGCAGTTGTAGAAAAATTCAACTTCTGTCATTATTGGGATTGCTAGAGAGAAGTCTTCTCCTTCTTAGGTTCCCTCTATAATCTAGGAGCCTGATGTGGTTCCTGAAAATAGATGGAAAAGTCACCGGCCTTCAGTCCATCCTACTTGCTGATACACATTGTACATATTTTATTGCTCCTTGAAGTCTGGTGGCTCCAAAGTTTCCTCTATTGTGTGTAGGTAGAGAGAATGTAGCTAAGGCAGGGGCCCTGTGCTAGTGTCCAGCCTCCTTAGGTGCAGCTTTCCTACCTCCCACCTGCGTCTCTTTCATGGTGCGGGATTCCCAACATAGAGTTCCATTCCCTCCAATTTTGAGGAGTCTCCCTTCTCAAAGGACACTCACTTCTCTCCCATTTCCGTAGTATACTGTCAGCCCTCTGTATCCACATGTTCCGTATATCTGCGGATTCAACCAATTGCAGTTGGAAAATACTTGAAAAAAAATCCCGGAAGTTCTAAAAAGCAAAACTTGAATTTGCTGCACCAGCAAATATTTACATAGCATTTATATTTTATTATATTTTATTATTATAAATAATCTAGAGGTGATTTTTTTAAAAAAAATATGGGAGAATGTGCATAGGTTACATGCAGATACTCCGCCATTTTATATAAGGGACCTGAGCATCCACAGATGTTAGTATCTAGTTGCGGGTCCTGGAGCCAATCCTCCACAGATACTGAGGGATGACTGTAATCCTTTCAAGGAGATCACCCCTTGGGGACATAAAGTCTGGAAAGAGCCAATGTCTATAGTCAGTTTTACTTCCTGAACCCACAACACAATCCTCCCCTGAAGCAAGGGAGAGACTCAGAGGGCAAAGCTATCTTCCTGGGAAAGTTATAGAAAAACATACTGCAAAAGGAGAACACAAAGTAATGTTTCAACAGAACACTCAAACATATATTCAACAAGATACTGCAGAAGGAGTAATATTTTTACCCAAAGGCATGGTACTTTTAAAATGGGTCCTTTAGCACTCTTCAGGTCTGGGAAAGCTCCCTCTCCAGAAAGGCTCTGCTCAAGCACAAAGCATTTGAGGAAATTCTGAGTTTAGGGGCCTTGGGTGCAGCCCTGAATCACCTCTGAGCAGTAAACATCAGGAAGACATTTTCCAGCTCCAGCCTCCACCTCCAGGAGAATGTCAGCAATAATTCTGGGTGTGTTACCCAAAAGCAGGCCTTGCCCTACCTGACTCCTGCCAGAAGCAGCTGCCTTTGGAAACAGCAGAAATAGCTTTCTGTGTTAGGAGGAAGCAACAGGAACCCTGGTGTTGAGCAGACCTCACACTTCCTTCTTACCACTAGTTTACAGGCAGCATGGTGTAGGGAAAATGAGGTCAAGGAGCTGTCGCCCTCTTTATAGGCCTGGGTGACTAGGGAGATGATCTTCAGAAACAGATTCCTTGATCACTCCCCTTGGTACCCATAAGACTTAGACTCTGACACATGACTTCAGAGGGGATCTGCCAAAACCCCCTGTTAACCTTCTGAGAATGGCAAACTTAGAAGTCCAAAAGGATATAGATTTTCATATCCAAAATAAGAGAGGTATTATAGCAAAGCACAGGTTACATTTCCATAGGACATTTTTTTTTTTTTTTTTCATTTCACTTAGGTCAAGAAAAATCAAATCCCATAACTGCTGGGTGGGTGACTCACAGACTGGAGAACGCTTATACCACAGAAGTCCACCCACTGGAGTGAAGGTTCTGAGCCCCATGTCAGGCTTCCCAACCTGGGGGTCTGGCAATGGGAGGAAGAATTCCTAGAGAATCAGACTTCGAACGCTAGTGGGATTTGATTGCAGGACTTTGAATGGACAGGGGGAAACAGAGACTCTACTCGTGGAGGGCACACACAAAGTAGTGTGCGCATTGGGACGCAGGGGAAGAGGCAGTGACCCCAGGGAAGACTGAAGCAGACCTACCTGCTAGTGTTGCAGGGTCTGCTGCAGAGACAGGGGGTGGCTGTGGTTCACCATGAGGACAAGGAAACTGGCAGCAGAGGTTCTGAGAAGTACTCCTTGGCATGAGCCCTCCCAGAGTCTGCCATTAGCCCCACTAAAGAGCCCAGGTAGTCTCCAGTGTTAGGTTCCCTCAGGCCAAACAGCCAACAGGGAGGGAACCCAGCCCCACCCATCAGCAGTAAAGCAGATCAAAGTTTTACTGAGCTCTGCCCACCAGAGCAACACCCAGCTCTACCCACCACCAATCCTTCCCATCAGAAAACTTGCACAAGCCTCTTAGATAGCCTCATCCAACAGAGGACAGACAGCAGAAGCAAGAACTACAGTCCTGCAGCCTGTGGAACAAAAACCACATTCACAGAAAGACAAGATGAAAAGACAGAGGGCTATGTACCAGATGAAGGAACAAGATAAACCCCCCCCCAAAAAACTGAATGAAGTGGAGATAGGCAACCTAGCAGAAAAAGAATTCAGAATAATGATAGTGAAGATGATCCAGGACCTCGGAAAAAGAATGGAGGCAAAGATTGAGAAGATGCAAGAAATGTTCAACAAAGACCTAGAAGAATTAAAGAACAAACAAACAGAGATGAACAATACAATAACTGAAATGAAAACTACACTAGAAGGAATCAATAGCAGAATAACTGAGGCAGAAGAATGGATAAGTGACCTGGAAGACAGAATGGTGGAATTCACTGCTGTGGAACAGAATAAAGAAGAAAGAATGAAAAGAATGAAGACAGCCTAAGAGACATCTGGGACAACATTAAATGCAACAACATTCATATTATCGGGCTCCCAGAAGGAGAAGAGAGAGCAAAAGGATCCGAGAAAATATTTGAAGAGATTACAGTCGAAAACTTCCCTACCATGGGAAAGGAAATAGCCACCCAAGTCCAGGAAACGCAGAGTCCCATACAGGATAAAGCCAAGGGGAAACATGCCGAGACACATAGTAATCAAATTGGCAAAAGTTAAAGACAAAGAAAAATTATTGAAAGCAGCAAGGGAAAAATGACAAATAACATACAAGGGAACTCCCATAAGGTAAACAGCTGATTTCTCAGCAGAAATTCTACAAGCCAGAAGGGAGTGGCATGGTATACTTAAAGTGATGAAAGGGAAGAACCTACAACCAAGATTACTCTACCCGGCAAGGATGTCATTCAGATCTGATGTTAAAATCGAAAGCTTTACAGACAAGCATAAGCTAAGAGAATTCAGCACCACCAAACTAGCTCCACAACAAATGCTAAAGGAACTTCTCTAATTGGGAAACACAAGAGAAAAAAAGGACCTACAGAAACAAACCCAAAACAATTAAGAAAATGATCATAGGAACATATCGATAATTACCTTAAACGTGAATGGATTAAATGCTCCAACCAAAAGACACAGGCTTGCTAAATGGATACAAAAACAAGACCCATCTATATGCTGTCTACAAGAGACCCACTTCAGACCTAGGGACACATACAGACTGAAAGTGAGGGGATGGAAAAAGATATTCCATGCAAATTGAAATCAAAAGAAAGCTGGAGTAGCAACACTCATATCAGATGAAGTAGACTTTAACATAAAGAATGTTACAAGAGACAAGGAAGGGCACTACATAATGATCAAGGGATCAATCCAAGAAGAAGATGTAACAATTATAAATATATATGCACCCAACATAAGAGCACCTCAATCCATAAGGCAACTGCTAACAGCTATAAAAGAGGAAATCGACGGTAACACAATTATAGTGGGGGATTTTAACACCTCACTTAGACCAATGGACAGATCATCCAAAATGAAAATAAATAAGGAAACAAAAGCTTTAAATGACACAATAGACCAGATAGATTTAATTGATATTTATAGGACATTCCATCCAAAAACAGCAGATTACACTTTCTTCTCAAGTGCACATGGAACATTCTCCAGGATAGATCACGTCTTGGGCCACAAATAAAGCCTCAGTAAATTTATGAAAATTGAAATCATATCAAGCATCTTTTCTGACCACAATGCTATGAGATTAGAAATGAATTACAGGGAAATAAAAGTAAAAAGCACAAACACATGGATGCTAAACAATACATTACTAAATAACCAAGAGACCACAGAGGAAATCAAAGATGAAATCAAAAAATACATAGAGACAAATGACAATGAAAACACGACGATCCAAAACCTATGGGACACAGCAAAAGCAGTTCTAAAAGGGAAGTTTATAGCTATACAAGCCTACCCCAAGAATCAAGAAAACTCTCAAACAATCTAAACTTACACCTAAAGGAACTAGAGAAAGAGGAACAAACAAAACCCAAAGTTAGCAGAAGGAAAAAAATCATAAAGACCAGAGCAGAAATAAATGAAATAGAAACAAAGAAAACAATAGCAAAGATCAATAAAACTGAAAGCTGTTTCTTTGAGAAGATAAACAAAATTGAGAAACCATTAGCCAGACTCATCAAGAAAAAGAGGGAGAGGACTCAAATCAATAAAATTAGAAATGAATAAAGAGAAGTTACAACAGACACTGCAGAAATACAAAGCATCCTAACAGACTACTACAAGCAACTCTATGCCAATAAAATTGACCACCTGGAAGAAAGGACAAATTCTTAGAAAGGTATAACCTTCCAACACTGAACCAGGAAGAAATAGAAAATATGAACAGACCAATCACAAGTAATGAAATTGAAACTGTGATTAAAAATTTTCCAACAAACAAAAGTCCAGGACCAGATGGTTTCACAGGTGAATTCCATCAAACCTTTAGAGAAGAGCTAACACCCATCCTCCTCAAACTCTTCCAAAAGATGGCAGAGGAAGGAACACTCATTCTATGAGGCCACCATCACCCTGATACCAAAACCAGACAAAGACACTACAAAAAAAGAAAATTACAGACCAATATCACTGATGAATATAGATGCAAAATCCTCAACAAAATACTAGCAAACAGAATCCAGCAGCACATTAAAAGGATCATACACCATGATCAAGTGGGATTTATCCCAGGATTGCAAGGATTCTTCAGTATATGCAAATCAATCAATGTGATACACCATATTAACAAATTGAAGAATGAAAACCATATGATCATCTCAATAGATGCAGAAAAAGCTTTTGACAATATTCAACACCCATTTATGATAAAAACTCTCCAGAAAGTGGGCACTGAGGGAAGCTACCTCAACATAATAAAGGCCGTATGTGACAAACCCACAGCAAACATCATTCTCAATGATGAAAAACTGAAAGCATTTCCTCTAAGATGAGGAACAAGTCAAGGATGTCCACTCTCGCCACTATTATTAACATAGTTTTGGAAGTCTTAGCCACAGCAATCAGAGAAGAAAAAGGAATAAAAGGAATACAAATTGGAAAAGAAGAAGTAAAACTGTCACTGTTTGCAGATGACATGATAGTATACACAGAGAATCCTAACGATGCCACCAGAAAACTACTAGAGCTAATCAATGAATTTGGTAAAGTTTCAGGATACAAAATTAATGCACAGAAGTCTCTTGCATTCCTATACACTAATGATGAAAAATCTGAAAGAGAAATTCAGGAAACACTGCTGTTTACCATTGCAACAACAAGAATAAAATACCTAGGAATAAACCTACCTAGGGAGACAAAAGACCTGCGTACAGAAAACTATAAGACACTGATGAAAGAAGTTAAAGGTGATACCAACAGATGGAGAGATATACCATGTTCTTGGATTGGAAGAATCAATATTGTAAAAATAACTATACTACCCAAAGCAATCTACAGATTCAATGCAATCCCTATCATCCCAATGGCATTTTTTACAGAACTAGAACAAAAAATCTTAAAATTTGCATGGAGACCCAAAAGACCCCGAATAGCCAAAGCAGTCTTGAGGGAAAAAACGGAGCTGGAGGAATCAGAGTCCCTGACTTCAGACTACAGTACAAAGCTACAGTAATCAAGGCCATATGGTACTGGCACAAAAACAGAAGCATGGATCAATGGAACAAGATAGAAAGCCCAGAGATGAACCCACACACCTATGGTCAACTAATCTATGACAAAGGAGGCAAGGATATACAATGGAGAAAAGACAGTCTCTTCAATAAGTGGTGCTGGGAAAACTGGACAGCTACATGTAAAAGAATGAAATTAGAACACTCCCTAACACCAAACACAAAAACAAACTCAAAATGGATTAGAGACCTAAATGTAAGACCGGACACTATAAAACTCTTAGAGGAAAACATAGGCAGAACACTGTTTGACATAAATCACAGAAAGATCTTTTTTGATCCACTTCCTAAAGTAATGGAAATATAAACAAATGGGACCTAATGAAATTTAAAAGCTTTTGCACAGCAAAGGAAACCATAAACAAGACGAAAAGAAAACCCTCAGAATGGGAGAAAATATTTGTCACCGAATCAACAGACAAAGGATTAATCTCGAAAATATATAAACAGCTCATGCAGTTCAATATTAAAAAAAACAAAACCGAATCCAAAAATGGGCAGAAGACCTAAATAGACATTTCTCCAAAGAAGACATACAGATGACCAGGAAGCACATGAAAAGCTGCTCAACATCACTAATTATTAGAGCAATGCAAATGAAAACTACAATGAGGTATCACCTCACACCAGTTAGAATGGGCATCATCAGAAAATCTACAAACATCATATGCTGGATAGGGTGTGGAGAAAAGGGAACCTTCTTGTACTGTTGGTGGGAATGTAAATTGATACAGCCACTATGGAGAACAGTATGGTTCCTTAAAAAACTAAAAATAGAATTACCATATGATCCACCAATCCCACTACTGGGCATATACCCAGAGAAAAACCATAATTCAAAAAGACACATGTACCCCAAAGTTCATTGCAGAACTATTTACAGTAGCCAGGTTATGGAAGCAACCTAAATGCCCATCGACAGATGAATGGATAAAGAAGATGTGGTACATATATACAATGGAATATTACTCAGCCATAAATAGGAACGAAATTGGGTCATTTGTTGAGACGTGGATGGATCTAGAGACTGTCATACATAGTGAAGTAAGTCAGAAAGAGAAAAACAAATATTGTATGTTAATGCATATATGTGGAACCTAGAAAAATGGTACAGATGCACCAGTTTGCAGGGCAGAATTTGAGACACAGATGTAGAGAACAAACGTTTGGACACCAAGGGGGGAAAGCGGCGGAAGGTGTTGGTGGTTGTGTGATGAATTGGGCGATTGGGATTGACATGTATACACTGGTGTGGATAAAATTGATGGCTAATAAGAACCTGCTGTATAAATAAATACAAGAAAATCCAAAAATTCAAGAAAAAAAAGAAAACAACAACCCACGCCCTTAGTCTCTGGCTTCTTATTTCTCTTAGTAGCCTCACTTTGCAGATGAGTAAACTGAGGCTCAGAGAGATTAACTGACTCTTTTCAGGTCCCACAGGTAGTAAATTGTATAATTCAGGATTAAAAGCTGACATTTCTGGTTGACTTGACCCTTTTGTGGCCTTTTTGGATATATATTTCAGTAAAACATTTTTGGGTTTATTTGTTATTTTAAGATAGATACTTGAAGAAGACTGGAACTTCTTAACATTGAGAGGCTGCATCCCTGTTAGGAAAACCAGACGTGTCTTTATTAAATTCTAAGCAAATTATCTGTCTCTGGCAGACACCAGTAGATCACAGATGGCAAGAGAAGTCTAAACAAGTCTTCTAATTATTTTACAAAGAATTGCTTTCTGTTTATGAGCTGTTAGCTCAATTTAAGCATTAGTGCCTTATACTGGGGGTGTTTGTGTGTTAGCAGTGTCCATGGGGTACACAAATAAGCTTAATATAGAGCTGGGTAAAGCCAAAGAAAAAGCACATTGTATACAACAGAACAAGTAGAGTGTTCTGTAGCTTTGAAAAACATTGTGGCGAAACAAATTGTTCTGCCAGGGGAAACATGGGTTAGCGTTCCATCATCTCAGTATGAGCAGGTTATTTTCAGGTTCTATTGGCCTTCAAGATCCAGCCTAATAAACTCTGTTCTTGTGTACCCGTGTTGTATAACAAAACTAACAGTTCCATTTGGGGAGCTGAGAGGGGAGGAGCTTTTTAATTCCTTTCACAGAAATGTACATTTTTCAGAAAAATCCTTAGTCCTGAACAAGTGCCTCTAAAGAGGTAAATAAGAGGTATGTTTCCTTTTGAGAAGTTATAGCATCTTTAAAGCACTTTTTTCAGTTGATCGAGGGCTTCATTAGAACCAAGTAATAGTAACCACCGTTAACTGAATGCTTACTATGCACAAGTACCGTATAGACGTGATCTCATTTAATTGCCAAGGAAGTCTCAGTATATAGGCAGCATTTGTCATGCATTTGGACACAGAAACTGGGGTTCAGAGATTTTAAATAATTTCCTTTAAATAACCTTGTGGAAAGTGATGGAGCTTTCTGACCTCAGCTAGAGCCCTAGCCACTACACTATACTGCCTCTCAGCTTGACACTAGGGAAAGGATAAATTATCCACACGGGAGAGGTGGGTGTTGGCACTAGATGACCAAGAACCAAGCTGTGATCAGCCATCCCTCCAGATTAGAGGACAACTGTAATCCTCATCTTTGCTTTGAAGGGAACTGTTTTCTGTAAGCAGTCTATATTTTTTCAGCTTTCTGCTTGGTACTTTAGGGGAAAAAAAGATACTAAAATTTAATTGCTTTACAGAAAACACCTCTTTTTTCATCTCTTGGGTCCATGAAAAAAAAAGCCACATAGAATTAGATCATATGCAAAAACTTCTTCTGAGCTAATCACATAAAGATTATTCTGTCCTAAAGAAAACTTGCATTGAAGTTCAAATGTGTCTAAAATGAAAGTATCTACAGAAACTTTGCTACAAGTGACATTGATGGCTTTAAATCACAGTGGCCTTCACAGAAAGTTTATTTGAATGTTGAAAAGTAAAAATGGTTGCACCACAAATTGTGAACTTGTGATTAGTTTGCTTGGCACTAACATGGATAAATATTGTGGACATAATGAGAAGCAAAACACAGAAATTGTAGAAGAATACATACATATGAGTCCATTTATATAAAATTTAAAATATGTAAAATTAAATAATATATTTTATAAGGATACATACATATGTGGAAGCTACTCTGAATTTCATGACAATGATACACCCCAAATTCAGGACAATGGTTATCTCTGGAGGGAAGAGAAGGAGGTGAAATCTGAATAGGACACAGAGAGAGCATTAACTGGGTTTGTCAAGTTCTATGTCTCAAGCTAAGAGATGACTGAGGTGTTTCCCTTTTACTGTTTACATCTTCTGGTTTTTTGAAACATTTCATGATTTTTAAAATTTTCCCTGAGATCAACATGCCCCCTCCAAGTGAACAAAGCAAAGGTGTGCTCATCATTGGAGTGCATTGCCTTCTTTTGACCTGAGACTTATGTCTCAGATGAGACAATGAAGACAACTCACAGGATTCCATTCTGGAAGAATGTGAATCTGTCCTAAATCTGAAACCTGGGCCCTCTTCAGCAACACTCAGAAACTCACTAGTGTGGATTTCATGCCTTTGCCCTCAGTCCTGGGAGCTGGTGGAGAAGGGGCACTGATATTCAAAGAGGAGGATAGATTTGGATTTCAATTCTAGCCTTGCCACTTTCTAACCTTGATTTCTTCATCTGTAAAATGGACCTAATAAGACAAACCTCCTCACTGGATTTTTATAAGGTTCGAATTAGTTACCACATGCAAAGTAATTTTGGCATGCAAAAAACCACTCATAAATAATGTCGCCATGGTTTATATAAATCACCAGTCTAGGATTCTTTTTCTAGCTCTTACTTTCTCCCAGCTGTCTGACATTTTCAAATTTGCCCTGTAACTGAATGTTTTCATTCAAATCACTTTCCCGAGACTCATGGTAACATGCATCCTAATTCATTGTTTGGATAGTCCACTTTCCAGTTACTTCTGAACTTAAAAAAAAAAAAGAGAAACAAGAATGTTCTACTTATTCATGTTTTGTCGTTTTAAAAAGTACTAGTTGAGGTCATGAGACCATTACCTCAGAGTGCTCAGACATTATGAAAACAAATTACACTGGGTCACTGTGAGGAGAGCCCTAACACTCATTCTGACAGAGGAGGCTGGGAGGCCCCTTGAGAAGGAGTGAAAGAATGGATATTTTGTTGGCTCACACATGACATTATTTAGAAATAGCTCATTTTGCTAATATGACCAGGTGTCTCCCAGCCATATATAAAAACATTCTAACCTACACTGATTTGTTTAAGAAGTGTCCACAACAAGGTAGTTAACAAGGCTGAAGGGCCTGTGTCTATTTAGGGGTAAACTTTGTTCAAGGATTGCATCATCTGTTGATGAGAGCTCTTCCTTGGGAGTACTAGAACCCTAATGTTAATGGTAAAAGTGCTTACTTGAGCCAGAGATTAGAGGTTTGAAATTTTACCACTTCCTGGTGATGTGGCATGAATATACTGTTTAATTTCTAGGTCTCCCTTTCTTAATTTGTAAAGCAGGCATAATAATATGTATCCCAAGGAGTTCTGATAAGATTTAAGTGAATACCATGAAAGAATTTGGAACAGAGACAGATGCATAGCAAGTATTCAACAAATGTTAGGTGAAATATTAATTGACTCAGTAGATCAACTTGGACATGTATCTTCAAATTTCAGATCCTAATTGCAAGATGATAGGGATGATAGGGGAGTGGAAAAAGTGTTAGACTTTGAGTCAAGAAAAATAACTAAATTGTGCTTATTATTTGCTGTGTGGCTTTGGACATATTTCTTAGCTTTTCTAAGTCTTATTTTCTTAACGTGCAAAATGGACATAATAATATCCTCTCACTCCACTTTCCAGGATTTTGAGAGAAGGAATGTTTGCCTGTGTTTCCTCAATCTTCAGATTCTGTATTTCTTCTGTTTCTAAAAGTAACAACAATTGTTAAGTATGTGTTTTTGTTTTCTCAAATCACTACTTCTAATGGAATGAATAGCCTTCAAAAGAATCCAGTGGAAGAATTACAGCTAGGTTCTGGAGTTCTACAGTTCTCTTTGAGGGAACACTTTATATGCAAAGACAAACAGAATATTAGTCCCTCCACACAGAACAGTAGTAACAGCCATGATTAACATAATTATCCATCTCTGGAGAAATGCTACCACCTTCTGTGACCTTGTGCTTTCAAATTCAATAAGATGGAATAATTCCATAATAATTTAAATCCCAGAACTACCTTTACTAAGAGTCTGAGTAATAGTTCCTGAACACTCTACAAATCAAATTTTATAGTTAATTGGCTGCATTATTGGGTAAATCAAAGGATAATGCTTATGAAAGCCTGAGTTCTTTAAGAGTTCAGACCCAGTGAATTGGGTGGTATTCTAGAACATGGGGTATGCATGAAAGTTTACATAATATTGCCTGGAGGACAATAACTTGAGTTAGATTTTTAGTTTAATTAATAGAAAATGCTTAAGTTAATTTATCTTCTTCCACTGGAAAAAATAAACTCTCTTTAATTTATGAATACATTCTTACTTGAAAAAAGTTTAAACCCTATAAGGTTTAAACCCCTTTCATTAGCACTTCCCTTCTCAAAATAGTAGTCAGTCCAAAAACTGACTACTGTTATCAGTTCATCGTATATTCCTTCAGAACTCTTTTCTCTGTATTTTCTTTAATACAAATAGTTTCATTAGTGTATATTCATACATAAATAATACAATTTATCCTTAACTAGCTTTTTACTCTACAGTGTGTATTAGTCAACATGAAGATATCCACCTCATTCTTTTTAACTGTTGCATAGTACTCCACAGTATGAATGTGCTATCTTTGATTTAACCATTTACCTATTGTCTTACAAGTGAATCATTTCAAATATTTTGTTATTTTTATGTTTTTAACATCTTTATTGGAGTATAATTGCTTTGCAATGCTGTGTTAATTTCTGCTTTATAACAAAGTGAATCAGCTATACATATACATATATCCCCATATCTCCTCCCTCTTGCATCTCCCTCCCACCCTCCCTAGCCCACCCCCTTAGGTGGTCACAAAGCACTGAGCTGATCTCCCTGTGCTATGCCGCTGCTTCCCACTAGCTATCTGTTTTACATTTGGTAGTATATATAAGTCCATGCCACTCTCTCACTTCATCCCAGCTTACCCGTGTCTTCAAGTTCATTCTCTACATCTATGTCTTTTTTCCTGTCCTGGCCCTACGTTCTTCAGGACCACATTTTTTTTAGATTCCATATATATGTGTTAGCATATGGTATTTGTTTTTCTCTTTCTGACTTACTTCACTCTGTATGGCAGACTCTAGGTCCATCCACCTCACTAAAAATAACTCAATTTCATTTCCTTTTATGGCTGAGTAATATTCCATTGTATATATGTACCACATCTTCTTTATCCATTCATCTGTCTATGGACATTTAGGTTGCTTCCATGTCCTGGCTATTGTAAATAGAGCTGCAATGAACATTGTGGTACATGACTCTGTTTGAATTATGGTTTTCTCAGGGTATATGCCCAGTAGTGGGATTGCTGGGTCGTATGGTAGTTCTATTTTTAGTTTTTTAAGGAACCTCCATACTGTTGTCCATAATGGCTGTATCAGTTTACATTCCCACCAACAGTGCAAGATGGTTCCCTTTTCTCCACACCCTCTCTAGCATTTATTGTTTGTAGATTTTTTTGATGATAGCCATTCTGACTGGTGTGTGGTGATACCTCATTGTAGTTTTGATTTGCGTTTCTCTAATGATTAGTGATGTTGAGCATTCTTTCATGTGTTTGTTGGCAATCTGTATATCTTCTTTGGAGAAATGTCTATTTAGGTCTTCTGCCCATTTTTGGATTGGGTTGTTTGTTTTCTTGATATTGAGCTGCATGGGCTGCTTGTAAATTTTGGAGATTAATCCTTTATCAGTTGCTTCATTTGCAAATATTTTCTCCCATTCTGAGTGTTGTCTTTTCATCTTGTTTATGGTTTCCTTTGCTGTGCAAAAGCTTCTAAGTTTCATTAGGTCCCATTTGTTTATTTTTGTTTTTATTTCCATTTCTCTAGGAGGTGGGTCGAAAAGGGTCTTGCAGTGATTTATGTCATAGAGTGTTCTGCCTGTGTTTTCCTCTAAGAGTTTTATAGTGTCTGGCCTTACATTTAGGTCTTTAACCCATTTTGAGTTTATTTTTGTGTGTGGTGTTAGGGACTGTTCTAATTTCATTCTTTTACATGTAGCTGTCCAGTTTTCCCAGCACCACTTATCAAAGAGGCTGTCTTTTCTCCATTATATATTCTTGCCTCCTTTGTCAAAGATAAGGTGACCATATGTGCGTGGGTTTATCTCTGGGCTTTCTATCCTGTTCCATTGATCTATATTTCTGTTTTTGTGCCAGTACCATACTGTCTTGATTACTGTAGCTTTGTAGTATAGTCTGAAGTCCAGGAGCCTGATTCCTCCAGCTCCGTTTTTCTTTCTCAAGATTGCTTTGGCTATTCGGGGTCTTTTGTGTTTCCATACAAATTGTGAAATTTTTTGTTCTAGTTCTGTGAAAAATGCCATTGGTATCTTGATAGGGATTGCATTGAATCTGTAGATTGCTTTGGGTAGTAGAGTCATTTTCACAATGTTGATTCTTCCAATCCAAGAACAGGGTATATCTCTCCGTCTGCTTGTATCATCTTTAATTTCTTTCATCAATGTCTTATAGTTTTCTGCATAAAGGTCTTAAATATTTTGTTCTTATAGATACTGCTACAATGAATATATTTTACCAAGCCTTCTTAGGCATATGAATATATATGAAAAAGTAATTACTGATCATAGGATATACATGTTTAAAATTATAACACTGTCAAATTACCTTTCAAGATGTCTATACCAGTTAATATTCTGACCAGCAGTGTATTGTGGTGTCCATTTCCCTGTACTTTTACCAACATTTGATATAGGATATTTCAATTTCTTGCTTAATGAGAGGAAAATGGTATCTCATTGCTGTCTTTATTTGTATTTCTCTTTTTTTTTTCTTTTTGGCCATGCTGCATGGAATGTGAGATCTTACCCCAACCAGGGATCAAACCCATGCCCCCTGCAGTGGAAGCACAGAGTCTTAACCACTGGACCACCAGTGAAGTCCTGTATTTCTTTGATTAGTAGTAATATTGAGCATCTTTCCAAGAGTGTATTGATGATTTTCTCTTTAATAAGCTATGTGCTAGTATATTCATAAGCTCTTTCTGTCCTTTATTCTTTTAATCTATATTTGCATTTTCCTACATAGATGCTACATGTTTAATCTAGTTTTTTAATGTTTCAATCTTTGGGGGTAGGGGCTTCATCTTCCATTTTTATAGATCTTTTTATAAATTTCTTACACAGGGAAATATCTAATTGCACATCACACCTGTGGCCAAATGACAGCTACTACTCTCCATTTCTTAGGGATGAGGGAATAAAACCACAAAATGTATAAAGCCAGATCTAAAACCCAGATCTTTGGGTCCAGTGCCTTTCCTTCTGAAGGTCTGCGATTATACCCAGGTGCCACAGAAGCCTAGAATATTTGAGAGGCTTCAAATATTAATTTAGGCAAAAAGTATCTAATTTAAACTCCTAATTTCACAGATGACCAAGCTAAGGTATGGGAAAGTGAAATACCTATGACCTGATACAGTACTAGAACACAGTTATTCAGGCTCTAGTTGGGATTCTTTCCACTAAACCATGTAAGTTTCTGTAATGGCAGCATTTCATAAACAAATTCTAGTTTTTTATCACTATCAATCACCTGGAAGGGGAAAAGAATTCAGAACTCATTGTCAGACCTTCAATTTTTTCCCATTCTCATAACTCACAGAACAAAGGGAAATAAAATGGTTAAAGTTGAGGCTGCACACATGAAAATGAAAGCTCGAGAGTCTTTCACATCTTTATACTCATTCCATGAAAAAGACAAAGGGAATAGAAATATCCTTGGTTAAAATGATATATTCTGTTTATCAACTGTCCATCTACGGGGTATCTCAAGTATTTCATGACTGGTGTTTTGTGTATAAGTAAGGATGAGCAAACATGTTTGGGATGAGCCATCACAACTATCTTGAGGACTTCTCTGTAACAGAAGCTGATTTGAAGTCTATCTTTTATTGGGATCCTTCACACCCTGATTTTGGGTATTCTGAGCTAGGAAACACTTGAACACTGCATTTCAACAACTCTCTTATTTCACCTGATTGTACCTTTCTTTGCCTGGGTAAAGGACAAGAACAGATTACCTGTGTCACAAACTTCAAAATTGTTGTAACTACTCTTGGAAAAACAGATATAGAAGACTGCCCTTAAACAGACAGCAATACAAATCTGCAGGGTAAGTTGCAAAGCAGGAAGAAAAAAGGGTCGTACAGGGTCATGAGCCACAAAGCCTGAATGAATAATTTCTGATTATTCCTGGGTCCCCAAATTGGCTATCTTACCACCTGCATGTGTTCCATTTGCAGTCCTCAGGCAAATTCTTTAAGCTTTTGGGACACATTTTACATTTCAGTTTGTTTTAAATAATAGATCAGAGCACATGTCTTGAATAGCCTAAGATCTAAAACATATGTTTGTGCAATGAGACCACAGAGGTAGAACTACAGAACTTGAAGCCAATTTTATTTTTAGCAGACACTATAGATGTCTGCTCAACACATTTATTTGAAAAGTAATATTTGTTCATCCAGTATGTCAAGAAATATACCAAAGAAGAAGACCAAGTTCCTGTTCTCCAGGAGTGTACAATACTGTTGGAGAGCAAATGTCTCATTCCTAAATGCCCCTTCTCCATGCACAGAGAATACTAGTTTAAAGAACTAGAGGTTCAGAAAAAGATAATGAGAGTGAAGTCAAGTTGAAGGGGAGTACACTTTCCCCCTTTAGCTACTCTCAAGCCAAGAAGAATCCTTACCAATTACCTTTGGGCCCTTTAATAAGAGCCATAGGCCTGTCTACTATATGGATGACTCAGGTCTAATTTATAAAAACGCTCCTTTGTCCCCTACAATACTGTACTTCTCCTATTCATGCACATACTTTCCTGGCTCTAGAGCAGAAACTTAGATACAAAACCCATTTCTCAGGTCAGCCTAACTTCTCTTGGTGAGGAAGTTTCCTTCTGCTCAGATATTCCTCCCTTGAACTTAGTATCTTTCTTCACTAACTTGGTAGATACTTTCCTGCTCCTTCTGGAGATTTCTGGTCCTAGAACAATTATACTTCTTCCCTTTACCCTTCCCAGATTTCTAGAAGAAGGTCAAGGATGTAACAGTATTGTAGGAAAACCCCGAGGTATAACTCTGGATCCCCCCCCCCCACTTAATGATTTGAGCTTCAATGCTCTTTATTATAAAATAGATAAAGTCATTAATAATTACCTGCCTTGGCAGATCAACGAAATGATTGAGTCCAAGATCAAGGTACCAGCAGGTTTGGTTTCTTCTGAGACCTCTCTCCTTGTCTTGCAAATGTCCATCTTTCCACTGTGTCCTCAGTGCACATGGTCTTTCCTCTGTGCGTGCACATCTCTGCTATCTCTTTATGTGTCCTATTCTCACTTCTTTTAAGGACATCAGTCAGATTAGGTTAGAGTCCATCATAGTGACTTCATTTTAACTTAATTGCCTTTTTAAAGGCCCTATCTCCAAATACAGTCACATTCTGAGGTACCGGGGTTAGGGCTTCAACTTTAACATATGAATTTTGGGGGGTGGACACAATTCAGCCCATGACAACTGGTTCTTTGGCAAGTGGGGAGGTAGGAGCCCTGATGTGTGGCATGGAGCAAGTATTTCCATCATAGCCTCCTTCAAGCTACCAGTCGTAGCTTGAAAAGCCAGCTCACAAATATCCTGAACATTTAATAATCAGTCTTACAAGCTGGTAGGAGGTGGCTCCAGCACACAGTTGATACAGATTCCAGCTGAATGCTCCTTCTTTCATTCAAGGAGATGTCCTTTATTCTGTAACCACCATCAGACTTCATAGGACCTTCTACTGTGTCCTTCATCCAGCTGAGGGACACCTCTAGTTTGCAGCCCACTTGAGCTCAGTAAAGGGTACTGAGCCCTTCCACGATTAGATTACAAATCCATTCACCTCATCAGGATGGTAAACCATTCTTTCTACCCTTGGGAAATTGTTTATTAGGAAGTGGTTTTTTTCTTCTTTTTTTAAACCATGTTAAACACATTGATACTTATTTAAACCCTGAAACATATATACACATAATTTCACTTGGGGCCAAAGGAGGGGAAAAAAACCTGTTAAAATTCTCCCCATTTCTCAAGGGCTCTTGTAAGAGCAGTAGGGTAAAAAGAGAGTGAGTCAAGTTCAGGAGAGGCAAACATGAAAAAGGCTAAGACTTACGCTAGCATGAAAGATGATGATCTTTATCTTTTACCATCCATGTTGAAAGCTGCATGATTCCTCGTAATACTAGGGGAAAGAATATAATATTTTAAAATAATTTTAAAACTTTTCAATCAGGTAGAACTCCAGACAAATAATGCACCAAGAAGAACAAATCCCCTTACATTTGTAATTTCTCATTTTATTCTGACAGCTTTGGAAGAGTAACAGAAAGTATCTTTTGATGAAGAAATTCCAAACTGGCTTCAAATGAAAAAAAATTCTTGAATCTATTGTGTGAGACACTTTCAATTTCTGGGTTTTGTTTAATCATTGTAACTTAGTAGATTAGGCAAAGTTTTGGCCCTTCAGATCACATAAATATGTTGACCTCATTCCAAACTTGTGTCTACATATCTGAGTCTGATGGATAGTGGATCTATTTGACTTTCCACTTTGATTATGAAATTAACTAGATAATTCTCAAATTTCTATTTTGCTTAGTGTAATTACCAGTCACCAATGATCCTCTCTTCCTGTTGTTCATGCTCTGGTGTCATCCTTTCCTACACTAAATAGGATTGACCTGTGTAACCAGTAGAATATTGTGCAGAAATGTCATAGAAGTCATTGCAGCTTCTGCTTTGTTCTCTCCTGGATCATCAATAGCTTTTGTGTAATGAGAACTCTCAAACAGACCTAGAGAGAGATCTATTTGGGGAGGAACAGAGGCCTCCTGTCAACCCCAGGCATCAACTGCCAGCATGTTAATGAGCCCTCTTGGAGGGGGACAGTCTAGCCCCAGTCAAGCGTTCAGATGACTGCAACCCCTGCTGACATCTTGACTGCAAGCTCATGAGAGCTCCCAAGCCAGAACCACCCAGCTAAGCTGCCCCTGAATTCCTGACCCACAGAAACTGTTTGAAATAATAAATGCTTCTTTTTGTTTTAAACTGCTAACTTTGGGGGGGGGGGTAATTTGTTATGTAGCAATAGAAAACTAATATACTCAGGCATTTAAAACCCAATATTCAGACAGCCAGTGTTTATAAACATCTCAAGGTCAGTAAATGCAAAAACGCTTCCATTTTAATCCCTGTGATAAACATTTATTAGGTTTCTGAAACTCCTTGGCCTTTGAACTGCCCTCCTATGTTTACAAATTCTCCACCTTCTGGGTCTTGGTGAGAGGCAGAACATTTCCTTCTACTCTAGACTCAGAAAATACAAGATACCTACTTTGCCAGTTCCTCTGGCAGCTGTTGAACAAGTACCCCAGGCATGATTTGCAGCTGTTGAACAAGTGTCTCAGGCACTTGCACTTGTTCATGATTTGCACTTGTTCATCCAAGATCTTGAATCAAGGGCTAGTGATGCAAACAGGAAGACAATGAGAGGTGGAAGAAGTATCTCCAATACCCAGTGGCAGTAATGGTGGTATATTGTAAGCTACAGCATCCACTATGGACCAGCAGCTGTGGCAGCAGTGCCATTCCTCATTAGACTGGTTTGTGCCTGCCATTTCCCAATATTGGTTTTCCAGACACAGTGATTCCATGAGCCACCCAATATTCCTTAATAAACTTCTTTTGTACTTAAAGCATCATCTACCATATGCATCCTACATCATGGTAGGTACAAGGAAATTACAAGGGCATCAGGTACAACAAAAGGCTACTGCCAGTAGGAATTGCCTGAGAGGAAAGATTACCTCATTCTGGCCAGTTGAATCTGTCTTCAAAGACACAGCTTAATTGTGAGGGAGAAACTGAGTCCTGATATGGAAAGAAAAATGTTAAAGGATGTAGTTTATTTAAAATAAACCATTGTAGGTGTGCATCAGTGAGCTAGGAGTTTGGAATCCTCGAACACTAGTGATTTATAAATGAAACATTCTTTTTGTTCAGTAGCTTTATAATTACAAGTTTATTAACTTACTAAAATTATTTCAAACCTTTCATGTACTTCAAAAAAAAGAGGCATCAAAAGTGAAAAACAAAACTAATTTTAAAGCCATACTGGTTAAAGCAAGGACTCTTAGAAAATGAAATTTTATTTACACAAAACTTAAAGTACTTGAATTGAAACCAGCTATAAAAGTATGAGACAGTCATAAATATCAGATTTTTATACTGTTTCCCAAATAATTAAAAAGGCATATCCATGACAGAACTTGGATTCTTTGTTTCATCTTTATCCTCATATGCCTTTGATTAATACTTGAGTTACAAATTCTCATAAATTCTGATATTTTTAGGCTGGTAAACAGATATGTAGGGAGGCCAGAGAAATTACAGAGAATTAATAAAAATGCAGAATCATAGCTTCCTGTATGTTAGAGTTCACCTGCTTCACCCCAGCTTTATTGGACTCACCCTTAGTAACATGTCAGTTCCAAACTCAGCCCCTCTCCATGGCCTTAGCAAATCCCTATAAGTCTTACCCTGCCTTTTGGCAAGAAAGTACATTGGATTGTCTTACTCTTTATTTTTTAAATCTTTCAGAAATTCTTATTTTTAACTACACGGAGTACATGGATACATTGTGGGTACAAAATCCAAACATTACAGATAAACTAAGGCCTCCCTTCACTGCTACCCACAGTCCTCTGTGCATGCTTGTACTCTTCCAGACATTTTTCTATGTATCTACTGGAATAGGTAGATACAGCTGTAAAACTCTGCCTCTACCCTGGGTTGCAAAGAAAAATCACTTATATTTAGAGTACTCATTCATACTCATTCTAATAGCATGAAAAAAATTACTTCAGTCCATCAACTCCTTCTGTCCTCTATTTCACCATGGCTGAATTTAAATTTGGTGTTAGTTAGAGAAGCATCTGGTCCTCTAAGTCATCTGTCCCATAGACATTTGTGGAGAAAACCCTTGTTCCTACTCTTCTAGCTCTTTAGAATGAAGACTGCCTTTGCCACATCAATATTGGTATAGTAAGAATCAGTTTACCTGTAGTGCCTGTAGAGCGAGAGAATTCCTGCAGTGACTTCCAAGGTCTCTTCTGCCTGAACTCCCTTGGGTCTTTCATCTCCTGGGCTCTGCCTGGGGGAGAGGTTCCCCCCTTCAAAGGAATCTATACTCTCATCACTTGCCTCATTGGCCCTTCTCCTCAGCTGAAGGTGGGGTGTTGGTTTTTTTTGTTTTGTTTTTTAGGTTGTGGAGTAAGGTGGGAGGAGAACACTCAGAATTCTCTCTGTTCCCCTAAGAGAATTTACGCTTTTGAAAACCAGCGTTAGAAAGAAACATGTATGTGACATTTCTACCTTCTGCCTAAATATATCTTTCTTCTGAGGTAATGAGCCTGGGATGGCCAAGCTTGCCATAGGAAGGGATGAGGACAGAGTGGGATTATTAGAAGGATATTTCAAAAAAGAAAATAATAATTTTGTACTTACTCTACATAAATTATATCATCCTATATGTATTATTTTATAACTTGCTTTTCCTTAATCAATATGCCTTGAAGTTATTTCCATGTTGCTATACATAGCCCTATGTTATTCTTTCAGTGATCATTTATTGAGCCTCTACTGTGTGCCAGAGTCTACATATATGGCACTGGAAAAACAAAGTATCTATTCTCATTGGTCTTACATGTTAGGGGAAAGATAACGGTCAACTGTACATGTGCGTAAGTAATATAATATGAAGTGACTGGAATTAAGAAAAAGAAAATGGGATAAAAAGATAGAGACAGGGGTGGTTTTTTAGATAGAGGGGACCTCTCTGCAGAGGCAACTTCATTCTTTTCAGCTTCTATATAGCATTACATTCCCTTAAAGAAGGATAGTGAGGTTTGTTTCCCATTTTTGTTATTACAAACCATGTTGTAATATTTACTTCCTTGTGCACATGAACAATAGTCTTTGAATAGATACTGAAAACTAGAATCACTGGGTCATGCTTGCAAACTGCTCTCTGAAATGGCTATATGATTTATACTCCCATCACAAACTGCTTGTTCCCTGTAACTCTCTTAGTTGAGTCTATCAAAATTGTTAATTTCACCAATCTGCTATGTGAAAAAAAATGGTATCTTGGATTTTTTAGTAATTGGCACTTTGCTGATTCTTACTTAGGTTGAATATCATTTCATATGTGTATCAGACATTTATATTTCCCATCTTGTAAAATGGCTTTTCGTATCCTATGTCCATATATCTATAGGATTTTTGTCTTTTTCTTTTGATTTTTTGGCGCTAATATGTTCAGGGTAGTAATATTTTATCTTATATATGTAGCAAATATTTTCTCCCATTATTTGTCTTTATCTTCATCATATAAAGCTTCTTTTATTCATGTAGTCAAATATATCCATATATCCCTATAATAATCATACCTCTTTTATTATTTTGAGTTTGTAAATTCAAATTCAGCATTCATTTATTGAGTATTCAGTGTGTGTAACTCACTGTGCTAGGCAGTTTAGAAGATATAAAAATAATAGAGACTTGACATCTGCCTTCATGGGTCTCACAATTTAGTGTTGGAGACACATGTGCACAAATGCCTATAAAGCCAATCTGCAAAGTCCTATAAAAAGAATTAATTTGGTGGAGCAATGCCTAGCTCAGAACAAGGCACCTGGAAAGGTTTCACAGATGCAGTAGCATTGAAAGGCAGGAGTGAGCGTAAAGGAGAAAGGCACAAGCCAGGCAGAAAATGCAGCCAGGAAGTGCTGGGGAGAAATTTCTGGGAAAGCTGGATAGTGGGTATGTGGGTAGGAATAAGATAAGTAAACATAGTGGAAGACCAGATTGAAAAGGTAGGGTGGAACTATCCTAATCTTTTACCCATAAATAGGAAATATAGTAATAAATTCGACAACACCTAGTTTCCTTGAAAAATATCCATTAAATAAAAGAAGACTGTCAACTATGAGAATTGAAGTAAAGATTTGTAGTGATTGGATGAGCATAGATAGCCTCGCCCTTTGGATTGATGACAGCCTGCAGATGGATTGTTCCATGAACCTTCAGCATGTGCATGTGCACTGCCAGTGTATCTGCTGGTTTTCGCTGGCCTGAGCCCTTGCCTGACAACAGCTGCAGTTTGCAAGTCTTAAGTCTGTTTTACCATCCTGCAGAGGTAAGAGTTGGATAGTTTATGCATTATGAACTCACAGTCCTCTGGAGAAGCTGCCAAAGAAAGCATGTTTTGGATAGAAATCTGAAAAAAAAAGAAAACTTTAAAAAAAACAAAAAATTTAAATGCCCAAGATGAATTTGGCATAGGGATAAGGTTTCATATTCATCTCCTATCTAGGCTCTGCCATTTTATCATCCTCCAGGATGCAGGGGCTGCCACGGGGAACCATGGATAGAGCTTAGGACCCCTTGGGCCGCATCAGCAAACACCCTCTTCTGATAGGCAGTTAGAAAGTAATGGGATTTGGGTTTTCGTTGTAAGGGAACGGTGGAAAATGTTACAAACAGCTGACCTCCTTCGCCCCCACTGAAATGACTGCCTTCCTCTGCACATTTTATGTTGCTTTGGGGAGAATGACAAAAGACAGATGCTTCTTGCTGGAATGCTAGTTGTTTAATCATTCTTTCTAGTCCCAAGACATTTACTGTAGTTTCTTGGAGCTGACATCTTAGGCAGTTCCTTGGTTTTCAATATCTTGTAAATGTGCTGTGTTGTGATTTTCCATCACATGGAATATGAGAAAGTCTGGGTGAGTTTTCTTTAAAAGGTGTTATGTAGCAGATGGTGTCCTCAGGTCAAAAGCCTTAAACCGGGAGTGCATGAACTGTAAACAAACTGTAAGCTCTTGTATGCAGACACAAAATACACAACCTGGTCCATCTCCTGTCTCCCACAGTGCATTATTCAGGTTTACAGAGATGCTCCTGTCCTTTCCAAGGGTCAGCAGCAACATATAAAATTCGTCTTTCGAGTAGCATGACCTGCCCACACAGCACCAACAAAGGAGGAGAACTGCTTCCTTCCCAGGTTCTGTGGCCCCCATAGAACCCCAGGAAGCTTCACAGTAGACACACTGCCCTTCAGAAACAAAGTAAAACTCCTGTGTTAGCCACAAACCACCTGTTCAATAGGTCTCTTGCTCCTATTTTCATAAAGGTAACATAGAAGAGAAGCTGAAAATATGCACATTTTCATCATCTTAAGGAAGAAGGTAAATGATTAATCTCATAATCATATACAACTTTTTCCAGGAGGATCACATTCTTAACAACAAGGAAGTCATAATAGCAATTTGGAAAATGATTCATTTCTCCTCCCCTAAAAATCTTAATATTTGTTTTAGTGTATCTTGTTTAAATTTATTTTTTTCTAGTTTTGACCATGTGTATTTTTTTCACTCTCTCGTTAAATTTGCGATTTCTCTTGATTAGTCCCATGGCTTCCTTCTACCTGTACAGAGGTGATCATTTCTTTCCTCTCTGGTGATTACCATACCTTTGAGGAGCTCTCCTCCATATGTGGAAAGCTTAGTGTAGAGAGGACATGATTGGAAATGGGAATCTATGTCTGAGATGTCCCTGTGTGGGATCTCTAGGTCTTAGGTGGAAGAAAAGTTTCAGGGAAGTCTACTTCATTCAATTTTTTCTACATACCAATGTGTGCATAAGGACCATTTGAAAGCAGGTAGAATGAATAATAAGACTTTGTGTTTCTATAGCACCTTTCCCAAGGACATATATAAACATAGGAGGATTATGCTCAAAACCCTCTCTTCAACTGTGTTAAGAGCAAGAATTATTCTCAGAGATTGGTTCAAGATGGCAGAGTACAAGTACATGTATGTGCTCACTGCCTCTTACAAGAGCACCGGAATCACAACTAACTGCTGAACAATCATCAACAAGCAGACACTGGAACTCACCAGAAAAAGTACCCCACATCCAAAGACAAAGGAGAAGCCACAATGAGACGGTATGAGGGGCGCAATCACAATGAAATCAAATCCCATAGCTGCTGGGTGGGTGACTCACAAACTGGAGAACACACCACAGAAGTCCACGGACTGGAGTGAAGGTTCTGAGCCCCATGTCAGGCTTCCCAACCTGGGAGTCCGGCAAAGGCAGGAGGAATTCCTAGAGAATCAGACTTTGAAGGTTAGCAGGGTTTGATTGCAGGACTTCGACAGGACTGGAGAAGATAGATACTCCACTCTTAGAGGGCACACACAGAGTAGTGTGCCCATCGGGATCCAGGGGAAGGAGCAGTGACCCCATAGGAGACTGAACCAGACCTGCCTGCTAGTGCTGGAGGGTCTCCTACAGAGGTGGGGGGTGGATGTGGCTCACCGTGGGAACAAGGACACTTGTCTGGCAGCAGAAGTTCTGGGAAGTACTCCTTGGTGACAGCCCTCCCAGAGTCTGCCATTAGCCCCACCAAAGAGCTGGGTAGGCTCCAGTGCTGGGTCACCACAGGCCAAACAACCAACAGGAGGGAACCCAGCCTCACCCTTCAGCAGACAAGCAGATTAAGGTTTTACTGAGCTCTGCCCACCAGAGCAATATCCAGCTCTACCCACCACCAGTCCCTCCCATCAGGAAGCTTACACAAGCCTCTTAGATAGCCTCATCTACCAGAGAGCAGACAGCAGAAGCAAGAAGAACTACAATCCTGCAGCCTGTGGAATGAAAACCACATTCACAGAAAGACAGACAAAATGAAAAGGCAGAGGGCTGTGTACCACATGAAGGAAAAAGATAAAACCCCAGAAAAACAATTAAATGAAGTGGAGATAGTCAACCTTCCAGAAAAGGAATTTAGAATACTGATAGAGAAGATGATCCACGACCTTGAAAAAAGAATGGAGGTAAAGATTGAAAAGGTGCAAGAAATGTTTAACAAAGACCTAGAAAATTAAATAACAAACACCTAGAAGAATTAAAGAACAAACAAATGCAGATGAACAATACAATAACTGAAATGAAAACCACACTAGAAGGAATCAATAGCAGAATAACTGAGGCAGAAGAACGGATAAGTGACCTGGAAGACAGAATGGTGGAATTCACTGCTGCAGAACAGAATAAAGAAAAAAGAATGAAAAGAAATGAAGACAGCCTAAGAAACTTCTGGGACAACATTAAATGCACCAACATTCACATTATAGGGGTCTCAGAAGGAGAAGAGAGAGTGAAAGTACCTGAGAAAATATTTGAAGAGATTATAGTTGAAGACTTCTCCAACATGGGAAAGGAAATAGCCTCCCAAGTCCAGGAAGTGCAGAGAGTCCCAGGCAGGATAAACCCAAGGAGAAACATGCCAAGACACATAGTAATCAAACTGACAAAGATTAAAGACAAAGAAAAATTATTAAAAGCAACAAGAGAAAAATGACAACATGCAAGGGAACTCCCATAAGGTTAACAGCTGATCCCTCAGCAGAAACTCTACAAGCCAGAAGGGAATGACACGAATATTTAAAGTGATGAAAGGGAAGAACTTACAACCAAAATTACTCTACCCAGCAAAGATCTCATTCAGATTTGATGGAGAAACCAAAAGCTTTACAGACAAGCAAAAGCTAAGAGAATTCAGCACCACCCTACCAGCTCTACAGCAAATTCTAAAGGAACTTCTCTAAGTGGGAAACACAAGAGAAGAAAACGACCTACAATAAACAAACCCAAAACAATTAGGAAAATGGTAATGGTATCGATAATCGAACCCAACATAGGAGCACCTCAATACATAAGGCAACTGCTAACAGATATAAAAGAGGAAATCGACAGTAACACAATAATAGTGGGGGACTTTAACACCTCACTTACACCAATGGAAAGACCATCCAGACAGAGAATTAATAAGGGAACACAAGCTTTAAATGACACAATAGACCAGATAGATTTAATTGATATTTATAGGGCATTCCATCCAAAAACAGCAGATTACACTTTCTTCTCAAGTGCACACAGAACGTTCTCCAGGTTAGATCACATCTTAGGTCACAGATCAAGCCTCAGTAAATTTAAGAAAATTGAAATCATATCAAGCATCTTTTCCAACCACAATGCTATGAGATTAGAAATCAGTTACAAGATAAAAAACGTAAAAAACACAAACACATGGACGCTAAACAATACATTACTAAATAACCAAGAGATCACTGAAGAAATCAAAGAGGAAATAAAAAAATACCTACAGACAAAGACAACTAAAACACAATGATCCAAAACCTATGGGATGCAGCAAAAACCATTCTAAGAGGGAGGTTTATAGCAATGCAATCCTACCTCAAGAAACAAGAAAAATCTCAAATAAACAATCTAACCTTACACATAAAGGAACTGGAGAAAGAAGAACAAACAAAACCCAATGTTAGCAGAAGGAGAGAAATCATAAAAATCAGAGCAGAATAAATGAAATAGAAACAAAGAAAACAATAGCAAAGATCAATACAACTAGAAGCTGATTCTTTGAGAAGATAAACAAAATTGAGAAACCTTTAGCCAGACTCATCAAGAAAAAGAGGGAGAGGACTCAAATCAATAAAATTAGAAATGAAAAAGGAGGAGTTATAACACCATAGAAATACAAAGCATCCTAAGAGACTACTACAAGCAACTCTATGCCAATAAAATGGATCACCTGGAAGAAATGGACAAATTACTAAAAAGGTATAACCTTTCAAGACTGAACCAGGAAGAAATAGAAAATATGAACAGACCAATCACAAGTAATGAAATTGAAACTGTGATAAAAAATCTTCCAACAAACAAAAATCCAGGACCACATGGCTTCACAGCTGAATTCTAACAAACATTCAGAGAAGAGCTAACACCAATCCTTCACAAACTCTTCCAAAAAATTGCAGAGGAAGGAACACTCCCAAACTCATTCTATGAGGCCACCATCACCCTGATAACAAAACCGGACAAAGATACTACAAAAAAAAGAAAACTACAGTCCAATATCACTGATGAATATAGATGCAAAAATCCTCAACAGAATACTAGGAAACAGAATCCAACAGCACGTTAAAAGGATCATACACCCTGATCAAGTGGGGTTTATCCCAGGAATGCAAGGATTCTTCAATATACACAAATCAGTAAATGCGATACATCATATTAACATATTGAAGAATAAAAACCATGTGATCATCTCAACTGATGCAGAAAAACCTTTTGACAAAATTCAACACCCATTTTATGACAAAAACTCTCCAGAAAGTGGGCATAGAGAGAACCTACCTCAATATCATAAAGGCCATATACGAAAAACACACAGCAAACTTCATTTTCAATGGTGAAAAACTGAAAGCATTTCCTCTAAGATCAGGAAAAAGACAAGGATGTCCACTCTCACCACTGTTATTCAACATAGTTTTGGAAGTCCTAGCCACAGCAATCAGAGAAGAAAAAGAAATAAAAGGAATACAAATTGGAAAAGAAATAAAGCTGTCACTGTTTGCAGATGACATGATACTATACATAGATAATCCTAAAGATGCCACCAGAAAACTACTAGAGCTGATCAATGATTTTTGGTAAAGTTGCAGGATACAAAATTAATGCACAGAAGTCTCTTGCATTCCTATACACTAACAAGAAAGATCAGAAAGAGAAATTAAGGAAACAATCCCATTCACCATTGCAACAAAAAGAATAAAATACCTAGGAATAAACCTACCTAAGGAGGTAAAAGACCTGTACTCAGAAAATTATAAGACACTGATGAAAGAAGTCAAAGGTGACACAAACAGATGGAGAGATATACTGTGTTCTTGGAATGCAAGAATCAACATTGTGAAAATGACTATACTAGCCAAAGCAATCTACAGATTCAATGCACTCCCTATCCAATTACCAATGGCATTTTTTACAGAACTAGAACAAAAAATCTTAAAATGTGTATGGAGACACAAAAGACCCTGAATAGCCAAAGCAATCTTGAGGGAAAAAAGTGGAGCTGGAGGAATGAGACTCCCTGACTTCAGACTATACTACAAAGCTACAGTAATCAAGGCCGTATGGTACTGGCTCAGAAACAGAAATATAGATCAGTGGAACAGGATAGAAAGCCCAGAGATAAGCCCATGCACCTATGGTCAACTAATCTATGACAAAGGAGGCAAAGATATACAATGGAGAAAAGACAGTCTCTTCAATAAGTGGTGCTGGGAAAACTGGACAGCCACATGCAAAAGAATGAAATTAGAACACTCCCTAACACCATACACAAAAATAAACTCAAAATGAATTAAAGACCTAAATGTAATACTGGACACTATAAAACTCCTAGAGGAAAACATAGGAAGAACACTCTTTGACATAAATAACAGCAAGATCTTTTTTGACACCCCCCCAGAGTAATGGAAATAAAAACAAAAATAAACAAATGGGACCTAATGAAACTTAAAAGCTTTTGCACTGGAAAGGAAACTATAAACAAGACGAAAAGGCAACCCTCAGAATGGGAGAAAATATTTGCCAATGAATCAAAGGACAAGGGATTAAGCTGCCAAATATATAAACAGCACATGCAGCTCAATGTTAAAAAACAAACAACCCAATCCAAAAATGGGCAGAACACCTAAATAGACATTTGTCCAAAGAAGACATACAGATGGCCAAGAGGCACATGAAAAGCTGCTAACATCACTAATTATTAGAGAAATGCAAATCAAAACTACAGTGAGGTATCACCTCACACTGGTTAGAATGGGCATCATCAGAAAATCTACAAACAACAAATGCTGGAGAGGGTGTGGAGAAAAGGAACCCTCTTGCACTTTTTGTGGGAATGTAAATTGATACAGCCACTATGGAGAACAGTATGGAGGTTCCTTAAAAAACTAAAAATAGAATTACATATGATCCAGCAATCCCACTACTGGGCATATACCCAGGGAAAACCATAATTCACAAAGACACATACACCTCAGTGTTCATTGCAGCACTATTTACAATATCCAGGTCATGGAAGCAACCTAAATGCCCATCGACAGATGAATGGATAAACATGTGGTAATATATACAATGAAATGTTACTCAGCCATAAAAAGGAATGAAATTGGGTCATTTGCAGAGATATGGATGGACCCAGATACTGTCATACAGAGTGAAGTAAGTCAGAAAGTGAAAAACAAATATCGTATTTTAATACATATATGTGGAATCTAGAAAAATGGTACATATGATCAAGTTTGCAAGGCAGAAATAGAGACACAGATGTAGAGAACAAACGTATGGACACCAAGGGGGGAAAGCGTCAGGGGGATGGTGGTGGTGGTCGGATGAATTGGGAGATTGGGATTGACATATATACACTAATATGTATAAAATAGATAACTAATAAGAACCTGCTGTATAAAAAAATTAAATTTAATTAAATTTAAAAATGAATTATTTTCATATTTCATGAGGGGACACCAAAATAAGGAGAAGTGCCTCAACTCTGCCAGCTTCACCCAGCTCGGAAACCAAGTCCCCCCCTTCAGAGATGAGGGACATCAATCAGTCGACCCTCTGCTGCTCCAGCCTGAGGTCCCCTTCCTCTCTTTGGTTCTCCACTGTGAATAACCAATGTTCTTGGCTCCTTGTTTGATCTTAAAATCAGTGTTTGATGAATCAGTCAGAAGACTTGGACATTCTGTTCAGAAAACAAGTTTATAAATTCATCAGGTTTTGCTGGATCTGCAAAAGTATCCTGGCATTCTCAATAGAATAGCAATCTTCTGTCCCCAGATGACTTCATGAAGTGTGGGACTTATGTGAGGAGATGATACAGACAGTTTCCCATTGCCCTGAAAGAGACACACCCTGTCACAGCTCCCTGCCTTTACCCATGCTGTCCTCTCTTCCCTGCCCTTGTCCACATGTAGCATTCCTATGCATCTTTTAGAACTCATTTTGACTGTTATCATCTCCTTCATCAAGGCTTCACATGCATTCTCAAGTTCTGCTTTCTTAACAAAGTCCCAGTTTAGTTCAGGTCTCCACTTACTCCTCTCCCACCAGGATGAGTGCCTGGTGAAAGGCACTGACTTTAGCCCCAGCTCCCTGGAAGGCCTCATCAGTGTAAGCATAATCTCTGCCCCTTTGCCAGAGATTGGATCTGTAGCTTTGACCAATCAGACAAGAGTGGAAACATATAAGGACTCTTGGTCCTCACAAGTAGGGTGGGATTTGAGGAAGAAATGCTCAGCCCTCTTCCTCTGGACATGCTGTGTCTGGCTGTGGCCTTGGGGTGGCTGCCACCTTCTCACTTCCAGCCTGAGGATGATGCAAACACTGATGATAACAGAGCAGAGACAAGGACAAAAATCTGAGTTCTTCAAAGCTTTGTAGAGCCATTGAAACAACCAGACTTGAGGTTGGCCCTACTTCTAGATGCCTTCATATATAAGATAGTAAATGGCCTTATTAACTGCCAGAGCCCTACTTTCTGTTTCTTGCAGCAGCTGAAAGCCTCCTAATTTATCCAGTGCTTTTCCTTAACTACAAGCCACACCTTCAGTCAGAATTGGATATTTATTCCTTTGATTGCTATAACACTGTGTATATACCTCTATCAGTACATCAATTCTGGGTTTTAATGATCCACTTATGTCTATCTTCCTTACTATGAAATCTTCAAGGATCATATTTTTATTTGATTCACACTTTACTTATTTATTTTTAGAGTTTAGTGTTATGGCTGACACATATCAAGTAATTAATGAATATTTGATGAATGAATGAATGAATTTACTCAGAATATGTCAAGTGAGTGCCATAGGCAGCCTTAGGCATAAGCAATTTAAATAACTCCTTGAGATCCTAGCCCTTTAGACCCTGCTTCCAGGACTGACTGATTTTTCCATCATCTGTCCATCTATCCATCCAATCCACAGAAATGCCAGGCACCATGCCAACCCCTAGGAATTCAGAGAGATACCCTGTCCTGTGCTGGTATAGATTCCATTCTGCCCTCCACAATGTAAATTGGGGGCCCTCTGGCCCTTTGATACCACTTCAGGTATAAAGTCTTTCTGGGGGCATGTGGGAAGCTGGCAATGGACAGAACTACAGCTCTCAGTATAAACATATAGGCCAGCACTGACAAGGAAATGCTTAGTTTTCTGTTCAGGAAGTAGAGGTGGACACGCATCCAAGAGAGAAAAATAGCAGAGGGTGCTGCTTCCCATCTGAGAACTGGGGGCCCTGATTCCCACTGGGCCTAGTTACACAGAGTCACTGCGCACATCTGCTGAATTGTCTTTCTGGCCGATTGTGGCTGTTTAGTAATGGAGAGAGCTTGCAGCTTCCTAAGAAGAGAACACTCTCTAGAAATTTAAGGATTTCTGAGTATTCCTATTTGATTACATGTTTTTTCTTCTAGTCCAGAAAATTACATGCTGCAAGCCACTGGGAAAAAGGCAGGAGAAGGTCAGACTCTAGATATAGCCAGGACCTTCAGAGATTCTGGAGTTCATCTCCTTTTTATCAGGACATAATATGTTTAAGTGTTCAGAGTTCAAGTAGTATCTCTGTGGGTAGACTGACTGTGAACTTCTCCTAATCATCCTTGCAATTCCCAATGGTCCCTAAGAGTTCCAGTCTTCTGGGAAAATCTTTTCCTTTAATGTCCAAATAAAATAACTCAAAATAACTCAAATAACTGGCCACTGTAGTTTGGGGAAGTACAACACCCTCTCCAGCATTCTGAAAATGCCTAATGGAGTACTTGCCTTCCTCTGCTGGCTTCTTGTCATCTCTCTTCCTCAACTTCGAATTCCAACTAATTCTTGGTCATCCTTGGTTTCTCACCACCACACCTGCCAACTGCTGCCCTCTTTGTTCTGTTTCCCCCAGGATGTGGGCAGAATTCCCTCTTCCTTCATTTCTAAAGTACTGTTAATCACATGAAGGCTATTGTATATAACAGATTTTAACTAAATATTAACAGAGAGGCATCTTTAATTCTAAAATTCTTTAGCTATCCCTTCACAGAGAATTTATGACCAACCAATTCTCTTGTTGTAGCTAAGACCTGTTCTATTTCTTCTTTTACCTGATTCCTCAAGAGATTCCAAAATTTCTATTACTGGATCTCAGAAGAACACTTTTTAAATTATGCTGATCATTTTAGTTCCCTTTATTTTGGTATTTCCAATGCAATCTACAACCTGAGCCCTACCTTCCCTGTCTATAAACTGTTGGTGTATTTCCCTAAAAGGACAAATTTTTCTCTCATGTCTCTTTTCTTGCATCCGGATTGTAGAAAAGACTAAAGTAAGATTTAAATGAGCAATTTTTAAATCTCCTCATTGCACTTGTTTCTCAGTTTAGATGCG
Source organism: Hyperoodon ampullatus (assembly GCF_949752795.1). Classification (NCBI taxonomy): domain Eukaryota; kingdom Metazoa; phylum Chordata; class Mammalia; order Artiodactyla; family Ziphiidae; genus Hyperoodon; species Hyperoodon ampullatus. The sequence goes on along the minus strand of NC_136918.1, from coordinate 87,433,721 downwards.
ATATACTTGGTATGTGAGGTTCTTGGCATGTGGCAAAACTCAATCTTTAACAAGAGTAATATTCGATATTTCCTTGAAGATAGTGATTAATCTCATGAATATTTCATGTGTTGTTTCCCTTTTTCATCTTGTGATCCTTTTTTTTTTTTTTTTTTTTTGTGGTACGCGGGCCTCTCACTGTTGTGGCCTCTCCCGTTGCGGAGCACAGGCTCCGGACGCGCAGGCTCAGCAGCCATGGCTCACGGGCCCAGCCGCTCCACGGCATATGGGATCCTCCCAGACCGGGGCACGAACCCGTATCCCCTGCATCGGCAGGCGGACTCTCAACCACTGCGCCACCAGGGAGGCCCCATCTTGTGATCCTTTTGAAGACTCCCATAAATTCTCTCTTGAACCCTAATTCTCAATCCAAACAAAACAAACTGTAAAGTCCACTTTGTGAATGCTCTCATCAGCAAGCAAAGCAATTTCACACTCCAGCTGGCTTCTGAGTAACACCCAATTGTCACTTTACTCTGAGAGTCTTAGTTTCCTCTTTTGTAAAATGAGGAAGTTTGCCTACTTTTTCTGTAGCTTCCTTCCAGCTTTAGAATACCATATATGCCTCTTAAAGATGATGGGGGAGGAGATAAGGGGTTGGATCCAGGAAGTGGAAAAGGCCAGCTAATCTTATTTGTATCTCCGACCATCTGCTGCCATTAACACTAACAGCCGCTATTTGTTTTTTAGTAATCGAGTGATCTCAACTCTCCAGTTTAAGAAATAAGTGAGTACTAATCTTGATTTAAGTGCTAAGAGATCCTCATATTTCTCCTTTCCCTGAAATAAGACTATTAATACTGACCCCTATCTGGTTTGATAAACAAAATGTTTCAACTAAAATTAAGTGATAGGGGTAATACAATCCAAGTTTGAAAAAGTTTTTTTCTCCTTAATTTTAATTTAAACCATTTTCCCTTTCTTCTGGAACTGTTTCAGAACTACCCAAGAAGACCTAAGAATTAGTAAATGAAGGGACAGTTGTATGGAAAAATTAAAGAAAAAAATGCAGGATTAATGTCTGAGGTTAGATTTTAGCTTGCTTGGAAATGTTAAAAAAATTAAGTTGAAGCACCATCTAGTGGCTCTCAATTGTGTTTTATAAAAGTTGCTCCCAATTTCCCTCAGTTTAGGACCACAATTAATTTGTTGTGCATGTATATGTGTATGCACATATGTGTTCAGAAAAGAAAAAGAAATGTTTTTTTGTCTTATGTAGGGGTAGGAGGTTGAGAGGGAGTACCTTAGCGTTTTACTCTGCCCAGAAAATCTTGGCAGTGAGAATGGATCAGACAAGAAGCATGAACTTGGTTTAATCTCTTCAGGGAATGATGGAGTCTTTTTCATGGAAAAAGAATTAGCACAATAAAGTCCCATAGATTTCAGTTCCTCTGTTTTTCCTGCTCACATCCTCTCTAAGAGCCCACAACAGTATCTTTATCTTCCCAATCCTATAATGCAGACATGTCCTCGCATGTCTAGGGATTAGCTATTAGGTCACCTTTTCACACCCCCTGATTCCCACATCCTTTCCTATCACAAGCCTACAGCATTCCTTGAGCTTACACAGCCAGCTATTCCTCTGGAACTGTCAGAAAGATGGCTCTCATACCTATGATTACTATATTCTGAAGTTACATCTGTTTCATTATCTCTAAGGGAAGAAAGAAAATAGACCATGACAATGCACATGAATAGAATATACCTTGCTTCATAATCTCTAGGGGAAGAACAAAAATAGGCCATGACAATGCACATGAATAGAACATAATCCATGTTGCAAGATTGACAGCAAACCTTATTATTGGTAAACTAGATATTTGTATCAATCAGATTAAGTTCAACTACACATGGAGTAAAACCCAAAACAACAGTGCCATGAACAAAATAGCTTATTCTCTATCACACAAAAGTTTAGAGGTAGGTAGTCTATGGTTACTCCATGCTCATCAAGGACCAGGATCCTTCCATCTTTCTTTTCCACCATCTTAATGAGTAGCTTCCGTCCTCAATGTTACCTAAGACCCATGTTGGCTGCTGGACTTCCAGTCATCACACCAATGCTGCAGGCCAGGAGATAAGAAGAAAAAGCAAAAGAGGACCTCTTCTTTCTCTTTAAAGAGCTTTCCTAAAAATATCACACAAAATGTTTGCTTACACTTCATTTTTGAAAACTTTTGTGGGTGGTCATACTGAGTTGCAAGGGAAACTGAGACATATCTTTTAGCTAAGTATGTCTCCACACTAAATAAAATTGGTGTTATATTACTAAGCAGTATATCAGAAACCTAATGTCACAATAATGCTTTGTAACAAACAACCACAAAAACCACTGTGACAATTGGTCAAATGTCTGAGATTAACTGGGGGGTCAGGTAGCCAGCTCCTCTGATCTTGACTGAGCTTCTTCTCACTTCTGGGAGATGGCTGACGACTATTGGATTGTGTAGGCTGGCCTCAACAGTGAAGTGGAGGATGAGCCTGGGGTGTCTCAGCTCTGTTCTGCATGTTTCTCATCCTCCAGAAGACTAGCTCAGGCATGTTCTTGTGGAGTAACAATAGAAACTTGCAAGACCTCTTGAGACCTAGGCTCAAAACTGGTACATGCCACTTCTGCCTCATTTGATTGGCTAATGCAAATTACATGGGGTGGAAAAATATGAACTTTCTTTATGAAAAGAACTCTAAGGTTATTGACAAATTACATGAGTAGAGGGAGAAGAGAAAATTTGGAATCATGAATACAATCATTTACTGTGAGGAGAAAAGAGAAAATGAGCATTGAACCGGGCAGCTAGCAATCTGTGCAACAGTATCTTTGAGTCTGTGATTGAATTGTGGTACTAAGCTTTTTTCCATTTTATGCCCTGTCTTAAAAGTCAGGGAATTATGATTTAAAAAGAAAGAGAAAAGAGCAAATATGTTATACATGACATTATTTACTAATTTTTTTCTTGACTCATGTTCAGTTAACTAATGGAGTAGGTATTAATCTTAGCATTTGTCTTACTGTTTACTGTAGGCAGAGACTGGATGTATAATATATGTACCCAAAACCTGATTCTATTTCTTCCAAGGCAATTACACTACATTTTTCAGCTTCCATAGAAGTTGTGTGGCTATGTAACAAGCACCGGCCAATGGAATGTGACCAGAACCGATTACTACTAAAATCCTCCATCTCTCTCCGTTTTTCTCTCTCTCTCTCTCTCTCTCTCTTTCTTTCTCTCCATCTCTCTCCCATTCACCAGCTGAACGGAAAATACTCTGAGAAGGGCAGAGCCATAGGATAAAATGATAGCTTACAGCAGAATTCTTCCTGCCACCCACATTAGCCCCACCAACCTGCATTGGAATGTGAAGTGAGCAACAATTAAATTTTTGTGTATGAATACACTGAGATTTGGGGGTTGTTTGTCAACAGCTAGACTATCCTGCTTAGGTTAGTATCCTCCAGGTAGTATGCATTCATTTTCTCTCAGGGTTTTGCTTAAAATAAAAGTAACAACCCAAACCACCTGCCACTTTACACAATAAAATTTTCCTTTAACTAAAAGGACCCTTTTTTACTATAGGATTGGCATAAATATCAATGAAGTTAAGGTTCTAGTTTACAGTGGCCCTAGAATATGTTAGAGTTTCACCAAGCACTCTTACTCTTACCACAGTTAACCCATTGTGTAGTGCAGACAAGAAACTGAGACACTGGAGCTCTAAAAGGTGAGGTGACATTCAGCACTGTCTCCAGTGACTCTAACAGTTCCTTATGTGGGATCAACTTACAATTTCTTCAAAAATGCAGGTGCTACTAAAAACGACTCCTGGCCATTTATTTAATGATCAGGTCAAACATGCAATACAAATATCTCAGTAATTGCTAGCAAGCGAGAAAAGGATGTGAGGTCAGCTATGGACTGACTTGAAAGCAGTGTTTGTAGTGGTTCCAGCCATTGAAACGTTTATTAACATCTCAAGTGGGTAGAGGATACAACTAGATAGGATGAAAGCACCATCCAAAGAATCTAATGGGTGTAGAAAAACTGCACAGCATTGTTATTTGCTTTTTGCTGAGCCATCTTCCTCTTTCGGCTGAGAAGCAGGGTTGTTTCTCATTTGCAAATAAGAACTCAGTAGGGCAAGGGGAAAGTAGATGTGTCATCCTAGGCATTTATAATGGCAGGCGACAAGCTTTTGCATGTGTATATACATATACACTAAGAATTTGAAAGAGGTTTGACACCTATCACACGAATTCTAAACACAAATGTATCTGACAGTAACAGGAGAATTTGAGCTAGATGTTGAACCCGAAGGCTGATCTCAACTGGCTGCTTTTTTGTGATATCAAGGCTAAATTAACTTCCAGATTTTTTTATTTTCTTGCTCTAGGAAAAAACATAAAATATAAAATTAAGCAGAAATGAATGCAAGCCTTCAGAAGTATAGAAACTGGGAAGTAAACACTGAAGGAGCCCCAGCTAAACTTCATTTCCCCCACAGAATTTTCAAAGGATGGTCTAGGACAGGTCTTTCCCAGGGAAAAACTACAATGAAGCAGACTCTCTTGCCCCAGTGATGCAAGAATTTCTGCCTGGGATCTCAGTTGTTAACAAGGCTTTTATGTCAAAGAAGGAGCTGGGGCACAAACAGTGTGCCAAAAAATGGGTCAAGCTTTTCCCATGACATTGTAAACGCAAAGTCTTAAAATAATGTTTTCTTTCTAATGAGTCTGTATTTTTCACTCTTCATCTCCTACCTGCAATCATTTGTTTGCTGGAAGTAGATGAAGCCCACAGTGACTAGGATAACCAAGAAAAGAGAGAATTTCACATAGAGAATGATCAGTAAGCCTGATGCTGGAAATCCCAGGGTTCTGACACCTTTAAGCATAGGCAACACAGACAGGGGTGAAGAGCCATTTCAAAAATTCTTCTAATGAAAAAATTAGAGTCTGTAATTTAAAAGAGCCTTTTACAATATTCCTAAAAGTTCACAGACTATCATAGTCAAAACCCCTTCTAAATTACAATTTGAATTCTGCTAGTGTATAATTCTTTCAGGACAGAATTTAGAAATGGTGTCTTTGTTTTTGTACATGGTATTTTTTTTATACTTTAGACTTATATTATTTATTACTTCTTGATATCATTCTTTATCAGATAATCTTTCCCAACTCCAGACATTTGAAGAATAGCATTTGTTTATAGCTTGATTGATTACAATGTCTTATAGGACAAAGAAGATGTTTTAAAATCACATTTCCATTTTCAATTTGAAACTCTTCTGCCAACTGGGTTTTTCCAAAGGACCTGCCTCTCTGAAATTCTGTTCCCTTTTCTATTAACTTTTGTAATAATCACATTGCAAAGAATTAATGAGATTAATTGAGGCATGTTTAAATAATCTTGTATAGTACCTCATTTGTTAATTTCCCTACCTCTTGCTTTTCTTCAAAACCAAATTTAAGGCAATTTTAATTTAATAACAAACCTAAGAATTACCCTGAGTTCATTTAAAATGCTAATTAGATAACATTTTGTACACACAATTAGCATTATATTAATATTTTATTTTTACGGTATTAGAGTCAGCATGAGTCATTAACAGTTTGTTTTTAGTAAATATTTTCTGAATGAATAAATGCACAGTAAGCATTGTAAAAACCTCCCAGTTTTATATGAAAAAAGGAAATGTACTTTCTAACTTCCTGTGTAAATGTTAGTCTTTTGGGGCATTATTCTTAAATATTTTGAGCACTATTTTATGGTACTTTCTACACAGTGAAGTGGTTTTGTTACTGAGTTGCTGTCACCCCTTTAGTAGGGTATTTTATGTCTTCCTACTTTCATTTATCCATCTGTGAAATGGCCCCAAGAACTGCTGAAAAGATAAAATGGGACTAATTAGGACCATCATTCTGAAGTCTTTACTCCTATGAAAATGGCAGCCAAAGAGTGTGTGAACTCTAAGTACTAGTCTGGCTCTTCACTCAAAAAGTCATGTCATCCTGTTAAATAATCTGCTCAAGGCATAAACTAGAAGACTATCTCCTAGGCACTGTCAGGGAAGAAGAAGAAGACATGTCACATCCCTCAAAAACCTCACAATCCAATTGGAGAGTCAGACCCAGACAAATGAAAAGATGACTTACAAGACACTAAACAGCACTAAGTGAGCGTTATGGATTGTAAATCATCTAAGGAATAAGAAAGCTTAATCAACTCTAACTGGGAGGTCAGGGTGAAGTGGAATTTGAACTGAGCCTTGCTGATAACAGGATTAAATAGGCTAAGAGATGAAAAAAAGACTTTTCAAGGGAAAGAAACAATATGAGCAAAGTTTTGAAGATGAGTTAACTTTAACCATATTTGGAGCATAGAGTGGGATATATAGAGATGAACTCTGTGATGATCTGAACTTAAGTCTGCAGTTATTTGTGTCAGGCACTGTGCCAAACTCTGGGGATATAGAAATGAATGATATGGTTCCCATTCTCAAGGAGCTTACCCAATACTGGGAGTCAGAGAAGTGGGTGGTCAACTAAAGGGCTATGGAAGTACTCAGACAGAGGCATGCATGAGGCTTTATGTGGGCACAGAGAAGGAACAGCTAACCAAACTTCAGGGCAAGAGAAAATTATCCCAGAGGAATTATATCAAATTAAGTCTTAAAACTTCAATAGGAATTGATCAAATGGAATGGAAGAAGAGAGTTGGGGAAAGAAGTATACTATGAAGAAGTAGAAATTGCTTGTAAAAGAGAAAGAAGACTAAAAGAGGATAACACTTTTGAGGAGCCTGAAGAGGCCCATATGCATGGGGTACAGGCTGGAGAATAGCAAGACACAAGGCAAGGAGAGCAGCAGGCCAAAGTGATTTAGTTTTCCATGAGGCAAGGAGAAGTCACTGGGGGCACTTAAATAGGGGAGCAGCATGTTTTTCAATTTGGAAGTCACTGGCCACAGTATAGGGGAATGGAGGGAGGAAAGCTGGGGGACAGAAGACCTGTTAAAAGGACATGATCATGTGCTCAATTAGTGCAGTCAGGAGAAAGAAAATGGTCTAGATTTAAGAAAGAATTTAAGGTAAAATCAGCAAAACATAGTAACTGATTTCCATTATGGGAAATAAGAAAAAGTGCTATTGTGGGATATTTTTAATTTTCTGGCTTGGGTCATTTATCAAGACATAAAATATAGGTATGGAGCTACAGAATGGGTAGAGGAGAGGAATTATGTTTCAGGAATATGCACATTGGGGTGTCTCTGATGCATTCAGATGAACCTTTTCAATTGGAAATTGATTTTGATCATGGGGTAGCAAAGGAGAGAAATCTGGGCTAAAAATATAGATTTAAGAGTCAAGAATTAGACAATGGCGGAAGCCATGGGTAAGGATGAGACCTCTCAAGGAACAGGGGTAAAGGTGAAAAGAGACTCAGTGATAGAACTCATAGAAATGCCTTCATTCATGGAATGAGTCGTTGAAAAGGTATCTATTAAAGAAGACTAAGAAGTTGGCTGAAAGTTAATAAGAGAACCAAGTGAATATGGGAGGAAAACAGATAAGAAGGGAAGAGAGACCACATCAAATATCACAAAGAAGCTAATTAATAACAAGGAATAAAAAAATTATATTTTATTTGGAATCTGGGAGAACTTCAGTGCTTTTTGTTAGAACATTTTATGTGCAGACAGATGCATGTGAGTTAAGGAGTAGATGTGAGGTGGCATAGAAAAGACAGACAATATAGAATCCTCCTTTTTAAAATTTTTTTAAATTGAAGTATAGTTGATTTACAATGTTGTGTTAGTTTCAGGTGTACAGCAAAGTGACTCAGTTTTAAATATATACTTTTTGAGATTCTTTTCCATTATAGGTTATTACAAGATATTGAATATAGTTCCCTGTTATATATAGTAGGTCCTTCTTGTTTATCTATTTTATATATACTAGTCTGTATCTGTTAATCCTAAACTCCTAATTTATCCCTCCTCCTTGCTTTCCCCTTTGGTAACCATAGATTTGTTTTCTGTGTCTGTGAGTCTATTCCTGTTTCATAAATAAGTTCATCTGTATCATTTTTTAAGATTCTACATATACGTGATATCATATATTTGTCTCTCTCTGTCTGACTTCACTTAGTAAGACAATCTCTAAGTCCATCCATGTTGCTACAAATAGCATTATTTCATTCTTTTTTTGTGGCTGAATGATATTCCATTGTATATATGTATTTAGGTTGCTTCCATGTCTTGGCTATTGTAAATAGTGCTGCTATGAACATTGGGATGCATGTAACTTTTCAAAGATAGAGTTTTCATCTTTTCCAGATATATGTCCAGGAGTGGGATTGTGTTTTTTTTAAGGAACCTCCATAATGTTCTCCATAGTGGCTGCACCAGTTTACATTCCCACCAACGGTGTAGGAGGGTTCCCTTTTCTTCACACACTCTCCAACATTTATTATTTGCAGATTTTTTGATAATGGCCATTCTGACTGGTGTGAGGTAATACCTCATTGTAGTTTTGATTTTCATTTCAATTTGAGATGCTAATTATTAGAGCTAAGAGCTTGAGGAAGTCATAGCATCTAGTTTTAAATATGGGAGGAAAACAGCCATGTTTATATAATCAGTCTTAGGGAAAAGGTTTGTGAAAGAGAAAAAACTGAACAAAACAGAGCAAGGATAATTAATGGAGCACAGCTTCTGAGGACATGAAAGAGGAAAATAGAGTATAAGTTGAATGTTTGGTCTACAGAAGAGAAGGTCAGGTGGGACTGGAGATAAATGCATGGGTCTAGAGACAGGAAGTATAAAATAAGAGCCTGGAGTTGGTGGGAGATGGATACAGGAAAATAAATATTAGAAGTGAATATACTGATACATGCTACAACATGGGTGGTTCTTAAAAATATGCTAAATAAAAGAAGCTAGTCACAAAGGCCACATATTATATGGTTCCATTTATATGAAATGTCCAAAATAGGAAAATCTATTGTGAAAGAAAGTAGATTAGTGATTGCCTAAAACTAGAGGAATGTTGGAGTTAGGGAGTGATAACTAAAGGGTAGAGGGTTTTGTTTTGGAGTGATGAATACGTTCTAAAACTGATTGTGGTGATAGTTGTACAACTATGTTCAAAGACCACTGAATAATGCACTTTAAATGGGCAAATTGTATGGTATATAAATAAGATCTCGATAAAACTGTTGCAAAAACACAAATAAATATGACAGGTGTTATGATGAATAATTAATAGGTATGATTATTTTAATAGTTATAATAATGAGTATAATAGCTAATGTGTACTAATATAATTAATATAATAATAGTTAATATTTCTTAATATAATACATACAATAGCTAATATTTATTGAGTACTGACTTTGTGCTAGGCACCATGTTAAGTAAGTATATTATTTTATTTAATTAACACAGTAACTCTGTGAGGTGGGTACTTTCATCCTATTTAACAGATAAACCACGAGACATTAACTAGATCTATTTTGGTGATCATTTCACAATATATACAAGCATCAAATATTATGTTGGGCACCTGAAACGAATATAATGTTATATATCAATTAAAAAAACAAAATCATGAGACAGAGAAATTAAATACTGTTCAAAGTCACACAGTTGGTAAATGAGAAGCCATGTATCACCAAAGGCATTGCCATTATTACCAAAGGCATTGCTCCTAATCAACAGATAATATTCCCTGGAACAATATGAAGGCATGGACTTTGTCTTTTCATCTTTGTATCACCAGCCTTAAACACATAATAACATTCAATAAATGTCTGGCCAATGAATTGGTTTCAGATGACAAGGGAGAAAGAGAAGGAAAACTTGACTTTTACTCAGAGTAGCAAATAAAGTGGTGACTACTATAAGAAGCAAAAACATCAGGAAGGAAATAATTATTGTTCTTGGCTATCTACTGAATAAGTATTGTTAAATTATATAAAAGTATTGATATTTTATACCAGTAATTAATCTCAAAGTAAAAGCCTGGATCACTAAATTAGCAAATAATATTTTATGGCTGCCAGAATAAAAGGTATTTAGAGAATATATTAGTAAGGAGTTATTGAGTTAATTCCTTCTCTTTGATAAAGGAATACAAACAATTTCTCTAGCATACTAATGCATTACCCAGTTAAATTTTAGAGAATATCTTCAAATTAGGAGCATAAGCTTTCTTATCTTCTGCTTGGTTGTTCAGTCTTCTGTGGAGGAAAAGGCTGAGCATCAACTTCGCTACTCTAAAGAAACAGGTGCTTACCTTGATCCAGCTCTATGGACAAACTCTTGTTCCCAGTCAAGTGGGAGACAGAGCAGGACACATTAGGTACACGGCGGCCCTCCCAGTGGCATGTACTCTGGACAGTCACTGTGCCATTGCCCCAATGACATTTTTGCTCAGTGACACAATCTCCCTCTGGGGTCCAGGAGATCTGTGCAGCTGGCTTCCCTACAACTGCCTTGCACACTGCAGTTCCATTCTCAGTTTGAACCAGGGTCACCTCAGAGGGCACTGCAGAAATGTAGGGGAAATGCTTCAGTCTTAACACATGGGCTCAATAGTCGTGGCCCACGAGCTCTAGAGCACAGGCTCAGTAGTTGTGGCACACGGGCTTAGTTGCTCTTCGGCATGTGGGATCTTCCCAGACCAAGGATCGAACCTGTATCCTCTGCCTTGGCAGGCGGATTCTTAACCACTGCACCACCAGGGAAGCCCTCTATTTATATATTGTTGAATTCAGTTTGTTAATATTTTGTTGAAGATTTTTGCATCTATATTCATTAGAGATATTGACCTGTAATTTTCATTTTTTTGTAGTGTCTTTGTCTGGTTTTGGTATCAAGGTAATGGTGACCTCTTAGAATGAATTTGGTAGTGTTCCCTCCTCTTCATAGTTTGAGAAGGATAGGTATTAACTCTTATTTATATGTTTGGTAAATTTCCTTGTGAAACCAACCAGTTATGAACTTTTGTTTGCTGGGAGTTTTTTGATTACTGATTCAATTTCACTACTAGTGATCTGTCTGTTCAGATTATCTATTTCTGCCTGATTCAGTCTTGGAAGACTGTCTGTTTCTAGGAATTTAGTCATTTCTTCTAGTTTGTCCAGTTTGCTAGCATATAAATATTTAGAGTATTCTCATGATTTTTTTGTATTTCTCTGTGATATCAGTTGTAAATTGTCCTCTTTTATTTCTTATTTTGTTTATTTGCATCCTCCTTTTTTTCTTAATGAGCCTGGTTAAAGTTTTATCAATTTTGTTTATCTTTTTCAAAAAACAGCTTTGGTTTCATTGATCATTTCTTTTGTTTTTTTTCTTTCTTTCTTTCTTTCTTGTCTCTATTTTGTTTATTTCCTCTCTGATCTTTATTATTATTCCTTCCTTCTGCTGACTTTAGGCTTTGCTTGCTCTTCTCATTCTAATTCCTTTAAAGAAATTAGGTAGGTTAAGTTGTTCATTTGAGATTTTTCTGTTTCTTGAGGTAGATCTGTGTCACTATAAACATCCCTCTTAGAAATGCTTTTGCTGCGTCCCATAGATTTTGGAATATTGTGCTTTTATTTTCATTTGTCTTGAGGTATTTTCTGATTTCTTCTTTGATTTCTTTATTGACCCATTGGTTTTTTAGTAGCATGTTGTTTAGCCTCCACATGTTTGTGGGGTTTTTCCCCCATTTTCTTCCTGTAATTGATTTCTACTTTCATACTGTTGTGGTTGGGAAAAAAAATACTTGATATAACTTCTATCCTCTTAAAGTTATTGAGACTTGTTTTGTGGCCTAGTATATGATCTGTCCTGGAGAACGTTCCATGTGCATGTGAAAAGAATGTGTATTTTGCTGGTTTGGATGAAATGTCCTATAGATATCTATTAAGTCCAACTGGTCTAATGTGTCATTAAAGACCATTGTTTCCTTATTGATTTTCTGTCTAGAAGACCTGTCCATTGATGTAATTGTGGTATTAACATCCCTAATATTACTGTATTATTGTCAGTTTCTCCCTTTATGTCTGTTAATATTTGCTTTACTTTTTCAGGTATTCGTATATTAGGTGCATGTATGTTAACAAATGTTATATCCTATTCTTTTATTGAACCCTTTATTATATAATGCCTTTTTTTGTCTTTTGTTACAGACTTTGTTTTAAAGTCTACTTTGTCTGAGATGAGTGTTGCTACCCTTGCTTTCTAGTCATTTCCAGTGCATGAAAAAGCCTTTCCACCCCCTAATTTTCAGTCTGTGTCTTTTTTTTAATTGAAGTATAGTTGATGTACAATATTACATAAGTTACAGGTGTACAATATAGTGATTCACAACTTCCAAAAGTTATACCCTGTTGATAGTTATTACAAAACACTGGCTATATTCCCTGTGTTATACAATATATCTCCATAGCTTATTTCATACAGAATAGTTGTATCTCTTAATCCCCTACCCTTATTTTGTCTCTCCCCCTTCCTTCACCCCACTGGTAACCACTAGTTTGTTCTGTAAATCTGTGAGTCTTCTTCTTTTTTATTATATTCACTAGTTTGTTGTATTTTTAAGGTTCCACTTAAAAGTGATATCATACAGTATTTATCTTTCTCTATCTGACTTATTTCACTTAGCATAATATCCTCCAAGTCCATCCCTCTTGTTTCAAATGACAAAATTTCATTCTCCCCCATGTTTTGTGTTTTTGATGTCATATTTTACATCTTTTTATCTATCCCCTATTTATTGTAATTATATTTGATTTTACAATTTTTGTCTTCTAACCTTCATACTCATTTAACTAAGTGGTTGATACATAGCCTTTTTATATATTTGCCTTTACTAGTGAGAATTTTCTTTTTCTATCAATTCTTAGTTCTTGTTGTAGCCTTTTCTTTTCTGCTTAAACAAGATCCTTTAACACTTCTTGAATGATCACTTTAGATGAACTCTTTTAGGTTTTTCTTCTGAAGCTCTTTATTTCTGCTTCAATTCTGAATGATAAATCTGCTGGGTAGAGTATCCAAAGTTGTAGATTTTTGCCTTTCAGCACTTTAAATATATCATGTCACTTCCTCTGGCTTGAAAAGTTTCTGCAGCAAAATCAGCTGATAACATTATGGGGGCTCCCTTGTATGTGACCCTTTGTTTGTCCCTTGCTTCCTTTAAAATTCTGTCTTTATCTTTAACTTTGCCATTTTAATATGATATGTTTCAAATCATACCAATGTTTTCTTAGGTCAGTTTCCAAGGCAATAGAAATAAAAGCAAAAATAAACATATGGGATCTAATCAAACTTATAAACTTTTGCACAGCAAAGGATGGTTTCATTTTGTTTATGGTTAAACAAAATGAAATGACAACCTCTGGACTGGGAGAAAATATTTGCAAATGATGCGACTCATAAGGGCTTAATTTCCAAAAAAAACAAACAGCTCATACAACTCAATAACAAACAAACAAAAAAAAACCTCACTTCCGGGGAAGATGGCGTAAGAGTAAGACGCGGAGATCACCTTCCTCCCCACAGATACACCAGAAATATAGCTACACGTGGAACAACTCTTACAGAACACCTACTGAATGCTGGCAGAAGACCTCAGACCTCCCAAAAGGCAAGAAACTCCCCATGTACCTGGGAAGGGCAAAGTGGAGAGATTCCCGCACAGAGGATCGGTGCGGACCGGCACTCACCAGCCAGAGAGGCTTGTCTGCTCGCCCGCCAGGGTGGGCGGTGCTGGAAGCTGAGGCTCGGGCTTCGGTCAGAGCGCAGGGAGAGGACTGGGGCTGGCGGCGAGAACTCAGCCTGAAGGGGGCTAATGCGCCACAGCTACCCGGGAGGGAGTCCGGGAAAACTCTGGAGCTGCCGAAGAGGCAAGAGACTATTTCTTCCCTCTTGGTTTCCTGGTGCGCGAGGAGAGGGGATTAAGAGCGCTGCTTAAAGGAGCTCCACAGACGGGCGCAAGCCGCGGCTGAAAGCGTGGAGCCCAGAGACGGGCGTGGGACGCTGGGGCTGCTGCTGCCGCCGCCAAGAGGCCTGTGTGCGAGCGCAGGTCACTGTCCACGCCGCCCTTCCGGGAGCCTGTACAGCCCGTCACTGCCGGGGTCCTGGGATCCAGAGACGGCTTGCCTGGGAGAACGCATGGCGCGCCTCGGGCTGGTGCAACGTCACGCCGACCTCTGCCGCTGCAGGCTCACCCCGCACTCCATGCCCCTCCCTCCCCCCCAGCCTGAGTGAGCCAGAGTCCCCGAAGCGGCTGCTCCTTTAACCCTGTACTGTCTGAGCGAAGAACAGACGCCCTCTGGCGACCTACACGCAGAGGCGGGGCCAAATCCAAAGCTGAGACCCGGGAGCTGTGAGAACAAAGAAGAGAAAGGGAAATCTCTCCCAGCAGCCTCAGAAGCAGCAGATTAAAGCTCCACAATCAACTTGATGTACCCTGCATCTGTGGAATACATGAATAGACAACAAATCATCCCAAATTGAGGAGCCAGGAGTCAGTGCTATGCCTCTGAGGTGGGAGAGCCAACTTCAGGACACTGGTCCACAAGAGACCTCCCAGCACCACATAATATCAAACGGCGAAAATCTTCCAGAGATCTCCATCTCAACACCAGCACCCAGCTTCACTCAACGACCAGCAAGCTACAGTGCTGGACACCCTATGCCAAACAACTAGCAAGACAGGAACACAACGCCACCTATTAGCAGAGAGGCTGCCTAAAATCATAAAAAGTCCGCAGACACCCCAAAACACACCACCACACGTGGACCTGCCCACCAGAAAGACAAGATCCAGCCTCATCCACCAGAACACAGGCACTAGTCCCCTCTACCAGGAAGCCTACACAACCCACTAAACCAACCTTAGCCACTAGGGACAGACACCAAAAACAACGGGAACTACGAACCTGCAGCCTGCAAAAAGGAGACCCCAAACACAGTAACATAAGCAAAATGAGAAGACAGAAAAACACACAGGAGGAGAAGGAGCAAGATAAAAACCCACCAGACCTAACAAATGAAGAGGTAATAGGCAGTCTACCTGAAAAAGAATTCAGAATAATGATAGTAAAGATGATCCAAGATTCTATTTCCAAGATCCAAAATCTTGGAAATAGAATAGACAAAATGCAAGAAACAGTTAACAGGGACCTAGAGGAACTAAAGATAAATCAAGCATCGATTAAAAACACAATAAATGAAAAATACTCTAGATGGGATCAGTAGCAGAATAACTGAGGCAGAAGAACGGATGAGTGAGGTGGAAGATAAAATAGTGGAAATAACTGCTGCAGAGCAAAATAAAGAAAAAAGAATGAAAAGAACAGAGGACAGTCTCAGAGACCTCTGGGACAACATTAAACGCACCAACATTCGAATTATAGGGGTTCCAGAAGAAGAAGAGAAAAAAAAAGGGACTGAGAAAATATTTGAAGAGATTATAGTTGAAAACTTCCCTAATATGGGAAAGGAAATAGTTAATCAAGTCCAGGAGGCACAGAGAGTCCCATACAGAATAAATCCAAGGAGAAATACGCCAAGACTAATTTTTGACAGTTAATCAAACTATCAAAAATTAAACACAAAGAAATCATATTAAAAGCAGCAAGGGAAAAACAACAAATAACACACAAGGGAATCCCCATCAGGATAACAGCTGATCTCTCAGCAGAAACTCTACAAGCCAGAAGGGAGTGGCAGGACATAATTAAAGTGATGAAGGAGAAAAACCTGAAACCAAGATTACTCTACCCAGCAAGGATCTCTTTCAGATTTGATGGAGAAATTAAAACCTTTACAGACAAGCAAAAGCTGAGAGAGTTCAGCACCACCAAACCAGCTTTACAACAAATGCTAAAGGAACTTCTCTAGGCAAGAAACGCAACGAAGGAAAAGACCTACAACAACAAACCCAAAACAATTAAGAAAATGGGAATAGGAACATACATATCGATAATTACCTTAAATGTAAATGGACTAAATGATCCCACCAAAAGACACAGATTGGCTGAATGGATACAAAAACAAGACCCATATATATGCTGTCTACAAGAGACCCACTTCAGACCTAGAGACACATACAGACTGAAAGTAAGGGGATGGAAAAAGATATTCCATGCAAATGGAAACCAAAAGAAAGCTGGAGTAGCAATTCTCATATCAGACAAAATAGACTTTAAAATAAAGACTATTAGAAGAGACAAAGGAGGACACTACATAATGATCAAGGGATCAATCCAAGAAGATATAACAATTGTAAATATTTATGCACCCAACATAGGAGCACCTCAATACATAAGGCAAATACTAACAGCCATAAAAGGAGAAATCGACAGTAACACAATCTAGTAGGGGACTTTAACACCCCACTTTCACCAATGGACAGATCATCCAAAATGAAAATAAAGAAGGAAACACAAGCTTTAAATGATACATTAAACAAGATGGACTTAATTGATATTTAAAGGACATTCCATCCAAAAACAACAGAATACACATTTTTCTCAAGTGCTCATGGAACATTCTCCAGGATAGATCATATCTTGGGTCACAAATCAAGCCTTGGTAAATTTAAGAAAATTGAAATTGTATCAAGTATCTTTTCCGACCACAATGCTATGAGACTAGATATCAATTACAGGAAAAGAGCTGTAAAAAATACAAACACATGGAAGCTAAACAATACACTACTTAATAACCAAGTGATCACTGATGAAATCAAAGAGGAAATTAAAAAATACCTAGAAACAAATGACAATGGAGACACGACGACCCAAAACCTATGGGATGCAGCAAAAGCAGTTCTAAGAGGGAAGTTTATAGCAATACAATCCTACCTTAAGAAACAGTTAACATCTCAAGTAAACAACCTGACCCTGCACCTAAAGCAATTAGAGAAAGAAGAACAAAAACATCCCAAAGTTAGCAGAGGGAAAGAAATCATAAAAATCAGATCAGAAATAAATGAAAAAGCAATGAAGGAAACGATAGCAAAGATCAATAAAACTAAAAGCTGGTTCTTTGAGAAGATAAACAAAATTGATAAACCATTAGCCAGACTCATCAAGAAAAAAAGGGAGAAGACTCAAATCAATAGAATTAGAAATGAAAAAGGAGAAGCAACAACTGACACTGCAGAAATACAAAAGATCATGAGAGATTACTACAAGCAACTCTATGCCAATAAAACGGACAACCTGGAAGAAATGCACAAATTCTTAGAAATGCACAACCTGCCAAGACTGAATCAGGAAGAAATAGAAAATATGAACAGACCAATCACAAGCACTGAAATTGAAACTGTGATAAAAAATCTTCCAACAAACAAAAGCCCAGGACCAGATGGCTTCACAGCTGAATTCTATCAAACATTTAGAGAAGAGCTAACACCTATCCTTCTCAAACTCTTCCAAAATATAGCAGAGGGAGGAACACTACCAAACTCATTCTACGAGGCCACCATCACCTTGATACCAAAACCAGACAAGGATGTCACAAAGAAAGAAAACTACAGGCCAATACCACTGATGAACATAGACGCAAAAATCCTCAGCAAAATACTAGCAAACAGAATCCAACAGCACATTAAAAGGATCATACACCATGATCAAGTGGGGTTTATCCCAGGAATGCAAGGATTCTTCAATATACGCAAATCAATCAACATGATACACCATATTAACAAATTGAAGGAGAAAAAACATATGATAATCTCAATAGATGCAGAGAAAGCTTTTGACAAAATTCAAAACCCATTTATGATAAAAACCCTGCAGAAAGTAGGCATTGAGGGAACTTTTCTCAAAATAATAAAGGCCATATATGACAAACCCACAGCCAATATTGTCCTCAATGGTGAAAAACTGAAAGCATTTCCACTAAGATCAGGAACAAGACAAGGTTGCCCACTCTCACCACTCTTATTCAACATAGTTTTGGAAGTTTTAGCCACAGCAATCAGAGAAGAAAAGGAAATAAAAGGAATCCAAATCGGAAAAGAAGAAGTAAAGCTGTCACTGTTTGCAGATGACATGATACTATACGTAGAGAATCCTATAGATACTACCAGAAAACTACTAGAGCTAATCAATGAATTTGGTAAAGTAGCAGGATACAAACTTAATGCACAGAAATCTCTGGCATTCCTATATACTAATGATGAAAAATCTGAAAGTGAAATCAAGGAAACACTCCCATTTACCTTTGCAACAAAAAGAATAAAATATCTAGGAATAAACCTACCTAAGGAGACAAAAGACCTGTATGCAGAAAATTATAAGACACTGATGAAAGAAATTAAAGATGATACAAATAGATGGAGAGATGTACCATGTTCTTGGATTGGAAGAATCAACATTGTGAAAATGACTCTACTACCCAAAGCAATCTACAGATTCTAATGCAATCCCTATCAAACTACCACTGGCATTTTTCACAGAACTAGAACAAAAAATTTCACAATTTGTATGGAAACACAAAAGACCCCGAATAGCCAAAGCAATCTTGAGAACGAAAAACGGAGCTGGAGGAATCAGGCTCCCTGACTTCAGACTATACTGCAAAGCTACAGTAATCAAGACAGTATATTACTGGCACAAAAACAGAAATATAGGTCAATGGAACAGGATAGAAAGCCCAGAGATAAACCGACGCACATATGGTCACCTTATCTTTGATAAAGGAGGCAGGAATGTACAGTGGAGAAAGGACAGCCTCTTCAATAAGTGGTGCTGGGAAAACTGGACAGGGACATGTAAAAGTATGAGATTAGATCACTCCCTAACACCATACACAAAAATAAGCTCAAAATGGATTAAAGACCTAAATGTAAGGCCAGACACTATCAAACTCTTAGAGGAAAACATAGGCAGAACACTCTATGACATAAATCACAGCAAGATCCTTTTTGACCCACCTCCTAGAGTAATGGAAATAAAGACAAAAATAAACACATGGGACCTAATGAAACTTAAAAGCTTTTGCACAGCAAAGGAAACCATAAACAAGACCAAAAGACAACCCTGAGAATGGGAGAAAATATTTGCAAATGAAGCAACTGACAAAGGAGTAATCTCCAAAATTTATAAGCAGCTCATGCAGCTCAATAACAAAAAAACAAACAACCCAATCCAAAAATGGGCAGAAGACCTAAATAGACATTTCTCCACAGAAGATATACGGACTGCCAATAAACACATGAAAGGATGCTCAACATCTTTACTCATTAGAGAAATGCAAATCAAAACTACAATGAGATATCATTTCACACCAGTCAGAATGGCCATCATTTAAATGCCTACAAATAACAAATGCTGTAGAGGGTGTGGAGAAAAGGGGACCCTCCTACTCTGTTGGTGGGAATGTAAATTGCTCCAGCCACTATGGAAAACAGTATGGAGGTTCCTCAAAAAACTAAAAATTGAGTTTCCATATGATCCAGCAATCCCACTCCTGAGCATATATCTGGACAAAATTATAATATAATTTATCCAGATAAAATTATATGGCACTATTTACTATAGCCAAGGCATGGAAACAACCTAAATGTCCCTCAACAGATGAGTGGATAAAGAAGATGTGGTATATATATACAATGGAATACTACTCAGCCATAAAAAGAATGAAATAATTCCATTTGCAGCAACATGGATGGACCCAGAGATTATCATACTAAGTGAAATAATCAGAAAGAAGAAAGACAAATACCACATTATATTACTTATATGTGGAATCTAAAATATGACACAAATGAACATATCTATGAAACAGAAACAGATTTACAGATATAGAGAACAGACTTGTGGTTGCCAAGGAGGGTGGGAGTGGGAGAGGGATGGATTGGGAGTTTGGGATTAGCAGGTGAAAACTATTACATATAGAATCAATAAACAATAAAATCCTACTGTAAAGCACAGGGAACTATATTCAATATCCTGTAATAAACCATAATGGAAAAGGGTTTTTGAAATGCGATATGTCTTCATGTGGGTCTCCTTGGGTTCATTTTGTTTGGGATTTTCTTCAGGTTCAGGAAATTTTCAGCCATAATTTCACCAAATACATTTTCAACCCTTTCCTCTCTCTTCTCCTTCTGGGACCCCTATAATGCAAATGTTAATATGCTTGATGTTGTCTCAGAGGTCTCTTAAACTATCTTTATTTTTTTAATTTTTTTTCTATTTGGGGCTCTGATTGGGTGATATTCATTTTTCTATCTTCCAGATTACTTATTCATTCTTCTCTATCACCTAGTCTGCTGTTAATTCCTTTTAGTGTATTTTTTATGTCAGTTATTTCATTCTTCAGTTCTGACTGGTTCTTTTTTTATATTTTCTAGTTCTTTGTTAAAAGTCTCACTGTGTTCATCTTTTCCCATTTTGTTTTAGCATTTTTATTACTATTGCTTCAACATTTTTATCTGGTAAATTATTTATCTCCATTTCATTGAGTTTTTTTCAGGGTTTTTTCCTTGTTCTTTAGTTTGAAACACAGTCCTCTGTCTTTTTATTTTGTTTAACTTTATCTGTCTCTATGAAACTAGGCGAAACAGTTACCTATCCTGGTCTTAAAGGGATGTCCTTGGGTGGGAGCATTACTATGCAGTCTGCTTGTGCCCAGTGGCTTTTGTGAGATAGTTGGATCTGAAGTGAGCATGTGTCACATCTACCCCCAGGGTTTGCTGGCAACCACCACCTTGGTGGGAGGTAGGGCTGGAGGTGGAGGGGTAGAGCCAGAGCCAGATGTGAGCTGGGGTTTCTCCTGTGCCCAATGGCAGTCACCACCCTATCAGGGGCAGGAGCAGGGCCCAAGGGTTTGGAGCAGAAGCCCTGAGGGAGCTGGGTTTCTTCCCGTGTGTGATGGCAGTCTCTACCTTGGTTGGGGTACTGGAAAGGGCCTGAGGGCTTGAGACTGCGTATCAATGCTGGGTCACTTTTTCCCCATTGTGCACACTTTGGTTAGAGGCTGGGTCAGGCCAGAGGGTTTGGTGCCTCACTACTGAGCTGATTTTGCTCCTGCTGGCAATGTCAGTCTCTACCCTGGAGCTAGTTTAGCTCCTCCTAAAGGTGGACCGGAACATGTGTGCTGGCAAAGGCTGCCTCCACCCTTGTCCGAGGCAGGGTTGGGTCCGAGCTGGTTCTGTTTCCTCTAAGTGTACATACTCTCCTTGGTAAAGGCAGCCTTCACCCTAATGGAGAGCAGGGCCAGAGCAGGAGGGGCTACAGCAGGCACCCAATGTGGCTGGGGTACACACTGGGGCTGCCCTGGCAAGCTGGCCAGAGCCCTGCCAGTTTTCAATCTGCTTCTTCCATGCTGTGCCCGGGAGTAAGCAAGCATGTGCAGTGCTTTTCAAGAGTGTTATCTTGGTTTCTTTCAGCTCTCTAGTAAGTCCCACTGGTTTTCAAAGAGGATTCATCTTCCCGGTGTTGGACCCTTGTGCTGGGGTACCTCAAAATCCTTGCTCCCCAGGGAAGGTCCCTCAGCCCATGATGTCCCCCTCATCTTCTGTTTCCCTGTTAAGGGTTGGGTCCTGACCTGATAGCTTCTCCTCCCTTCCTAACCAACTTCATGGGGATCTTTCTTTACAGTGTTGGTTGTAGAAGAGCCTTTCTACCAGTCTCCAAGTTGTTTTCAGTAAGAGTTGTTCCACGTGTAATTGTATTTCTGATGTGTTCACAGGGGAGGTGAATGTAGCATCCTCCTATTCCACCATCTTAATCTCCCTCTCTATGTTTAACTAATTGAAAACTCACCAAACTGCTGTTAACAGTGACTGCACCATTATACACCAGCAATATATAAGTGTTCCAATTCCTGGGACTTCCCTGGTGGTCGAGTGGGTAAAACTACATGCTCCCAATGCAAGGGGCCCAGGTTTGATCCCTGGTCAGGGAACTAGGTCCCACATGCATGTGGCAACAAAGAAGCCCACATGCCAGAACTAAAGATCCCGCATGATGCAACAAAGATCCTGAGTATCACAGCTAAGACCTGGCACAGCCAAAATAAATAAATAAATAATTTTTAAAAAGAGTTCCAATTCCTCTGCAACCTTGCCTACACCTGTTTTCCATTTCAGTAGTAGTAATAGTAGTAACATCCTAGTGGGTGTTAAGTGGTATCTCATTGTGGTTTTGATTTGCATTTCCCTAGTGACTAGTGATATTGACCATCCTATCATGTGCTTGTGCCTACTTGTATATCTACCTTGGGAAAATGCCTATTCAAGTCTTTTACCCATTTTTAAATTGGGTTGTTTGGTTTGGAGTAGTACAAATTTTTTATATATTCTGAATACTTAAACCTTATCAGATATATGATTTGCAATTTTTTTCACATTCTATGCATTGTTTTTCACTCTTTTGGTGGTGTATTTTGACATAAAACTTTGTGTACAAAGTTTTTAATTTTGGTAAACTCTGATTTCTCTATATTTTCTTTCGATGCTTGTGCTCCTGATGTCATATCTAAAAATTGTTGCCAAATCTAAGGGGATTGAAGATGTTTTCTTCTAAGAGTTTTATAGCTTTAGTGCTCATACTTAGGTTTTTAAAATCTACTTGGGGTTAATTTTTTAATATGATGTGAAATAGGGATCCAAGTCTATTCTTTTTCATGTGGTGATCCATTTGTCCCAGAACAACTTGTTGAAGAGACTTTTCTTACATACAGTGAATGGTCTTTGCACTTTTGTTGAAAATCAATGGGCCATGGGAGAATGGTTTTATTTCTGGACTCTCAGTTCTTTTCCATTGGTCTACATGTTTATTCTTTGGCCAGTTCCAAACTGTTTCAAGTACTGTAAACCTGTAGAAAGTTTTAAAATTGGGAATGTCAGTTCTCCAACTTTATTCCTTTTTCTCAATATTGTTTCGATTATTTGGGGTCCCTTGCAATTCCATATGAATTTGAGGTTTTTACATTTCTGTAAAAAAAAAGAGGCTACTGGAATTTTGATAGAGATTACATTAAATATACAGATTTCTTTGAAGAATATTGTCATTTTAACAATTATTACATCTCTTATACATGAATACAGAATGTCTCTCCATTTATTTAGATCTTCTTTAATTTCTTTGAGCAGTTTTACAGTTTTCAGTATACAAGTCTTGCAACTCCTTGATTAAGTTTATTCCTCAATATTATATTCTTTTTGATGTTATTGTAAATAAAATTGTTTTCTTAGTTTTCCTTTAAGATTGTTCATTGCTAGTGCATAGAGATACAATTCATTTTTGCATGTTGATTTTGTATTGTGCAACTTTGCTGAATTTGTTTATTAGCCCTAATTTTACTGGTGTGGGAGTACTACGTTTAGGATTTTCTACATATAAGAAGATCATGTCATATGTGAACAGAGATAGTTTTATATCTTCCTCTCCAATGTGGACATCTTTCATTTCTTTTACTTGTTTAATTGCCCTGGCTAGAACTTCTGGTATAATGTTGAAATTCCAAAACATAGAAGTAGCAAAAGTGGACATTCTTGTCTTGTTCCTGATCCTAGGGATAAAGCTTCCAGTTTTCATCACTAAATACGATATTAGCTGTGGGGGAGGGGTTATAAATTCCCTTTATTATGTTAAGGACTTCCATTCCTAGGTTGTTGAGTGTTCTTATCATGAAAGAGTGTAGATTTTGTCACATACTTTTTCTATATCAATTCAGATGATCATGTGGGCTTTTTTTCCTTCTGTCTACTCAAATGATGAATTACATTGATTGATTTTCATGTATTGAACTAACCTTGCATTCCTAGGATAAATCCCACTTGAACATAGTGTATCATTCTTTTAACGTGCTACTGGATTCAGTTTGATAGTATTTTGATGGACATTTTTACATCTATATCCATAAAGAATGTTGATCTGTATTTTTCTTTATTTGTGATGTCTATGTCTGGTTTTGATATGAGGGTAATGCTGTCCTCATAGAATGAGTTGGTAAGTGCTTCCTTCTTTTCTGTTTATTGAAAAAAAATTGAGAAACATTGGCATTAATTCTCCTTTAAATGTTTAGTAGAATTCACCAATGAAGCCATTTGGCCCTGGACTCTTATTTGTTGAGAGGTTTTATATTACTGATTCAATCTTTTTATTTATTACATATGTTCAGATCTTCTATTTCTTCTTGAGTCAGTTTTGGTAGTGTGTGTGTTTCTAAGGGTTTATCAATTTCATGTATGTTATCCAATTTGTTGGTATACCATTGTTCATAGTATTCAATAAATAATAATACTTTTTATTTCTGTAAGTTTGGTAATACTGTCCCTTTCATTCCTGACTTTAGTAACTTGAGTTTTCTCTCATTTTTTAGTCAACTGGCTAATTTTATTGATCTTTTTAAAAAAATACCTTTTGGTTTTACTGACTCTATTGTTTTCCTATTTTTTATTTATCTCCACTCTAATCTTTATAATTTCCTTCTTCGGTTAGCTTTGGGTTTAGTTTGCTCTTCTTGTCTTGTTCCTTAAGACATTTAGGTTATTGATTTGAGATTTTCTTCTTTTTAAACATAGGGTTTTACAGCTATAACTTTGCCTCTGAGCACTGTTTCCATTTTCTGTAAGTTTTGGTATCTTATGTTTTTATTTTTATTCATCTCAATGTATTTTATAACTTCCCCTGTGATTTCTTTTCTGTCCCATTATTAGTTTTAAAAAATGATGTTTAATTTCCACATATCTTTGAATTCTCTAGTTTCATTCAGTGATGGTGGTCAGAGAAGATACTTCATATGATTTCAGTATTTTTAAATATTGAGACTTGTTTTGTGGCCTAACACATAGTCTGTCCTGGAGAATGTCCCATGTACACTCAACAAAAAATGTGTATTCTGCTTTTTGGGGGTGGAGTGTTCTGTATTTCTGCTAGGTCTAGTTGGTGTATAGTATTGTTCAAGTCTTCTATTTCCTTATTGGTTATCTGTCTAGTTGTTGTATTCATTATTGAAAGTGGGTTATTGAAGTCTCCAGCTATTATTGTAGAACTGCCTACTTCTTCTTTCAATTCTGTCAAATTGTGTATATGTTTATAATAATTATATCCTGCATATGTTATATCCCACATACTGACTTTGTTCTCAAAACTTAGACATTTTTATTTGCATTGGAGGTAACCTATTTCCTATTTGCCAAAATTTGTTCACTTTCAAGGTCACTTTTGGAGACTTTGCAGTCTTTCATCAACATGGCTTAAGCTGCTTCTGCTTGGACATATCTGGGGCTCCAGGTAGTCTGTCACCCTCCACAATCAGCTTGCCTCCCTGCACTTCTTCCTCAATTCTCTGGACAGCCTTTCTCATCTTTCTCTTCTACCTGCCTTTCTAAAGTGCATATTTTTAACACTGAAATAGTTACTTACATGAATTTCCTGTTCAGGCTGATTCTTACCACAGACATTTCCACCACTAATACAAACATTTTATCTAATATCTTTAAACACATGAATGGAAATATACCACATACACACAAACCAAATATTAGGTTTTCACCTAATATTTGTGGTCAGTTGTGGTCATCATAAACATCATGGCTCAGAAGAAATTGTTCTTTGCTTATTTCTCACCTGAACCACAGGCAAGGTGGTTGGTTATGTTAATGCTATAATTGCTATAACTGTTCTAACATTTTAGCAATATATTATTTAATCAGTAGTCCCTAAATTGTTGTGACTATGAATAAGACTTTGTTACTATGTTTTATTTTATTTTGATCCTGAGAGGGGTTTTTTTAAATCTCTTTCTCTCAGAAGGAAAACTAGCTCTGCTAATAACTCCATGATTACACTGTCAGATATAATAGATCCTACCACACATTCAGTGAGTGGCATGACAGATAGACATATTCTGCACTAGGGTGAGCTACAATGGGTTATTGTAGATGGTGATATCCCACCAAAAAAAAAATAAATAAAAATTCTAAATCATGATTGGTGATGAACAATAAATCCATTTAAATATATAGTTAAAACTAAATACTTGAGAGAATTATGTATAAAGAACACAAGTGTTTTAAACCTTCAAAATGTAAAAATAATATATAACCAACAAATCAGAAAGTGGGAGGAAAGGCTGTTTGAAGAAGTGTAAAGTTGGTCTTTATCTTATCTCCCTGTTGGCAGGGAGTCAACAAACACAGTGACAGTGAAAATACAGGTTTAAAATGTACAGTTACATCATCCTTTTAATATTGTTCACAATCTTTTTTTAACTTACAGAACTCCTTTAGAAATGAGTGTCTCATCTGGTAAGGATATTTTTTTTCAATATTTAGGGGGTAATAGTCCAAACTCACTGGAATAGACACTTTCTCTACTTGACATGCTGTGCTTTTGTTTTGGTTTTTAGTTTATTGGCTGCCTTATACATTATTATGATACACCAGAAAATACTGCTTCTGCAAAGGAGCTTACTTTTTTATATTTAAGCTAAATTTTTTTAGAGCAGTTTGAGATTCACAGAAAAATTAAGCAGAAAGTACAAGGAGTTCCCGTTTGCCCTCTACTCCCACACGTGCATAGCCTCCCTGATCGCAAATATCCCCAGCAGAGTGGTACATTTGTTACAATCAGTGAACCAATAATGATGCAGCATTATCACTCAAAGATCATAATTCACATTAATGTTCACTTTTGTATGTGGTAGAGACATTTTTATCTCACATTCAGCAATGACTTCTGCTTCTTTCACTAACTTAAAATAAAGTAACAATAAGCATAATAATTTTTATGTAAAGTAATTAATTTTTATTTAAACATGCTTATATGAAATAATTTTTATAAAATAATTTCTGTCTTTCCTTCTTTTTACATATAGTCATAGAAAAGTGTTCAGCTAATGTTATCACTGGTTGTTTTGAGTGGTGGAATTTGAAGAAATTACATTTTTCTGTATTGCCTGAATGTCCTATAATAAATATGTTTCATCTCACAAAAATAAAATGTCATTTTTAAAAAGAAAAAACTAAAGAGAAAATTATACACCTTAGGGACCACTGATAAATATTTCCACAGTAAGTGTTAATGCTGATTTATAACATATTTGGCAGAATTGACTTAGAAAGCTATCTTGAAAAACAGCAGGAGACTTGAAAAAAAAAGAGAAAGATATAGTAAACAATTCGATTTGGGAAGATAAGAATAAGTGGGATAAATGGAATATTTCAAATGTTTATTTAGACTAAAAATGGAAAGTATTTACATCAAACATAACCCATACTTAAGGCAGGTTAGACCAAGTCCCATAGTGTACTCATCTGCTATGGCAGCAGTAACAAAATACCACAGACTGACTGTTTGGCCTAACCACATGGTGTTTGTCCAAAAGGCAGGTTATTAAGGTTGGAAGGTGTGTTTGTTGGTAGTCAACAAAAACTGAAGTTATGCTTGTGTTAATTTTAAAGAAAGTGACCAATAAAAATCTAAGTGATTGTTTATAAAACACAACAAAGCAAAAAAGAGAGGAAGCTCTGAGGCTAAGGAATGAGTTTTAGTCTTAACTATCAGAACCTGTTATAACTCTAAAAAAAAAAAGAGAGAGAGAGAGAGAGAGAGACTCACAGCCAGGAACTCAGTAATTTACAATCAATTCAGGTAAACCAAATGATACAGCTTATGAATTTTCATTATTTTTTCACACTTGATAATATTTTATAATTTTATATAATTTTCTAAAGTTATGTTTTCCAAACTTAAAACTAATTCAGTCATAAGTGATCCTAATATGTATTTCATATCAGCTAAAACAGCAATTCTCAGGCTTTTTGGTCTCAGGATTTCTTTATACCCTTAAAAATTGTTGAGAATCCCAAAGAATTTGCCTTAGAAAAATTTGGATACACACACACACAAATACACAAATACTCCATAAGCCATTAAGGCAGTATTATTAACATATGCCATGTAGCATCTAGAAAACTAATGTGCACTCATGTAAGAGAATGTAAGTGCCAAAAGCAAATAACATATTAGTATTATTATGAAAATATAAACAACCTTGAAAACCTCCTGCAAGGGTTCCTTGGACCACATTTCAACTAGAGCTAAGCTAAAACAACCTTGAAAGCTCAGATTATTCTTCTTTTATCCATTTGTGTGCCAAAAAATGTTAGGGAGGAGAAAAATGTAGAAAAAAGAAAAATGTAATTTCATTTATTTAGTCCCATTATTTTTAATTTAACAATTCTAGTTGGCAAAGCAACTGTGAATAAAAAGCTCTTTACACTTTGAAAGAGAAACCTGCTTTTTTTTATTATATGTTATTTTCTCCCACCAAGATCACTGCTGTACCTTGACATATCCAAAAATGCATGCATATAAGACATAAAAGCTTTTCACATAAATGGTCAGTTACCCCCAATATTTAGTTCCATCCTTGTCAATAAGAAAAAAATAGTTTAAGTGACATGTGAGGCATGTGGTATGGTGCCTGGCAGAGTAGTAAACATTCAAATAATGACAGCTATTGCTGTTTGCTGTAAGTATTGAATACTAAGACTACAGGGGTAGCATAGCAGGATCACAAATTTTGTTGCCTATGAATTTCCCATTTAAGTAAACGTACTTTGAATTCACAGTCCATTTTAATTAACTAATAGATAACTTGCATCCAGTAAACTTCCAGAAAGCAATGGATCCCACAACAGGCAGAATGCCCAGAAGGAAATAGAGACTTATGCAGACTCCAGGGGGTGGAATAACCTGGAGGCTCAAGACCTTTAAATACAAGCACAAGTAATGCCTTAAAGGTACATTCCTTATTGACAAGTCAGGTTGATCTATAGTGTATTATTGACACTAATAATGCTTTTTGCTCAGAGTAGCAAATGAATCTGGAGAAAGGTGTTTTGCTTTTCTCTTAAAAATTTAAGAATTTCTAGTGAAATTTTGACTAATGTTCCACAGAAGTTCCTTGTAAAGGAGTCTGTAAATAAGATATCAAATGTTAGCATTCTGATCAAAATATTTTTGACCAATGTGCTATTTAAAATTATTTAAAGAGTTTTATTCTTAGAAAATGAATATTATGATATTATACAAAAGAACATCAGTATGGTATTTTGGGATATTTCCTGATATGATTCACAATATTTTTTTTTAAATAATCAAAAGTTGCCTGAAAAGCTAGCCCTCCCCATCCCTACACAGTTCCTCTACTCTTTCCACCACCCCCCAAAACTGCTTTTATGACAGTCATCAGTGATCCAATGATTGATTCAAAGAACATTTAAAATTCCTATTCCACCTGACATCTTGAAGGAACGTGAAATTTTTGCTTCTTCCTCCCTCAAACTCTTCTGTTGGTTTCCATAGATTTTCTTTCCCCATGGACTGCATTCTGCCTCTTTTATTAGATTCTCTTCTTTGGCCCACTCCTAAAAATGTGGTGTTCCCCAGATTCCATCTTGTGCTTGCTTCTGTATCCAACTCAACATCCTTCCCTAAAAAAATTTGATTCATTCCCATTGGCTTATCCATTGCTTGAAAGAAGATGACTCCCAAATCTGAATCCCACTTTAACTTCCTATGTTTCAAACCTGTGTTTCCAACTCATCTGTAAAACAGATTGAATCCAAACAAATCATCTTCACTTCGTTCTTTGCATTCCTTATGTAAGCAATGGCATCATCATCTACATTTACTGACATAAAATACCCAGTCATGTAACTCCTACTTAAGTCCCATATTTAATTGATATAAATCCTATTGATCCTGCAACCAAAATACCTTCCAAATATTTTATATTACCATTATTTATATCCAAGTCTAGCCCTTATTATCTATGTCCTAGACTATTAAAATAGACTGCAAACTAATCTCCTTGCCACTAACTTCTTTTAATCTTAGCCCATGAAAACCATATCATGTCATTCCCTTATTTGAGACCCCCTATTGCCTTTCTATTGCTTATTGAATAAAATATAAATTCCTTAGAATGGCATAGAAGGCTCTTCACAACTGGGCCTTAGTTTATTTTTCAAGACTTATATCTAGTCGAGAGATTAGAAACACTGGTCAAATCTAAACTGCAGATACGTGAATTTGTTTTGAGCTCATACAACATTTTTCAAATGAGAAAATTTTACATAAAAATCTAGATGTCAAGCTCTTTTGAGAAATTTTAAGATGTGGCAATACTGAGCCCTCATTTTCTAATGGAAATCATCTGCTGGACCTGAAGTGTTAAATTACTCTTATACATTCTCACACGCTTTACATGGAATATTGCTCTCCATTTTGCCACAGTTTACCATCTAGCTCACTTAGACTCCTCTATGTTAGCTGTCTGTCTCCTAAAACTCCTTAACACCACTGACCTAGTCACCATCCACTCTCCCCACACTGCATTTCTTTCAAGTGATTTCAAGTAATTTGATGATTCTAAGTCTTTGTATATTCAGCCATCTTTATTTAAAATGCCCTCAAACAGATGGAGAGATACACCATGTTCTTGGATTGGAAGAATCAATATTGTCAAAATGCAATCTACAGATTCAATTCAATCTCTATCAAATTACCAATAGCATTTTTCACAAAAAAATTTATAATTTGTATGGAAACACAGAAGACCCCAAATAGCCAAAGTGAACTTGAGAAAGAAAAAATGAGCTGAAAGAATCAGGCTCTGTGACTTCAGACTATACTACAAAGCTACAGTAATCAAAACAGTATGGTACTGGCACAATAACAGATCAATGCAGCAGTATAGAAAGTCCAGAGATAAACCCACACACCTATGGTCAACTAATCTATAACAAAGGAGGGAAGAATATATAATGGAGAAAAGACACCCTCTTTGATAAGTGGTGCTGGGAAAACTAGACAGCTACATGTAAAAGAATGAAATTAAAACATTCTCTAACACCAAACACAAAAATAAATTCAGAATGGAATTAAGACCTAAATGTAAGATGGGATAGTATAAAACTCTTAGAGGAAACATAGGCAGAACATTCTCTGACATAAATTGCAAGCAGGATCTTTTTTGATACATCTCCTAGAGTAATAAAAATAAAAGCAAAAATAAACAAATGGGACCTAATTAAACTTAAAAACTTTTGCACAGCAAAGGAAACCATAAACAAAATGAAAAGACAACCCTCAGAATGGGAGTAAATATTTGCAAACAAAATGACTGACAAGAGATTAATCTCCAGGGGCTTCCCTGGTGGCGCAGTGGTTGGGAGTCCGCCTGCCAATGCAGGGGATGCGGGTTCGTGCCCCAGTCCGGGAGGATCCCACATGCCACGGAGCGGCTGGGCCCGTGAGCCGTGGCCGCTGAGCCTGTGCGTCCGGAGCCTGTGCTCCGCGGTGGGAGAGGCCACGGCAGTGAGAGGCCCGCGTACCGCAAAAAAAAAAAAAAGAGAGAGAGATTAATCTCCAAAATATACAAACAGCTCATGCAGCTCAAAAAACCAAACAACCCAATCAAAAAAATGGGTGGAAGACCTAAATAGACATTTCTCCAAAGAAGACATACAGATGGCCAAGTGGCACATGAAAAGATGCTCAACATCACTAATTATCAGATAAATGAAAATCAAACCTACAATGAGGTATCACCTCACACTGGACAGAATGTCCATCATCAAAAAATCTACAAACAATAAATGCTGGAGAGGGTGTGGAGAAAAGTGAACTCTCCTACACTGTTGGTAGGAACATAAATTGGTAGAACCACTATGGAGAACAGTATGGAGTTTCCTTTAAAAACTAAAAATAGAGCTACCATATGATCCAGCAATCCCATTCCTGGGTATATATCTGAAGAAAACCATAATTCGAAAAGATATATGTACCCCAATGTTCATTGCAGCACTATTTACAATAACCAGGTCATGGAAGCAACCTATGTGTCCATCGACAGAGGAATGGATAAACAAGATGTGGTATATATATAGAATGGAATATTATTTAGCCATAAAAAAGAACAAAATAATGCCATTTTCAGTGACATGGTTGGACCTAGAGATTTTCATACTGAGTGAAGTAAGTCAGACAAAGACAAATATCATATGATATCACTTATATGTGGAATCTAAAAAAATGGTACAAATGAACTTATTTACAAAACAGAAATAGAGTCACAGATGTAGAAAACAAACTTATGGTTACCAAGGGAAAAAGGGGTAAGGGAAGAAATAAATTGGGAGATTGGGATTGACATATACACACTACTATATATAAAACACATAACTAATAATAACCTATATAGCCCAGGGAACTCTACTCAGTACTCTGTAATGACCTATATGGGAAGAAAATCTAAAAAAGAGTGGATACATGTATATGTATAACTGATTCACTTTTCTGTACACCTGAAACTAATACAACATTGTAAGTCAACTATACTCCAATAAAAACTGAAAGTAAAATAAAATGCCCTATTTTTACTTTGTCAGTCTAATTAACTTTTTAAACTCTTATCTATCCTCCAGGCCTCATTCAAATTTTATCCCTTGTATAAAGTACTCTCTAAATTCTCCCCACTCCCATTTACCATTTAAGGGTCACTGTTTCTTCTATAATTCTGTAATTCTGTTACAGCAACCAACAGGAGAATTGGCAACACAATAACTAGAAATAATAGGATAGTACCAAAACCACCATAAAGTAACATAAGGTTAACAAGGTTAAAAAGGGAAAAGAAGAAACAGAAAATAAAATGAAAGAACTGAACTTTTAAAATGAAAAATTCAATTATTGGAATTAAATCTCAGTGGGTGGATTAAAAAGCAGATTAGACACAATTGAAAACAAAAATTGTAAAGTGGTAACATAACCTGATAATTAAAATGCATTGTCAGAATGCACTAAAAATTGATAAACAGATAAAAAATTAAAGTGGAAAATTGTTCTGAGAAAATCAACCTCAGTTCAATAATAAGACATAAAGCAAAGTAAAACATGAAAGAGGGAATAAAACAAATGGAAGACAGAATGGAAAAATTCAATGTAAGTCAATTAGAATTTCCTGAGGAGATAACCGAGTACATAAATAGGTGATGACTTGTTTGGTAAGAAGTTTTGATAATCAGATCAGTTGCTGCAAGCCTACTCACCTATGGTTAGACTCTTATTCCCATACAACTGTAAAACAAAGCAGGTCACATAAGATACATTGTTGCCTACCCAGTGGCATGTGCTCTGGACAGTCACTTTCCTGTTAATCGGAGATTCATACTCAGTGATGCAATCTCCTTCTGGGGCTCAGAAAATCTGTGCTGCTGGCTTCCCTGCAAGTGCTTTGCACACTGAAGTTTTTATTCTTCCCCAGAAGAAGGGTCACCTCTGGAGATGCTGTAGATGAGGACAGAAAAAAATTGTTCAAGTTTAATATTAAAAAAGCAACAAAGTTTTATCCATGAATATTTATTAAGGATCTACTTATAGTACATGTTGGTTAAGGGCATGGGCTCTGGAGTTAGATTATCTGGGTCCAAATTCTGCCACAACTGTTTCCTAACTGTGTAATCTTGAACAAGTTTCTGTGCTTATCAAATAAAAGATTGATACTAATTTGTAATGTATTAATTATGTAACAGTAGGAAACAAAAATTCTGCCAATTACTCATGACATCTTCTCTACTGTAAGATGCATCTTGTGCTAGAATATCCTCCGTTTTCTCCTCCAGATCAATTCTCCAATCTCTTCTGCCATTCTCTGGGTCCTAAGAGGCTGACTTATTGGAGGAATTGGCAGTAAATGTAGGTCAAAGGTGGGAGGAGAGTGAGGTCAGGGTATTATATCTTTCCTGTGGTGGTGTCAGGGTTTGCCTATATACCACTACAATAGCCATAGTCCTCTAGGCAGCCCTCTCAAAGCCACTGCTTTCTTCAGCTTCCTTCATCGTGTAACTTCAAGCCAAGGAGTGGAATGCCTTCCAGAGGGTGCAAGCCACCAGGTCCTTCATTATCTCTTATTGGTTAGGGAAACCACATCTTTTTAAAGCATGCATACTTTTATAAAACTCTCCTCAAGTTACTCAAAATGTGCTGTTTGTTTATTGCTGCTGCTCTTACTGATGCACATCCCACTTTGGAGATGTTAAAATGTGAAAAAAATATTGCAGCTAAGATATAGTGAAATATATCACTTAGCTTCTCTGTGCCTCAGTTTCATTTCTCTTAAATAGAAATAATATTCCTCTTAGAATTAGTATGACTAAATGCACTAATGCATGTAGAGTACTTAGAAGAGCATGTAGCATGTAATAAGTTCTCAATAAATATCATCATTAGTATATTTAAAACATTGTGATAGGTGCCATGAATTATACAAAGATGGGTAAAGTACAAAGCATCCTGGTCATCTTAGTAAGTGACAGCTTAAAATCAGTTATTTTGACCTAAAGCCCAGTATTCTTCTATCAAAACTTCCTTGATAATCCAAAATAACTGGAAAGAAGATCACTCTACCTTAGTGCAAAAGCACTTTTAAAACACTTTTTAGAATAAATGGTGTTATTAGTTTTAATTATGTACAGTAACACAATGTAATAATTAAAATGCATTGTCAGAATGCACTAAGAATTGATAAAAAGATAAGAAATTAAAATTATCTTGAATGTAAAAATGGTAGTTATTTATAAATAAATAGATTCTTCAAAAGATTAGATAGAAAAGTGATTAGAAAACTAATCTTCGTTGAGCATCCACTATGTGAGAGGCACTTCAAGACTGAGTACTCACAAACTGTCTAACAGGGAGAAACGGCTACCCTGGTTGTACAGATGAGGAATCTACCTCTGAAGGGCAGAGCAGAGACTCAAACCCAAAGCTTCCACAGACAGCAGGGGGGAGCACAGGGAACAACCATGACTTTTCTATATCACACTGCCTCTGGAATGCTTAAAAAAAAAAAATCCCCGGGCTTCCCTGGTGGCGCAGTGGTTGAGAGTCCGCCTGCTGATGCAGGGGACATGGGTTCGTGCCCCGGTCCGGGAAGATCCCACACGCCGAGGAGCAGCTGGGCCCGTGAGCCATGGCCACTGAGCCTGCGCGTCCGGAGCCTGTGCTCTGCAACGGGAGAGGCCACAACAGTGAGAGGCCCGCGTATCGCAAAAAAAAAAAAAAAATCCCCTAACATGGCTTAAATAACACATACCCACTTATAAGGAGATTTATGTTTACGTGTGAGTTTGTTCTTAGTCTCCTTTTTGGGGTTTCTGTTTGTTTCTTTGTTTTTGCAAATGACACAAAGATGCAGTCTAAGAATTATCACAAGTGTCTTTTTTCAAAAAACAAGACTTCTTTAAAGCCTTGCTACTGAGTATGATCTACAGACCAACAGCAGCAGTCTCACCTGGAAGCTTGTTAGAAATGCAGAACATTAGGCACCCAGACAAGGACTGTTGTAAAATTGCTAGCCAAGGAAACTAGAAAGAGAAGAATAAAACTGAACATTTTCAAAGACAGAAAAATTCTGGTGGAAAACAATCGAAAGTATCTTTCTCATCATGGTTTCCTCTATTTCACTCCAATACCTTTCACCCTTCCCACCACCACTCCAAACAAACTTACCAGCTGTGAAAGGGAGAAAAATTGTGAAAAGTATCCCAAAAGCTGAAGACATATTCTGAAGGGAGTTCCCGCCTTCTTTTTTTTTTTTTTTTTTTCCTATCCCTACCTCTCTGTTTTCCTTCCACCATACCATACACCTAGCTGTGGTCTTTTTCTTCTCCTGATCTCTCTCATAAGCACTGATGAGAAATCCCCTACTGTCTTACTCCACTGTATTTCTGGCTATTGAGCAATTTAAGAAGAAGCATTTCCTGTTTGTAGAGTTGAGGTGATAATGACTGAACTTCCTGGTTTGTGCTTTTATACATTTATTTCTCTCCAGCGAAGCATATATATTTGACCCACTATTCAGATCCAATGGTAATCACTTGAGTTATATCCCAGATAATGTTAAAATGATTCTTGGAGCTTCCCTGGTGTCACAGTGGTTAAGAATCCACCTGCCAATGCAGGAGACACGGGTTCGAGCCCTGGACAAGGAAGTTCCCACATGCCATCGAGCAACTAAGCCTGTGCACCACAACTACTGAGCCCGTGAGCCACAACTACTGAGCCCATGTGCCACAACTACAGAAACCCGTGTGTCTAGAGCCTGTGCTCCCAACAAGAGAAGCCACCACAATGAGAAGCCTGCACACCACAACAAAGAGTAGCCGCAACCAGAGAAAAGCCTGCGTGCAGCAACGCGAAGACCCAACACAGCCAAAAATAAAATAAATAAAATAAAATAGATAAATTTATTTTAAAAAATGATTCTTATGAGGCATGTATCAGTATATTCATTTTTATAAATAAAGAAGTAGAGAAGTTAAGTAACTTATCCTAACTTGATTAATGACAGAGCTATAGAACCAGGATAGAAACCGTGATCTTTTCATGGATAGTTTTCCTTCCCTTGCACTGTATTGTGTGTGTGTGAGTGTGTGCATGTGTCTGTGTGTGTCTATGTATATCTGGTAATTTGTTGTGTAGTTTATGAGAGACGACAAACATGATCTCTTCCTCTAGAGGTATGCACTTTAATACAAAAAACACTGAGGCAGAGAGTATTTAAAAGTAAAACACTCCAAAAAACCATAATACAAATAGTTCTCCACTCATATGACCCCTTCCAAGTAGAAAGTTTGGACTGGAGCTAGAGGTCAATCTGCATTCAGGAATTAAAGCCCAGCTGAGGAAATTTTACTTTGATCCATCCAAGAAATCCTATGCACAAGCCCTGGGCTTCTGTCTTCTGCGGGTGAGGAGGGGACCAGGTACCATGATAATGCTGCATCTGGCATTTCTGAGGCACCTCCAACCTGGCTCCAGCACAGCTGCCCCCTTGCTGTTTCTGAACATGGCCCTAGTGGAATGTCATCCCTGCCACAAACTAACAGAGGACACCACTGCCCACTGCACAAGCTCAGACCTTTCGTGGGAGAGGCCAGGTCCTCCTTGCCTCCACCCGACCTGCCTAAACATTCACCCTTACACTTTCACACCCTGCTGATGATGTTACCCTCTTCTATTTCATAATTTCCACTTTATTTCTTTTTTCTTCTTTATTCTGTTTGTTTCTGGCTAAGGCATTTCGGGATATGCTGTCTTCTACCACAAAATAGAGGGTGGCGTGGTAGGGGAATCAATCTACAGATTCAATGCAATGTTAACCTGGGTTTTCTATGTGGAAGAGACAGTGAAGGCTGAGGGGCTGGACTGGTAGGAAGAAGTTTCTGCTTATAAATTCTCCTTACATCTTCTTGAACAGATGATAATCCTTCCCTTTGGGTTTGTTCTATTAACAAATGGTTAACATAGGTTTCAGTTTGATTATCCAAAGGAACGATTAATGAAAACTTCTTGTGAAAAACATCAGGATCAGCTTCTTGTCACCAGATAGATAATTCCTCTACACATTTGAAGATGAAAGTTGGGATTCTTTTAATTGGTGAATTTTATTACCGTCAATATCTTGGTTACTGTCAATATAGTATAATTTAGCAGAATGTTATCATGGGGGTAAACTGAGAATGGTGCACAGGGATCTCTTGTGTTATTTCTTACACTTACATGTGAATCTATAATTATTTAATTATTTCAATTTAAAAAAATTGAAAGTCAGGTGTGGCTGAGGGAGGAGAAACTCCCTGAAGGTTATAGTCAAAGCGTTTATTAGCACTGGCCTGTGAGACATGGACTGAAGGAAGATGGAGAGCCTCTCTTCCAGTGTGATTTTGATCATGGCCTTTTCCAGAGCATTTGAACTAGTTGCTGGATTGGGTCACCATGAACTTGCCCATCAATCACAGGGAGACCTGGCCTTCAGAGATGATGGCCTTCAGTCCTGGGAGGAGCCTGCAATTCCTCATCAACCTTCCCAGTTTGTACCATCCATGGGAATCCAGGACAGTAAGGAGCTAAACAGAACCTGCTATCTGTATGGGGAAACCTGCATCCTGGGGTCCTTTTTGCCTGCCCTCCCTCTTTCTATGGACGGAACTGTGAGCATGACTTGCACAAAGAGAACTGTGGACCTGTGCCCCATCACACCTGGTTGCCCAGGAAGTGTTCCATGTGTAAATGCTGGCATGGCCAGCTTTGCTGCCTTCCTCAGTCATTCCTACCTGGTTGTGATGGATGACCACCTCACAGCTTCTGGGACTCCAGAATTAACACTGTCTGCATGTGCTCTTATGCTACCTGGCATCTGCCTTGCTATACAAAGTTATAATTAACCCATATTTGCATGCAACGTTTGTCATACAA
Organism: Hyperoodon ampullatus; assembly: GCF_949752795.1. Lineage (NCBI taxonomy): Eukaryota > Metazoa > Chordata > Mammalia > Artiodactyla > Ziphiidae > Hyperoodon > Hyperoodon ampullatus. The sequence continues at coordinate 87,395,399 of NC_136918.1, read as the reverse complement.
ATTTCATGACCTGTAAAGGCTGTCCCTCCAGTGTCCCACCTGAGAGATGATGATTTGTTAGTTGCCTTGAAATAGTGAATAGATTTCCCTAACACAGTGAAATAGTGAATAGATGGTCCCTAACATTTCCTTAAAGTACCAACTACTTTCCTCTGCCCTGCCCTCTCCAAAAAACTACTTAAAAAAAAAAAAGTAACCCATATCTTGTGCCCAAGTCCTATGTTTCTTGATACATGTAACTCTAGCAAGGGCTTATTAATAGTTTCCTTTAAACAATTGAATTCTATCTTCAGATTATTAAAGATTACTCCCAGTGTGGAACTGAGTATAAAACACTGAACAGAGTTGATCAAAATCAATTAAGATAATATCTTGAAAAGGAAAGGAAAGGAAGTATCTGTAAAGGGAGCAAAGAAGAAGAGAGGGGCAGATATCAGAGGTGAGAGACAGAATGCTGGAGAAACGGAAGTGTGCGTGTGTCCCTAGGAGACTAGATATTAAAGTGGGAACAAATGAGAAAAAGTTGAGAAAATAAAATGGATTACTTGGTTGATCGGATGGGTATAGAGAAGCAAGCTAAAAAGCTAAGTTGAAGGACAAGTTTCTATCAACTATAGGAAGCTGTATAAGACAAGGGCACCAGTTTTCTCAAGGATTTGAAAAGAGAATAAAGTCTCCTTGAAAAAAAATTCTATGTAAAGTCCCCCAATGTATTAAGAGTGCTTAATACATTATGATTTCTCCATACTATGCAATTATTTTAATGGTGGTAAAAGATAAAATGTTCACAGTATATTTAATTGTAAATGAGGTGATAAAACTATACATTGTAAAGCCCATTTTAAAAATATGTATCTGGTGTGTATCTGGTGTGCCTAGTAAAAGTGGGAAGTACGCTGAAAAAAAAAATGAAACTGGGGTCTATATCTCAAATCTTGATGTTAGTAAATTTAGGATAATAGAAAGGAAGTTGGTTGCAAACTTACAGAACTTACTGGCCTAATTTCAGAAGCTGCAACACATGGATGGAATAAAATAATTTGAGGTATTATTATATACATGATCCATCCATAAGGGATACCTCTAATTAATTAGGATATTCTGTAGTTCATCACTACACCTAAGTTTTAGGGGAATTCACACCCTTTCAAAATTGTTCTTTAGTATCTCTGACAGAGATTTAATATAGTATTTGGGAGTTGGTGGTTGTCATTTCTAACATCAGTCATAGGAAGTTTTTTAAAAACAAACTCATCACCTCACATAGTACCTTTCTTTGTATACTTGAAATTAGCAAGTTTCGAGTATGCAATACAGTATCATTAACTATAGTCACCACGCTGTACATTAGATTCCCAGAACTTATTCATCTTATAATTGAAGGTATGTACCCTTTGACCAACATCTCCCCATTTCCCCAACATCCCAACCCCTGATAATCACCATTCTACTCTGTTTCTATGATTTTGACTTTTTTTCCCTTAGATTCCACATATAAGTGATACAATGCAACATTCGTCTTTCTCTCTCTGGCCTATTTCACTTAGCATAATGCCTTCCAGCTTCATCCATATTGTCACAGATGATAGGATTTCCTTTCTTTTTAAAGGCTGAATAATAATCCATTACATGTATATACCACATTTTCTTGATCCATTCATCCGCCAACACACTCTTAGGTTATTTCCATACCTTGGCTATTATGAATAATGCTTCAGTGAAAATGAAAGTACAGATATCTCTTCAAGATAATAGTTTCATTTCCTTTGGATATATACTTAGAATTAGGATTAGTGAATCATGTGGTAGTTCTAGTTTTAATTTCTTGAGGAATCTCCATACTGTTTTACATAGTGGTTTACCAGTTTACATTCCCACCAACAGTGCACAAGGGTTCCCTTTTCTTCACATCCTTGCCAGCATTTGTTACCTCTTTTCTTGTTGATGATAGCCATCCTAAAAGGTACAAGGTGATAGCTCATCATGACTGATTCGCATCTCCTTGATGACTAATGTTGAGCACCTTTTTGTGTACTTGTTGGCCATTTATATGTCTTCTTTGGAAAAATGTCTACTCATGTCCTTTGTCCAGTTTTAAATTAGAGTATTTGGTTTGGTTTTGTTTTGTTTTTGCTATTGGGTTGTATGAGTTCCTTATATATTTTGGATATTGACCTCCTATAGATATATGGTTTGCAAATATTTTGTTCCATTTCGTAGGTTGCCTTTCCATTTTTATTGAGGCATAATTAACTCATATAACATTATATTAGTTTCAGGTGTACAACATAATGATTTGTTACTTGAATATATTATAAAACGATCATCACAATAAGTCCAGGTAACACATGTCACCACACATAGTTACAATTTTTTCCCTTATGATGAGAACTTTTAAGATTTACTCTGTTGGCATCTTTCAAATGTGCAACACAGGGTATCATTAACTATAGTCACCATGCTGTACATTATATACCCATGACTTATTTATTTTATAACTGGAAGTTTATACCTTTTGACTCCCTTCACCCACCTCCTACCCCCCACCTCTGGCAACAACCAATCTATCCTCTGTATCTGTGAACTTGGTTTGGGGTCTTTTTGTTTTGTTTTGTTTTAGATTCTACATAAGTGAGTTCATATGGTATTTATCTTTCTTTGTCTGACTTATTCCACTCAGCATAATGCCCTCAAAGTCCACCCATGTTGTCAAAAATAGCAAGATTTCATTCTTTTTTTATGGCTGAATTATAATACATTGTAGGTATTTACCACATTTTCTTTATCCATGCATCCACCAATGGACACTTAGATTGTTTCCATGTCTTGGCTATTGTAAATAATTGATCCAGCAAAGCAGAGTAAAAGAAAAAATAAAACAGAGCTGGGGGAGGAAACATAGTAAATGAGACATGTAAAGTAAGATTGTAAAAATATGGCCAAATATGTAAGTAATCACAAATGTGAATGGTTTAAATTCTCTTATTAAAAGTTTAAATTCGCCCTCACACTCATCAGAATGTCCATCATCAAAAAATCTGCAAACAATAAATGCTAGAGAGGGTGTGGGGAAAAGGAACCCTCCTACACTGTTGGTGGGAATGTAAATTGGTACAGCCTCTATGGAGAACAGTATGGAGGTTCCTTAAAAAACTAAAAACAGAATTACCATATGACCCAGCAATCCCACTACTGGGCATATACCCAGAGAAAACCATAATTCAAAAAGACACATGCACCACAATGTTCATTGCAGCACCATTTACAATAGCCAGGACATGGAAGCAACCTAAATGTCCATCAACAGAGGAACAGATAAAGAAGATGTGGTACATATATACACAAAATATCATGTGTCGGGTGTCATTATTAGTTTTACATCCAAAATAGACTAAAAATCCTTTTAAGGATAAAGCCTAGAGGAACCAAAATGTCTTCAGGGAGACAAACATATTAACAAAACAAAATAGCTGTCTTAAACATTTCAAATGGCACAATTAAAGAATGAAATGGATTTTGTTTTAATTTCTACCATGTTGAAAATTTTTAATTTTCAGTATCATTTTTTCCTGCTATGGAGTAAATAGACATATTTTTCATAATTAAAACATATATTTAATAATATTAAAAATGATTAATATACACATTCCCAATTTTTTATTCCATAGAAAAATGTAGAAAAGGGTCATGTCATCCCATGGCTATTCCCTTAGCACATAGATCATATTTTATAAATATCCCAAGTCCTCCATAATGCATATTTAGCTGGTTATAAAAATTTGTTATTTGATAAATGCATCACAATAAAGTGCACACCATAAAAATACACATTTCCAATTTATCACATCTGCAAAACTATTAGGCATTAGATAGCAATACCTCTATAGAGATATAAGTTCAGAAGAAGCTAATGTCCTCACGTGTCTGTTATCCCTCCCTCCCTCCGTCCCTCTCTCCCTCTCCCTCTCTCTCTCTCTCTCTCTCTCTCTCACACACACACAAGCATGAAAGAAAAATATAAATTCAGTTTTATTAAATAGTGAAATTCTTATTATAATCTTATATTAGCTAGCAGTAGGTTGGCATTTTACAGATATTAAAATAACAGAAAAGGCACATTCAAACAGGGTTGGAGGGAATGTAAATTGACACAGTTTGACATATTAGTCAATAAAAGAAATGCACAAACCCTTTGACCTGGCAATTTCACTCAAGGAAATTATCTTACAAATATATTCAAACACATACAAAGAGATATAGTCACAAGAAACATTCTATGTAGCATTGTTTATAATAGCAAAACAAACAAAACAATCTAAATGTCACTCAAGGAAATTATCTTACAAATATATTCAAACACAAAGAGATATAGTCACAAGAAACATTCTATGTAGTATTGTTTATAATAGCAAAACAAACAAAACTTAATCTAAATGTCCACCACTAGAGTTGTGGTTAATTAAATTAAACTCCATTACATACAATGGAATTTTTTGTAACCATTAGGAAGAATGAGGTAGCTCTGCTTGTGTTGATATAAAAGATCTTCAGGATATATTATATTATTAGCTTTCTATAAGTACAGAACAAAACTATGGTATGTTCCCATTTGTGTCTTGACAGGATATGTGTATGTATATGTAAATGGACATATAAGTGCACACATATACCATGCACATGTAGATATGACATATGCACATAGAAATTTTCTAGAAGATTACATAAAAACTGTTGGTTAATTGTTCCTTCTGTGGAGTTACTTGAGGTAACTCAGTTTTCATCATTTACTGTATTGAACAATTTGAATATTTTATCATGAGCATGAGCTTTCTTTGTAATAATATCAGTTCTTCAAAGAACTACCTAGTAACAGCTAAAATTCTAAAATTTCAAATGTATAAGGATATGAATGCAAATCCTCTAGAATGTCTCTGTCTTCTAAGAATCTTTGAAAAGCTAATTTCAAAATAAGCCTTCCATTCCAGAACTCCAAGAAAATCAAAACAGTATCTGTACTGTATCTTGATTCATTTGTCCTGGCACTACACTTCAGGAACATATACAGTATGGAGACTCATCCCATCAACTTCACTTTGTAACACCTTAGACATCTTCACCCTGTTTGTAGTATCATAAAGTGGGTTGTTCTTCTCTGTGTAGCTGGCATAGGGCTGCATTTCATCCTAAGAAATAACCCAAAGTTAAAATCAATTCAAAAAAGCCAGAAATCAGTAACCACCTATGTTTTTCTAACAAGGGCCCACAGCTTTAGTGTCTACCAATAGTAGTCTCTGGGCTTACATGAACATAAGAGCAAGATTTTTCTAATATTTTATCAAAAAATTATTGATTATTTAAGTCTCAGTGTGACATGATAACAGTTGTCTGAAAGTAGGAGTGGAGAAGAATGGAGTGATATGAGAAGTATTTCAGAGGAGAGTGTCAAAGACTTAGTAAGCTATTGGCTATAAGAGATTATAGAGCTGGATAGGTTTTAAGCTTGGGTAAGAGAAATGATGATGGTATTGAAAAAAGGAGGTCAAGAATTAGAGCTGGTTTAATGGGAGAGGAAATACCAATTCAACTTCTCCAAAGATTACAGCCCAAATGAGGCAAACATTATGTCTTTTGTAGGATGCAGTTCTTGAAATAAAAATATGGATTTGGAGTGTATATAAATAGTACTTGGTGGATAATTAACAAAATAAGTCCACCTGACAGCACTGTAAAGTTAGAATTTTTGCTTTTCAACTAAAATACTAATAATGATGCAAATTACAAATTATGTGACTAGATTTTCATACTACATAGCTTAAAAGTTTGTAAATATTCTTTTTAATCTTATCTTACCTCCTCAACAACTGAAGTATGTTCTGTTTTTTTCAATTTACATTTTCTGCAAAAATAAAAATTAGCTGGAGTGAATGTCAAAACATTATTATTCAGATTGAAAATGGAAAAACAAAACAGTATGCTATTGACAATTGTGGTTCATTTTGATAGAAGCCTTAATAAATCAGAAATGAACTACCAGAAATGAGTGAAGAATGCTGCTTGTAAGTTAATTTGTCCAAATAAGGTAATTCTGGATTTTGGAAAGGGAAGTGAAATTATGCAAAGAAGTTTGATGTAATAGAATATATGTGACACCTCATATTTGGTGTATGAAATGAATTATTGTAATTCTTTTCTCAAATAGAAAATAGCATGCACTGTCTCTCCCAAGATCCTGCCCTAAGTGGGCTGTGCTTGCATGTCTAATTCACTATGCTTGCATGTCTAAGTAACCTAGAAAAATCTCCCTCATCATTAGTGTAGTCCAAGTCTGTTATTTTCAGGACACACTTATTGATTATGAGAGAACTGAGGTTAACCTCTTTTTTAAAATTTTTATTTTATGTTGGACTATAGTTGATTTACAATGTTGTGTTAGTTTCAGGTGTACAGCAAAGTGATTCAGTTATACATATACATATATCGATTCTTTTTTACATTCTTTTCCCATTTAGGTTATTACAGAATATTGAGCAGAGTTCCTTTTTTACCTAGTCAATTCCATTTTTCTGACTCTTTTTAATCCAATAAAGCAGGAGAAGTGAAAGCATCAGTCAGTACCTGCAGCCACTGATTCTCAAAAGCCAAATGGATCCAACGATGACCAAGATAATAAAAATAGGGGGGACGATACGTAAAATTCTTAAGGGTGCTGATGCTTTGGCATCTGTAAATGTAGACACAAAAATATATGATTTACTATTATTCAGCAGTAGAAAGAAATGAGCTATCAAGCCATGAAATCATGGAGGAAAATTAAAAGCATATTACTAAGTGAAAGGAACCAATCTGAAAAGGCTAAATACTGTATGATTCCAACCATATGACATTCTGGAAAATACAAAACTATGGAGTAAAAAGATCAGGGGTTGTTAGAAGTTAAGGTGGAAGGAGGAATAAATAGGTGGAACATAGAGGACTTTTATGACAGTGAAACTACACTATATGATACTATAACGGTGAATACGTGGCATTTATACATTTGTCAAAACTCATAGAATGTGCACCTAGAATGAACCCTAATGTAAACTATGGACTTTGAGTGATAATGATGTGTTAAGGTAGGGTCATTCATTATAACAAAGGTACAACCGCGGTGCGGGGGGATTTAGATAGACAGGGAGACCATGCATGTGTAGGGTCAAGGGTTATATGGGAACTCTGTACTTTCCACTCAATACTCCATCATCATAAAACTGCTCTAAAAAATAAAGTCTGTTTAAAAATTTTATATATAGCATGGTTCAAGAATGTCTCACAGTACATGAAATTCATTTCTGTGATTTTATTTGAAAAACTTTTGATCCATTTATAGTTCAAATAATTGTTATAATTAAATTGCTTTATCACCTCAGACTCTTAAGTTTTCAACAAGACATCATCTTGTGTCAGTATTTTGTTGCTTTAAGGATTCATGTGGTGAATTCCTGTAAGAGAGATGTGAAATCTACACCTCTCTGTTACAGTAATAGAGTGTTTCTCATCTCCAGTATTCAGAAATAGAGTTGTAAGGAAGCTATTTGGATAAATAACCCTAATTCTGAAGTCACCTTTCTTCCAGGGCATTGAAACTGAAATGAATGCATGGCAGCAACTTTAAACTATTCACTGACTGCTGGCAGCAATACAAAGTTCAATCTGACAGGAGGACAAGTCAACCAAGGAATTGCCAGCTCTGAGAGGTTTTGAGACTGTGCTCCTGGTGTTTTGTGAATGCGGCTGGGGCAGCAGAGGGAGGTGAGTGGAGGCCACATCCAGTCCCTCCATCTTCCTTCAATACTTTGTTTTTAAACATTGGATTTTTATTTGAAAAAATTTGGTTTTGCATTTTAAAATGACAACATTGTTTTGAAACCCTCTCTTTCAAACTAATGGGCTCTCTTTTATTGGAAGTGCACTAGCACAGGTGAAGGTCCACCCTGCGAGGAAGACATATCTGCATGGGGTGGGAGTGAACTAGAGAGTCCCTCCAGTTCTGAGATTCTATAAATATGACATCATATTGTAATACTGGGTGGTCGGACTTCATACATAACCAGTGGCAATTACTCTTCTCAGTAAATACTGCTAAACTATTAATATGTATATAAAACTTTAAGAATAGATATTAGAAAATTGTGGTTTAAACCCATGTGTTTTCCTCTTCTCCTTTCTTAACACTTACTAAAATATCATCAGAGAATTTTTTAAAGTATAGACTTGCAAAGACAAAGAGAACATGGATGAAGACAAGAGCAGATGAAAGATTTCAACTTGTTTTTAGGGTGAAAAATGAACAGAAGAATGGCCAATAATTCAGAGTGAAATAAGTATAAACCTTAGTGAACTCCAGGAAGACTCTAGAGTAGGAAAGACCAAATATAGAGAAGGGGGAATGTAGGGACTGAAGCGTGGAGCTAAAGTTAGAAGCTTCCTTGAAGGTCTGTATTAAGAACAGATGGGCTGCCAAGTCTCCTCCCAGCCCACGCAACCAGGTCTCACACCTTCCCCGACCAGCAGAAAACAGGAAGTGTGGCCCAAAAAAGATGAACTGGAGAAACTCCAGAGTGTCAAGGATCCAGACATAATGGAGGGTGAAGATGAAGTGTCATTAAAAGAAAGTTGAGTTCTGAACAGTCACACACACACACACACACACACACACACACTCACACACACACACACTTCCCTCTCCTCCCTGCTCCCAGAACATTGATAGTCAGGATTATCCCTCCCAGGCAAGAGACTGGAGAGTTATTTTCTGCAGAGTCTATATAGCCTCAGAGAAAAGACCTTCAGGTACATAAGGAAATAAGGAATCCCCAATTTTAAAACAATCACCTGTTTTCACCCTATAGAAACCTACTAGCTAACAAACCCACTCACAGATAATATAGCTTCCAATCAGCTCCTTAGTGCTCACTTTGAAGTGAACAGATAGCCAAGGAGTTAATGAAAGCCTTGTATGTGGAAGAAAGATTAAAACAAACAAATGTCAGGAAGGCAGAAGGAACTCAGATTACACAGACGTGGCATCAACCAGAGGACTGAGGGAAAGAGAACATCCAGGACAATAGCTGTGCAGCATGTCTCGTGACCAGCCAGGCCAGATTAGAACAAGAGCGTGTAAAAACTCAAGAAAGAATGTCTTCAAGAAAAAAAAATGGAACTGACATTACCTAACAAATCTGACCATGTGGAAAGAAGTATTAAGAGGCGTTTTCTAGGGTTTTGTTTTGTTTTGTTTTTAGTGTTAGTGATAATTAATAATAGGTACATGCATTATTAAGGAAATGAAAAAGGAAAGCAATTAAGGCCAGGAAAAACAAAAAGTTATTCAAAAATGAAAGTATGAGTTTATTTCTTGATTCAGAGCTTAACAAAACATACATGTTCAAAATAATGTAAACACTGGCTATTTAATTTAACCAAAAATTGCTATTTTACTATATATGAATGGTGAGGGAAGAGAAGGTAAAGTTAAATCCTCATCTACCGTAAGAGGAAGTGGGTACACTAGGTTTAAATTTGCTATATTAAGAAATAGCAGCACAACCATGTTGTTTATAAAAACTGAGTCAATTACTAGAAGAAACACTTGAAGATCTGAAAGTACTTGTCTCTAGAGAGTTGTGTAAAAATGGAGAGGTGGGAGAGGCAGAGAGATGGCTAATGTTTTTCATGGTAGCCTTATAGAACAACGTAGACTTTAAACTATATGAGTTATGTTGATTAGAATAATATTTTTGTAACAAAAAATAAGAGTAGATGGGAGCAGAGAGTAGAGAAACTAAACTGTAATGAACTGAATCATAGATACTATTATAAGACATTAAAGAAATTTCACTGGAAGAGCCTGGAGGAGAAAATTCTACCAGACTGAAAACTCATGAAGATAATTTATGAGCAACGTTATTCTTCTAATAAAATAATAATTATTTGTTTAAAATTACCCATTATCCTTCTATTAAAACCATAAGTATTTATGTAAATGTACACTACACAAGCCAATTTAGTAGTACAGAAGAGAACATTAAAAGAAGAGTAAATTGGGAAGTTCACTAGTGGCCTAGTGGTTAGGATTCAGGCTTTCACTACCATGGCCCAGTTCGAATCCCTGGTCCCAGAACTGAGATCCCGGAAGCTGTGCAGCATGGCCGAAAAAAGAAGTAGAATAAATTGCATTTGATAATATGACTTTTTACAATAAATTTTTATATTATTCTTCCAGGCAATCTCTTTACTTTGAGGAGGAAAGGGAGATAAAGTGGAGGGTGGAAAGGACATCCTTGAATGAAATTTCTCTGCACACTCCTTTTTCCTTCTTAAGGTAACTCTTCTGAAAGAATGGAAAGATCAAAAACAAAACTAGAAAAATTACTAACCTTGATCCAGCTCTATGGACAGACTCTTGTTGCCAGTCAAGTGGGAGACAGAGCAGGACACATTAGGTACATGGCGGCCCTCCCAGTAGCATGTACTCTGGATGGTCACTGTGCCATTGCCCCAGTGACGTTTTTGCTCAGTGACACAATCTCCCTCTGGGGTCCAGGAGATCTGTGCAGCTGGCTTTCCTGCAACTGCCTTGCACACTGCAGTTCCATTCTCAGTTTGAACCAGGGTCACCTCAGGGGGCACTGCAGAAATGTAAGGGAAATGCTTCAGTCTTAACACATGGGACATGGGATTCGGAGATTTGTTGCAGCCCAAAATCTGGTTATCTGAAACACCACAATATATGACGTTCCTTACCTAACACTTGGAGGTGATATCCACGATGGAAATTCCCATTAGGTATTACCATTTGACACCTGTAATACCCATCATGAGTGATGGCCACTGGATCAATCTGAAGGGCAGGATTCTCGTCAAGTCTGGAGGCCCAGGTTATTCTCTCATCGGTACAGTTTCCTCCCTTGGTCTCATTTGTATCACCCCTGAAGGCTCTGAAGCAGGGCAACTTGTCTCTGAGGACTATTTCCCATGTTGTTAGCAGTATACTTGTCCACAGCACAAGAGGGCAAGAGAGCACAGTCTTTGTACCCACTAGTACTGATAGTGAAGTGTTAACTGTACACACACACACAAAGACACACATGCACAAACAGAGAATAATAAGAGAAAAGCTTGATAAAGAATTTCAGTGTTAAAATTTATTCACAGCATATTACATGAAATTGTACTTGAACATTACTTTGCATGGTCTTATTCCAGAAATATTAGACTTACGTAAGAAATTAACATTCATGAAGTATACATAAAGTATTAAACCCATCCAAAGATTAACCAACTTCCTCCAGTATTATGCATCACTAGGAAAACAACATGAATTATATATGTGACAAAATTGTTTAAAGTGTTATGAAATTAATTCAGGAGATTTGATCTATAAGACAAACAGATGAGAATGCAGAATCTAAATTAAAAGACAAAGGCAGTTTTCTAAATCTAATCTTTTGGCTTCAGAGACTATTAGATTTATCATACAACTCATGCTCCTCAGGGGGGGAAAAATTGAATAATTAGTGATGTGGTTTTCTCCTCCTAAGTTCTGATGAAAGTGAAAAATCAGTAACATCAAAACTAAACACCTATCCTTAAGGGTGGCAATTCAGACAAACATAAATGTGGAAAGATATGGTACTTTCATTAAAAACAGCTAAGATGGCAATCAGGCTGAACAAGGTGGAAATTATTTTGTTTAATTTTTATTCAGAGAATCACAAAATCAGTTAAATCAACAGATTTTATTTATTTATATAAAGAATAAAAATTTCCTTTATTCTTCCTAACACCTCAGATGTACTTCCTAAGTCTACAAAACAACACTGAAAAGCACTTGCTCTGTCTTTCAGATGTAAATATGCACACTTCAGTATGTATTTACATACAAACATGCATATTTTAATTTATATATATATATATATAAATTGAGATGTATATTGCATATCATACTGTGTATATTTTCCTAAGTCTTTTGCTTTTTTGTTGATATATAATAGACCTATCACCATATCAGTATACCTACATCAATCTCACTCTTTTTTTATTAATAAATTTTTATTGGAGTGTAGTTGCTTTACAATGTTGTATTAGGAAAACTGGACAGCTACATGTACAAGAATGAAATTAGAACACTCCCTAACACCATACACAAAAATAAACTCAGAGTGGATTAAAGACCTAAATGTAAGGCCAGACACTATCAAACTCTTAGAGGAAAACATACGAAGAACACTCTGCATAAATCGCAGCAAGATCCTTTTTGATCCACCTTCTAGGGTAGTGGAAATAAAAATAAACGTGTGGAACCTAATGAAACTTAAAAGCTTTTGCACAACAAAGGAAACCATAAACAAGACAAATAAACAACCCTCAGAATGGGAGAGAATATTTGCAAATGAAGCAACTGACAAAGGATTAATCTCCAAACATACAAGAAGCTCATGCAGCTCAACATCAAAAAAACAACCCAATCCAAAAATGGGTGGAAGACCTAAATAGATATTTCTCCAAAGAAGATGTACAGATGGCCATGAAAAGATAATCAACATCACTAATTATTAGAGAAATGCAAATCAAAACTACAATGAGGTATCACTTCACACCGGTCAGAATGGCCATCATCAAAAAATCTACAAACAGTAAATGGTAGAGAGGGTGTGGAGAAAAGAGAACCCTCTTACACTGTTGGTGGGAATGAAAATTGATACAGCCACTATGGAAAATAATATGGAGCTTCCTTAAAAAACTAAAAATAGAACTACCATATGACCCAGCAATCCCACTACTGAGCATATAGCCAGAGAAAACCATAATTCAAAAAGACACATGCACCCCAATGTTCATAGCAGCACTATTTACAATAGCCAGGACATGGATGCAGCCTAAATGTCCATAAACAGAGGAATAGATAAAGAAGATGTGGTACATATATACAATTGAATATTACTCAGCCATAAAAAGGAACGAAATTGGGTCATTTGTGGAGACGTGGGTGGACCTAGAGAGTTTCATACAGAGTGAAGTAAGTCAGAAAGAGAAAAATAAATATCATATATTAATGCATATATGTGGAATCTAGAAAAATGGTATAGATGACCTTATTTGCAAAGCAGAAATAGAGATACAGACATAGAGAACAAATGTATGGATACCAAGGGGGAAAGGGGTGGGGTGGGAGGAATTGGGAGATTGGGATTGACACATATATACTATTGATACCATGTATAAAATAGACAGCTGATGGGAACATATTGTAAAGAACAGGGAACTCTACTTAATGCACTGTGGTGTCCTAAATGGGAGGGAAATCCAAAAGAGAGGGGATATATGTATATGTATAGCTGATTCATTTTGATGTACAGTAGAAGCTAACACAACATTGTAAAGCAACTATACTCCAATAAAAATTAATAAGGGCTTCGCTGGTGGCGCAGTGATTGAGAGTCTGCCTGCCAATGTAGGGGACACGGGTTCGTGCCCCGGTCCGGGAAGATCCCACATGCCGCGGAGCGGCTGGGTCCGTGAGCCATGGCCGCTGAGCCTGTGCATCCGGAGCCTGTGCTCTGCAACGGGAGAGGCCACAACAGTGAGAGGCCTGTGTACCGCAAAAAAAAAAATAAAATAAAATAATTAACTAATAAAAATAAACAGATTTTTAAATAATCTGTAATTTCTTTAGTTTGACCACCTCACAAAAATGAAAAATGATGATGCCAAGTGGTAAGAGATGCTTAGAAGTATTTTTCTAGAAAAAAAGTACTATAGTATATAAATACAAATCAATGCAAAAACAAGGATTAGTTTCCTCTGTAAATTTTCTATAAAAAGGATTTTATTGCAAGCATGTAATAGTGTCAAATATGGCCTTTCAGTGAGTTCCTCTTCCTTCCTATTCATTCACACATATACTCCCTGACAGTTTGCTGTGAACCTTGCTCACAGATTTTGTTTCCATACATTCAATATCATTATCAGGATTAAATATAGCATTGACCTATTTTTCCATATTTTAAAGTACAAATTAAAACCAGCAAGCATCTCCTAATGTAGAAGCTCACGCTTTCCCATGAGCTGACATGTGTACCTGACAGAAAGGGGTTTGCTGACAGGTGATTAGGTGTATCTGTCACAAGTCACCTGTAACGAAGGAGAGCATCATTGATTTCATCAGTTTAACATGAACAGAACCAGCTGTGGTATGGCAAAATTTTTATGTGGATGAAGCTTATTTTTTCTAAACTTTGCATTTAATATTTCTCCTATCCTCTTTTGGTGTCATCTTCCCCCTCTGTGATGTACTCAAGCCTTTGCATTTCATGGCCATATAAAGATCATATTACTAGATGAAGGAAGAGGGAGGATTTTAATGCAGATCTAAGAGGGCAGGCAAATCCATGCTCTTCCCATCACTCCAAGTGGCATCTCCTCATAGCAAGAAAGTCCAATTTGGCAAAGGCTTGGAGAGAAGCAAGAACATGGCTTGTTAGAGAACTGCTAGAGGTTGGGTGTGGGAAGCACATATGTGCATAAGGGAATCGTGATTAAGATAAAACCAGAAAAATAAGAGACTGGCGAGATAGCAAGTTGTGAATGTCCTGTTGTTCTTGGGATTTGGAAGTTTAGCTTATAAGCAGTATAAGGCTTTAATATTTAACCTCAGTATCTGACTCATTTTTGTAAAAGAAAGTTCTTGCTAATCAAACAAACATGTATTTGAATAGGGGCACAGTATCCGAAGAAGTAACTCTAATGGTGAGGATTCCAAGCACTGCAGATATTCTCTGTTCTTTCACTTTCCTCCATTCTATAAACTTCAGTCAATCACCCTACACCTATAATGATAGTTCTTATGTTATTGTTATTTTTTCACCCTTTCTTCATCCTCTTCTTTCCTTTTTCATACCTGTTGTGATAAGTTACACAATGGCCAGTACCTCTACAACACTCAGTGGGTTTGGCACCTGTCTGACAGATATATTCTCCATATGCTCCTGTGATCAGCTAGGGTGATTTCACTTCCTGCTTCACTGAGAAGATAGTAGATTCTCATCTCTGCTCCCAAACCAGCAGTCACATCCCATCTTTTCTGCATCCTTTGCCTACGAATATCTTCCAGTCTCATCCAGCCTTATGCACACTGACAAATTCTTATTGGCTTTGGGGCATTTCCTTTCTTTTCTCACAACCATAGCCTAGATTAAGTCCTCATTGCCATGTACCTGGATTGCTGCAAAGGCCTCCTAACTTCTCTCTCCGTCTCAAAACCCTTCTCCTTTCAGTTCATACCTTACACTGCAGCCAGTACTTCATTCTGTAACACAGATGTGATTCCCTCAACTCTAAAACCCTCCAGAGATCTCTCACTGTCTGAAGAATAAGTTCAAATGTCTTCGTATTGGCTTTGAAAGCCCTCTTTTTCACATTGACTCACTTTGCAATCTTATCACCCACTACATTCCCCCAAACTGCAGAAAAAAACACCAAGCACAATTCCATTTCTATGTCATTTCTCACATCGTTTTCACTCTCTAAGGTGCCCTACATGATGCTCTTTTTCTATTAAAGTACTCTACCTTTAAGACCTGATTCACATGCTACATCATCTGTGAGGCCTTCTCTAAGCCTTGATGCTTAATCACTCCCTCTGTACACTCCTGGTACACTCGATGTGAGTGCTTACCTCCTCTGCCTGTGTGATAACTGTGCTCCTGTCGGGGTTCCCCCACAAAACTGAGCTCCCTGTGAGCTCTCTGATAGTCTTGCTCATCTTGCTTATCTTCATGTTCCCCACAAAGCCTAGCACAGTGCCTGATAGAGAAGGCTCCACAGTCTTCCAGTGGAATTGAACTGTTTTAGGGGAAGATGGGTGAGGTCGTTCAGGTCCCTCATCCCACAGCATTCAGATCACCATATTCTTCAACTGGGCACAAGGCTGGACTTGGTCCAGACCATCGACTATGTTTCTAAGGAAGCTCAACATTCCATGCTTCAGTACTGGCCTCAAAAAACAAACAAACAAACAAACAGCATACTACCTTCTGCAGGAGGTGTTACAGTGCTCTGCTTTCTGTCCATAGATGAAGTAATTGTTGAAGCTAGAAAATATTCAGAGGAAAGTAGGTGAAATCAATTTTAGATATTTAAATGGAGTGAAAACCATTATTTCTCCACAAGACTTGTATGCAACATGATAGAAAATCAACAAACCATAACTAAAGTTACACAAAAATCCTTGAAAAAGAGAAATTAGAAGCTGTTCCATCACTATATGGAAAAAAACCTGAACATATGAAAATTACATTTATAAGCTGTTAATCAATGATTCCCCATTTATGTGACACCTCATTTTATACGTAAAACTATTCTGTACAAGGTAACGCAGCCTCCACCCATTCCCTAGTCATAATGGATTCGTCCATCATGGGCACCTCACATGAGTTGGGCTGATGATAGTCCTCCTTCCAGATGCCACACCCTGATTAAAATTGTCTGGTCCATTGGTAGGCACCTCACCCAGCAGGACAAATCAGAGTACTTTCTCAAGAATTTTGAAACCAGAATTGAGAAGAATAGTTCATCCCTCTTTCTCCCCCATTTTTCTACTGTGACAGTTAATTTTATGTGACAACTTGGCTAGGACACAGTACCCAAGTACTTGGTCAAAAATTATTTGAGATTTTTCTGTGAAGGTACTTTTTATCAGTAGACTTTGAGTAAAGTAAATTACCCTCCATAATGTAGGTGGGCCTCATCCAATCAGTTGAAGGTTTTAATAGAAAAAGACTAACCTTCTGGGAAAAGGAACTCTGCCAGCAGTCTGCCTTCAGACTCAAACTGCAACTCTTCCCTGGGTCTCTAGCCTGCTGGCCTACCCTGCATATTTTGGACTTGTCAAGCCTCTGCAATCATGTAAGCCAATTCCTTAAAGTAACACAACCTCTCTCTCTCATCTCTATCTCTATCTCTATCTCTCTCTGAATCTCTCTCTACAGGATGTATGCCCAACACACATGTACATCCTGTTCTGTTTATCTCAGGAACCCTGACTAATACACCTACCTTGGGGTTAAAAAGTAAAACTATACATGAAAACTATACAAGCATCAAGCATTCTTCTATTAGAATTATCATTAAAAGGTGAGCATTACCCCAACTGTAATTATCCTTGACCATCTGCTGCATTAATGAGTTGTTTGATGTAACAAGATCTTCCATTACTGCACTTATGCATTCTGAAAAGACATATGGAGTAAAGAGAGGAATATGCATTAGTATTTCTGACTCCTGCCTAAAATCACATTTTTTCACATCCTTTGGGCTATTTTAGGGTTGCAGTTGCCAATAAATACATAAATTATGACAGGCAAGCAAAAGTCTCAGAAAAATTTGTCTCAGTATGAACTTCTGAATTGATCTTCCTACCTGTTCGGCATACCCCTACTTTCAGTCCAGAGTGCCCCTTACCACCCTCCTGTCTTTATATTCAAGTCAAAGTATTTCTTCTCCCAGGCTTATATGCATTTAATCTATCTCCAATTGTGAAAAAGTGTTTTACTATCTGGTACAGATTTTTCAGGCACCAGTGATGAAGTAGAAGAAGTTTAGAAGTGATGTGTTGGTTGGATGCTGGTATAGAGCAAAGAAAGGAGCTTCCTAAACATTGTTGAGATCACATCATATAGACAACTGTCTATTAAGTTCAAATTTTATAAGGCGAGCTCTAAGTGAGAACAAGCATTTTTAGCGTATCAACTCCTGGCAAATACTCACTAGGCATAGAGACATCATAATAAACAATAGCTTCTTCCCTCCATGAGCCTAAGGTCCAGGCGAGAAATTAGCTATGTAAACAATAATAACATAAAGTTGTTGGTATGATGATAGCAGTATACATAGTGTCCAGAAGATAAAAAGAAAAGATGTTTCATTCTAAGAGTGCAGTAGTAAGAGACTAGGAAAGACTCTACAATAGATGATATTTGAGCTGGATCTTAGAAGATCAGTTTTCTAGGAAGGTAGAAGGAAAAAGAAAATTGCACAAAGAATGACATTTAGAGGAAGGGATGAAACCATGGGATTTTCAAAGAACTACACATTATGTATTATATTGCCATTATGTGAGAAAAACTGGATGTGTGATTAGAATTGAGGCTGGATATTGGCGGGCTCTAACTATGGAAGACACAACACTCCTAAAAGTTTTCACAAGGAAATGATACACTTCTAATGCATCTACAATGGATGTATCTGTCCAGCAAAGAGAAACATTTTACAGTAAAATTCAGTGCACAGTGTTTTTCTGGAGAAATTTTGAATACACTACTTCTCTTAGCTACCATTTTCTTTTACAAAACATTGATAAATAATAATTTTTGAACACTCATGTTAGAAACAGATTTTTGGTAATTTGCACATGTTATTCATTTTAGTCTCTCCACATTGACAGGTATTATCATCCTCATTTTAGAGATGAAGAAATACAGATACACAGTGATGAAGCAATTTGGCCAAGGCCGCCCAACTTATAAGCTGCTCCAATTGCCCAATTATTTTCATGTGAGTAGTTCTTCCTGCAGTGAGTAGGAACCAAGGGTTGGATCCTAAGAAATACACCAGGATAAATACACTACCCAAATTGAGAGAGTTGGAGAAGAAAGTCCAAGCCATGTTTCTGTAGAAACACTGATGGACAACGGTCTGAAAAAGCACATCAAAAGGCAAGTCCATAAAATCAGGATTATAATGGCACATGGATACAAGCATTATGAATGCTGGATCTGAATGGGAATAGTTAAGCTAAGGAGGAAGATTTGAGACAATTGCCAAAATTCATGGACCAAACCCACCACTCCCTCACAAGATTGTAAGCTCCAGGAGGGCAGGGATTTTCATCTATGTTGTTCATTCTTCATCCTCAATGCTTAGAAGAGTGATTTGCACAGCTCCCTTGCAGGTGTCTGGCTCAAGGTGGGTTTAAAATAAAGGTCAACACAACCCTATAGCAAGCTGGACTAAAGATATGGACAGTTAGTTTACAGAAAAAGAAGTATACATGTCTCTTAGTCATTTAGAAAGAAGCACAGCATCATTTATGGTAAAAGAAACGCAAATTAAAACTATGCAGAAATGCCATTTCTCACCAATGAGATCGTCAAAACCCAAAAGTTTGACAGCATACTCTGTTTGCACAACTGTAGAGAGATAGGCATGCCAATATACTGCTGGTGGGAATGTAAAATGTTACCGATTCGATAATGGAAAATATGACAGTAAATAGCAAAGTTACATATGCATTTTCCTTTTGACGCAGCCATATCACTTCTCAGAATCTATCCCAAAGATATGCAGGCAACCGTATGAAAATATATGTATACAGAAGACTCGTCATTACAACATTGTAATAGCAAGACTTTTAGAAATAACCCAAATAGCCACCCATAAGGAACTAGTTGTCTAAATTATGGGACATCCACAAAATGAAGTATAATGAAACTCCTAAAAAGAATGAGAGATATCTTTATATTACTATTATGGAGTGATCTCCAGGGCATATTGTTAAGTGAAAGAAGAGGGACAGATAAAAGTGTATACAGTATCACATTTTGTGATATGCAGCTAAAACAAAAATAAACAGCTTACAGAAAAATTAATAGCTTTAAATACTAATTACAAAACAAGAAATATCTAAAATCCACTTAAAGAAGCTAAAAACAAAAGAGAAAGAAGAAAATAATAAAAGGAAGAGCAGAAAGCAACAAAACAGAAAACAAGCAAGACAAAAATTAGCAAAATCAAAAGCTGGTTCTTTGGGAGTTCCCTGGTGGTCCAGTGGTTAGGACTCGGTGCTTTCACAACCGGGGGCCGGATTCAATCCCTTGTCGGGGAACTGAGATCCTGCAAGCCGTGGCGTGACCAAAAAAAAAAAAAAAAAAAAAAGCTGGTTCTTTGAAAAGTTCTTCAATATTTATAAACCAATAACCATATTTATCAAGAAAAAAACAACACAAATATCAGGAGTGAAAGAAGGGACGTTAACATAGATAATACATTCATGAAAAGAATAACAAGCAAATATTAAGTACTTTATGCTAATCAAATTCAGTAACAGATGAAATGGACAAATTCATTGAAAGACACATCTTTCAAACCTCATTTGGGATTAAACTGATAATCTGAAGAGCCTTATACTTATTAAAGAAATTAAATTTGTTGATAAAAATCTTCCCATCAGATTGGCTACACTGACAAATTTAAGCAAACATTTAATAAAGAAGTAATATCAGTTCTACACACAAACCCCCTTCAGAAAATACACAAGGAGGGAACACTTCCCTACTCATTTTATGAGTGTAGAATAAACTGTTCACCAAAACCAGGCAAACACATTACAAATAAGAACGACGGAGCAGTAACCCTTATAAACTTTAAGACAAAAAATTTTCACAAAGTATTATCAAATCTAGCACTTGTAATACAACATGATCATATAAGGTTTCTCTCAAGAATGCATGTTGGGGCTTCCCTGGTGGCACAGTGGTTGAGAGTCCGCCTGCCGATGCAGGGGACACGGGTTTGTGCCCCGGTCGGGGAAGATCCCACATGCCGCAGAGTGGCTAGGCCCGTGAGCCATGGTCGCTGGGCCTGCCATCCGGAGCCTGTGCTCCGCAACGGGAGAGGCCACAGCAGTGAGAGGCCCGCGTACCGCAAAAAAAAAGAATGCATGTTGATTAAAAAAGAATGCATGTTGATTGAATACTCAAAAAATCAATGAAATTGACCACATTAACACAATAAGGGAGAAAAAACATGATCATTTCAGCAGATGTAGAAAAAGCGTTTGACAGAACTCACCACTCATTCATGATTTTTTAAACTCTAGGAATAGAAATAAACTTCCTCAAACAGTTAAAGAGTATCTATGAAAATCCTATAGCTAACATCATACAAATAATGAAATATTTCCCCTCTAAAATCAAGAACAAAGCAAGAAGTTCTGCTCTTCTTTTCAATTTTGTACTACAGGTTCTAGAGATTGCAATAAAGCAAGAGGAAAAAAAGGCATATAGATCAGAAACAGAAACATAAAACTGTCTTTATTTGCAGATGACATGATTGTTAGAAATCTATAAAACAGCTCCGAGAATTAATTGAAATTAGTACGGTCATAGTATTAAAATGCTAATAATATTTTAAAACAATTATATGTTTATATACTAGCAACACATAATTAGAAAATAAAATTTTTACATCAATTCTATTTGTAGTAATGCAAAAGAAAAAACTTAGGAATAAATTTAACAAAAGATGCACAAGGCGTATACACTGAAAACTACAAAATATATTACTGAGATAAATTAAAGAATACCTATATATATGGAGATAAATACCTTGTCCTTGGATGGAAAGACTCAAGAGGTCAACTCTCCTCAAATTGGTCTACAGATTCAACACAGTCTTAATTAAAATCTAGTAGCCTTTTCTGTGAAAACTAAGAAGCTGAAATTTATGTGGGAGTGCAAACCTAGAATAGCCAAAGCAACAGTTAATAAATGAATAAGACTGGGAGACTCATATTACCTAATTTCAAGCTTTACTCTGAAGCCGCACTGATCAAGGCAGTCTGGCATTGGCTAAAGGATAGGCACATACTTCAATAGAGCAGAATAGAGAGTCCGGAAATAGACTCACACATTTGTGGTCTATTGATTATCACCAAAAATGTTAAGACAATTTAAAAGGAAAAGAAAAGTCTTTTTTACAACTGATGGTGGAACAACTAGATATCCGTATGTAAGATGAAAAAAAGAACTTTAACCACTACTTAATACCATACACAAAAAATTACCTTAAATTTGATTATTGACTTAAATGTAGAAAGCTGAGACTGTAATACTTCTAGAAGAAAACATAGGAGATAATCTCTGTGACTTTGGCATATACAAAGATTTCTTATAATACAAAATAACAAACCATGAAATAAAATTTGATAAACTGGACATTATCAAAATTTAAAACTTTTGCTCTTTGAAAAAGAACATTAAGAAAATGAAAAGGGAAACCACAGATTAGGAGAAAGTATTTATAATACATGTATTTAACAAAAGACTGCTATGTAGAATATGTGAAGAACTTTTACAATTCAATAATTTTAAAAATCAATATTAAAAAACAGGAAATTACTTGAACAGACACTTCACCAATAAGACATTCAAATTGCCAATAAATACACAAAAAGATGTTCAACATTAGTAATCGTAGAGGAAATACAGATTTAAATCACAGTGAGATAATGATTACACACCTATCAGTATGGCTAAAGTTAAAAAGACTGATAATATATATTGGCAAGAATGTGAAGCAATTGGAACTCTCACACATTATAAATGGGAATGTAAAAAAGTATAACTGCACTAGAAAATTTCTGGCAGTTTTTTTCAAAAGTCAAACACATGCCCATTTATAACCTCACCATTCCAATCCTAAGTATTTACCCAGGAGAAATAAAAACATATGTCCACACAAAGACTTGTGCATGAATGTTCATAGCAGCTTTATTCACAAATAACCAGAAGCTAGAAACAACCCAAATGCCAGTCAGCAAATGGATAGATTAGTTATCCATACAATGGGATACTATTCAGCAATGAAAAGGAATACACACAACATTGATGAATCTCAAAATCATTCCCTTGAGTGAAATAAGGCAGACACAAAAGAGTACACTACACAGTACACAAAAGAGTACTACTAATGTAAAATGCTAACTAATTTATGGTGACAAACGGCAGATCAGTGGTTGCCTGAAGATATGGGAATGAAGACAAGGATGGACTATCAATATACATGGAGGAATATTTTGGGAATGATAGAAATGTTTTGTATCTTGTTTGTGATGATGATCACAGATATATACAACTGTCAAACCTCATCATAATGTACCTTTTAAATGGATGCAGTTAATTGTACATAAATTATCCCTAGATTTAATTAAAAATAATATCGAAACATCAGGTTGTAACACACATAATATTAGAACATGCATCTACACAAATAAACATAAAAGAAAATACAAATGAAAAACCTTGGCACTGAAAATAATGTTTAAAAAAAACCCTTTTCCATCTAAGTCAAAATCATCAGTAGAAGTAAGATGTTTTGTGATTTGACTACTAATGAAACCTCTTAGTCACTTTGAGTACTCACTTTGAGTTTTCTTTCCCAAATCGTCCTTGTCATATGCCTGAGCAAGCATATACCACCCACACAATAGACACTGTATAGGCATTGACTGTGCAAACCCATACTCCAAAGGCTTCCTCCAGAGAGTGAAAAAGGCTCTCAGAAACAGCACATGGTTTTTTTGTGCTACTTAACAGTTTTTATCTATTGTAAAATCCTGTGCTCTGCTGGGCTCTACTGACTAAAAAAGTTAGAGATAGGCATTTCTGATAATTTCACCATTCTCAATAAAAACCTCTGATTCAGTAACTGTTGTTAACCAAAATAGAACATGGATTATGCCATACTTAAATAGTCAGTATAGTGCCTTAGATGATTATTTCTAATGTATGAAGATGGAAGACAAAAAATTAAAGATTTTTCTGCCCTTTGATTCATTGGCAAAGTTTTGGGAGAATACAAACAAGCAGTAAGGAGTCTGATCAAATGAATTTTAAGCTAAAAGAATTCTAAAATTGAAGGAAAACTGTAGCTTAAAGTATCTGGCTATGCTCTAATAAAATTACCATATAGCTGTAAAAGAGAATAATGGAGAATAGCTTTATTTTTACATTTCTTCTGATATTTCTCTCCAAAACTTGAGGCTTCTATGCTAGTATTGAACTAATTAGAAGTTATTCTTATTGCTTATTATGGTCTTTGCATCTTGTCATCTTTATTGTTATTTAACATTTAATGAACTTACTATCAACTCTTTTAAAAAAGGAACATAGAATACAAATATATTGAATATATTTCAATACACTGAAATCTGTGGGAATATTCTGATATTTTACACAAGGAAAATATTTGGTGTTTCAAGCTCTCAAACTTTAAAACTCTGCAAGTTATAATAAATACAGAACTGGACGATTTTGGATTAAGCAATGGCAGGAAAATATGAGGGATATGAGTTTTGCTTCTTACTCTGCTTCTTGCCTGAATCATTATAAATAATTAAATGAATTTATTTACTCTAGTTCTCTCCTCTGCAAAACACAGACTGTCATCCTTACTTAATAAGTAAGGAATAACTAGTGAAAGGTATCCAACGAACATTACAAACTGAGGTTTTAAACCCAGTAAAAAGGAAACCATACATCTCTCCTAAAGATTCAAGTGTCATTTAAAATAAATGCAACTTTGAGACTGAGATCTTAATCACACAAAGCAAATTAAAATTACATTGCTGGAAGAACTTTATTTAGCTATACTGAGCACATAACTTTTTCTAATCACCAGTATCGTGAAGTAAATACAGTATAGAAAACTTTACTATAACTTTTTGGCTCCAGAAAGCTTAAAATATCAATCTTAACATTTTAGTTAGTATGTTTGTACTGTGTTTTATAAAACTGCATATTGTGGATATAGGTTAGACATAAAAGTATTATTTCCCAACAGTTTTTAGAGTTATGAATGGATTCAAGCAAGAAGAGACATTGAATTGTTTTCTTTAGAGGTACTGAAAATAAGATGAATTGTCATCCAAATAGTCTAATTCTATTTCTGCTTCTAATGCATTGATTTTCATGTTGGGAACGAGTGGAAGTCCATGATAATTGGCCAGAAAATCCATAAACTTTGTAACTCGGGGGAAGGGATCCTAATTTACAATTTTTTTTCTGATATATAATTTAAAAGTACTCCCACCCCTGTAAGAATAATTGAAAGCATAGCCAATTTTCCCCAAAATTTTATTTTCTAGATAGCAAACAGGAATGGTTGGAATAACAGACTCATGTGATCTTTTTCTCTACTAAAGCTACCTGAAAAGTAATGCACGAATTTTACTAGAAATTTTGGAAGAAAGGAAATAGGTTTTTTTCTGCCTTTTTTCACTAGTTTTCATTGAGATGGTATCTTAGTGACCACCTATCACATATATAAGAGCTTTTGGACTGGTGGAGGGAAGCTGGAAGCTGCATTAATAATATTTATTTATTCAATTACAATAGCTAGGCACTCAATAAATGCCCATTTATCATGGAGCTTTCAATCTAATGGGGACAATACACATTAACCAAATAATCAAATAATTATGTGAAATTGCAATAGTAATAAATGAAAAGTACATAAAATGTATCTTGAGTAACTTATCCTAGTACTGAGGCATGGTAGGCAGCCTCTAAGATGGCGCCTACTGTTCCCCCTTCTTGGTACTTGGGTCTTTGTAAAATCCCCTTCTCTTGAGTGTGGGCTGGATTTACTATAACTCACTTCTAACAAATAGAATACAGCAGAAGTGATAGAATGTCACTGCCAAGATTAAGTTATAAAAAGACTGTGGCTTCTGTCCTGGTGTTTTCTCTCTCACTCACTCTTGGCTCACTGTGAGAATATAAATATTTGTTAGGGGGTAATTTATTATGCAGCAATAGGTGATTAATACATGGCCTAATGAACAAGAACCTGCTAATAAGAGAGAGAATGAGAGGAGAACATTCCAAATAAAAGTACTTTTATGTGCAGAGAACATGTATCTGGAGGGAATATACTAGGATCCGAAGAAAGACCAGAGCTAAAAAAAGATAGTTTCAGCTTTTGCTATAAATCTAGTCTCCCATAATGATTTCAGGATTTTTTCCCTGAGACAAATGTAGTTTCCTACAGAAAGAGAAGAGAAAAAAAAATAAATGTTTGCCATTTTGGCAATATAAAATGGAACATGCCTTTTAAAATTAAAACTATCTCCTTCATCTGTCTCATAGCTTAATATTTCAATTAACATGATCCTTGCCTCCAAAAAGGAAAGAAACTGAAATGCAAAATAAGAAAATTTTTATTTTAAATCATAATTGTTATTTCTGCACCAGAATTTTTCCAGGGGAAAAAAACTATTTTGCAAACATTTGAAATTTTATGATAAAAATTATTTATATTAATGAACAGCAGCTACAAACTTAAATATAGTTAAATCTCAAACATAATATTGAGTAAATAAATGTAGTTATAAAATAATATACATAGTATGATTCCATTTATGCACAATACCAAAAAAAAAGGCAAAATAAATTTTTTTGTTAGGGACTACATCATATGTACATGGTAAAATGTAAAAAAAAAACAGGGAATGATTATACACCAAAGAGAATGATTATCCCAAAAGATAATGGCTACCTTTAGAGCAAAGTTTGGGAGCTATATTTGAGGAAGAATTGGCAACAGTCTATGTCTTAATTTACATAGATATTCACTGTATAATTGTTCTTTAAAATGCACATATATCATACTCTGCAATATATATTATATATGTCACTATACAAGAAAATTAAAATAAGTACGAAGAAACACAAGAATACTTACTTTTTTTTAACATAATAATGTCAACAATTGATCCTGGTATCACAACATATATTTCGTGGTCTTACACTTTATGAAAGTGATTTACGTTTTAAAATACATTAATTTAGTAGCAGACAACACCTAATTAGGTGTTCAGTAAACAAAATATTGGGTAAAAACCCAAAGTTTTAGCAGAGACAAAAATAGAAAAAAACCACCAAAATTAGAGTAAGAAAATCAACTAACATTTTGGCTCTTCCATTTATTACCTCTGTAATCTTGCACAGATTACTCTCTGAACCTCAGATGCTTTATCTACACATATGGGAATTTAGTATCTGATAACAGTGGTCATTTAAATTTGTAAGGGGAAGGATGATTATTTATATCACTGATAAATGATACTAGGAGAACTAATTAGCCATTTGGAAAAGAAATATGGATAGGATACAATGCTAATAAAAACCATATTTCTGGGAATAATTTTTGTGTGTGTGACTATAGTCACAAAGTCTGCATCATTTTATTAGGACACAGTATTAATGAAAGCCACATTGTTGGGCTAATTTTTTTGAGGCAGTTACCATCACATAGTCCAAAACTAGTTAATGAAGACAGATTTGTTCCCTAGCTCATAGAAGATATTGTACAAATGTGTATCAGTGATCACAAGGGTCAGTGCGTTCAGTGGACAGATCATGAATATATATGCATATCAAATATACAAAGATACAGACATACCTCCTTTTACTGTGCTTCACTTTACTAAGTTTTTTACAAATTGATGTTTTGTGGCAACCCTGTGTTGTCAGATGATGGTTAACATTTTTTAGTAATAACGTTTTTAAATTAAGGTATGTACATTGTTTTTTAGACATAATGCTATTGAACACTTAATAGACTACAGTATAGTGTAGACATAGCTTTTATATGCACTGGGAAACCAAAAAGTTTGTGTGACTCACTTTATTGCAATATTCACTTTATTGTGGTGGTCTGGAACTGAACCCACAATATCTCCAAGGTATGCCTTATGTTATAAGATATTAATTCCAGCATAGTTTTTAATTCCAAGGAAAAAAAAAAACTAGAAACAACCAAAAAGTCTATCTGTAGGGGCCAATTAAATAAGTTATAAAATAATATCTATGAAAGTGCTTTGGAAACTGCAAAATAATTATTGAAGTGATTTTTTTTAATGTTTGTAAAATTCAGACACAGTATTAAGTGTTTTATATACATCATTTTGCTTAATCCTCACAGCAACCCCAGACACTATCTCAGGTTTTTTGGGTAAAATTTCCCAATTTAAAAATATTGGCAACAAATTCAAATTTTTAAAAATAGTACATGAACCAGTCAAAAGTCTCTTCAAGCCAGATCCAGCCCATGGGCTGCCAAATTGCTGTCTCTGTTGTGGAAATTAGAGAAGAGGCCATAACCAGAGTCTTGAAAACATTTAAAATTAGGGATCTGTTGGAGGAAGTGAAGTTAGCAGAAATGATGAGGAAAAGTAGAAAGTAAATGCAGTGTCTTGAAGCCAGGGAAAGAGATTTCAAGACAGAAATAATCAAGGTCAAATCATGTATGAAAAGTCTTAAAATAAGGACTAAGAGGCTTTACGGTTTGCTAACAAGGTCATCAGAGACATTTAGGAGCTGTAAGAAAGTAGTGTTATAGTACAGAGGGATGGGTAGAACAGATTGCAAGGGACCAAGCAGAAGCAATTATCAACAAATGTAGACTTGCTCTTTCAAGAAGTTTGACCTTGAAGGTATGGGAGATATGGGAGAATGGGACAGTGGCTTTATCCTTTCATGTCAAACCTGAAAGAGAGATATGGGGCAATATCTGGAACTATGAGGACTGAGAGGGTATTTAAGAAGAGAGGAGAACATAGCATATTTGTAGACAGAAAGAGGGAGCACTAGAAGTTACAAGAATGAAAGAGGCTAACTGGTAAAGCAGGATCCTAAAGGTAGCGGGAGGAGATGAGACAAACGCAAAGTGGAGGCTTGCTTTTGAAGACTGACACTTGGTTTTTGAGAGAGAAGCATAAAAGGCAAGAGTGGTTACAGAGGCAAGAGACATTTTGAGGAAGTTTAGGTTGACAAACGTTTTCTGAGTATACGTACTCAGCTTCAGGTAGCTGTGCAGAGTTCTGGGGATGGTAGAATGAATAAGGCAAGGCTTTGGCCCTCAGAAACCTTATCATTTGTGGAAGTTAAAGTCCACATTGGATGATGGGTAAATCTGAAGGTGAGCAGAATCTGATCCATAGCAGCCTGTAGATCTGGGACAACAGGGATAGTTTGGGTAATGAAGAAAGACCTAAAACAGTGTTCTTAATCCTAGCTCCCATCAGAATAACCTGCAAAGATTTGTGAAAGTCCAGATGCCCTAAAAGGTCTGATTAAGTAGGCTTAAGATACCACCACTGTATCTTTAATATTTTAGGCCCTGCGGGTGACTCTGTCTGGCAACTAGCTTAAAATTACTGGCTTAGAACAACCTCTGGGTAACATGTAGGAGAGAGCCAATAAAAGGCAGATAGAATGATATTTTGGAGAATAAAAACAACTAGATCTAATAATTTTGAATCTACCACTATTTACTACTTGAACATTTTTTCAAAAATTGTCAATACCACAAAAATAAATCCTATAACCAGATACTCCCATATGATGTAATAGATAAATTGTAGGGAAAGATGGCATAGTATTTCATGGTAAAGTAACAAAATGGCAAGGGCAAAGAAAAGAAATCACTAAACAATTTAAAACTGCATATGCGAACACCCTGTTTGGGAAAGTATCTTTACCAAATCACTGACTGTTCTCCAATGATACAGTTTGAACACACTCAGGTTCCCCCTATGTTGACAGAAAATTAACATAGAATTAGCCGTCTAAGCCCACAGTCTCAATTTCCCCCCCACCCACTCCATCCTCTATGTCAGCAATTTGTGGTTCTTATACCCTTCCACTCAAACCACAATTTTGAAGGTTACCAGGCCCTTTACAGTCAAACTTTAGACCTTTCTTCAGTGCTTATGTTCCTGAGTTGCTTGGTGTACTTTGATCCTATTATTTTCCTCTCCCTCTAAAACCCCTTCCTTCACCTCTACCACTACCCTGTGCTTCTCTCTATCTGTCTCCTCATTTGCAAGCCTGCCTGTCTCCTCAGGCACCTTAATAAAGGTATTGCCCCAAGTCTCGCCTGCTCCTCTCTCCCTTTACATCTCTCACCATCCTTTCCCACCTCCAGAATTTGAATTGGGCCTCGACACAGTTGCTTTCTCCTTGTTTTACCACTTCAGTCACAGTTTAGCTCCCTCTGCCCTCATACAGGCTGTTTGACTCTCTGGAATGTTCATCCCCTCAACCCTCCTTGCCTAGCTATTTTCTGCTCATCTTCATCTTAAACCTCACTTCCACAGGGCAGTCTTCCCTGACCCTCAGATCAGATCAGACTTACCAATTACACATTTCCATGCCACCTTATACTTCTCTTTACACATTTCGTATTGTTTAATTATTTGTGATGATTTAGTTAATATCTACGTTTCTTACCAGATTCTAAGGTCCATGAGAGCAGGATCAATGTCTGTCTTATTCAAGTATCTGCAGCATGAAGCATAGTGTCTGACACATGGCAGACACCCACTTACTTATTGACTGACAGAAAAACTAGCCCACATGCTAGCCTTGACTTATTTTTCCTAAACAAAAATCTCAACCCTTAAGCTGCTATTTCTCTTCACTTGAATGCTTGCTGTTACTTCAAGTACATCACATCTAAAAAACCATAGATTCTCCCACATATACTTGCCACATCCATTTTCCCCTCTATTTTTGGTGCTATGGAGGATTTCCAAGCTCAGCTCATCGACTAAAAAGTTGGGTAATGTCTTTAGTAATTCCTTAAACATTTCTGGGCTTTATTTGTCCATGTATAAAATGAAAGAATTTAATTTGAAGGTTTCTAAAATCCTTCCTGTCTGAAAACTCAATACTTCTCAATAGTGTCATGCATCTCCTTTATTTCACAAATGAGGAAATTACTGTTTAAAGGGGGGGCAAGTATTTCTTAAAGATGACATAGCTAGTGGTTAGAATTATATCTCATGACGGATCTTTAAGTCCAATACAGAGATATATAAGAATCTAGAAAACGAGGGAAAGGGGACTGAGATTTTCTTGAGAAAAATGAAAAACACCAAAATAGTCAAGGCATGGATGAAATTTAGAAAACAAAAAGTCATTTAATAATATAATACATTCAATCTAAATGTCCAAGATAATACAACCAACTAAATCAATATCGCTTGGTAAAAACACAATGATATTAAAAAGACATAGATTTGAAGAAACTTCTACTTTGTTTATGGACAAGTAAGCTTCCACACATAACAACCACAAATTCTGGACAAAATAGAAAAACAACTATTTGAAGCCACTGGCAAGTAGAAAAAGCAAGAAGATTCTTGAGAGGTATCAATCCTTGAAAGAAAGAAAGTTTCCCATATTTACCACTTCTAGTCCCAGAAAAGGGTGCAGTTGGCATGACACTGGACAGCTAAAACTCTAGTAGAAAACCCACAGTTCTCTGAAGAACAAGAAGATAAATTTCAGGGCAACCTTGGTCTCTTGAAATTGAGAGAGGCAGAGAGCTAGAGTTCTAAATTCTGTGTATAAACTGTACCCACCTCTCTGTCTGACCCCAAGCCCCACATGGCAGGGCACACTTGAAGCCAACTAGCTAAAGGTAAAAGCACCGAGATTTAAAATACTGTCCAAGAGATGGGACTTCCCTGGTGGCCCAGTGGGTAGGGCTCTGTGCTCCAATGCAGGGGGCCCAGGTTCAATCCCTGGTCGGGGAACTAAATCCTGCATGCATGCCACAACTAAGATTTCGCATGCTGCAGCTAAAAGTTGCATGCCGCAACTAAGAAGTCCACGTGCCACAACAAACATCCCGTGTGCCACAACTAAGACCTGGCACAGCCTAAATAAATAAATAAATAATTTTAAAAAAATAATGAAATAAATTAATGTCTGAGAAAGTTTTTAGTTTGAGTTCCACCAAGGTAAATGTTTTCTGGGGGAAAAAAATCAACAAAGTAATATAACAGAACATAGCCTCTAAGACTTAATATTCACAATCTAAACAAAATTACTCACCCTACAGAGAACCAGGGAAATGTGGCCCATTCTTAGAAGGAAAAAAAAAACATTAAAGGGAAATCAACCTCAAATTGACACAGATACTGCAATTATCAGAAAAGGACCATAAAGTAAATATTAAACTATGCACAGTGATATAAAAGAAAATAGACTCACAATGAATGAAAAAACAAAAAATCTCAACAGAATGAAAAGAGACAGGTTATGAAATAAATGGAAATTCTAAAATTGAAAAATACAATATCTGAAATAAAATATTCAGTGGATGGCCTTAAGAGAAGTGAGAGAGGAAATTGTTAGCAAACTTAAAAATATATCAATAAAAGTTATCCAATCTGAAGAGCAGAGAGAAAAAAAAAAAACTGAAAAAAACAACCTATAATAGCTATAGGGACCTGCAATGAAGTAGCATAGAAAGTTGATAGATAAAATATTTGAAGAAAATAGTGATTAAAAATTTCCCTAAATTTGCTGAAAAGCATAAATTTACAGATTCAAGAATCTCAGTAATCCTCAAGCAGGATAAATGTGAAAATAACTATACATAGACACATTATATGTGGCGAAACTGACAATAAGGAGAAAATCTTTAAAGCGGCCAGAAAAAAAATGACTCCTTATAGTCAGAGGAACAATGTTTTGAGTCTGCCAACTTCTCATCAGAAATGGTGAAACAACATTTTTAAAGTGCTGAAAGAAAAAAAAGTCAACCAGACTTCTACATCCAGCAAAAATATGCAAGAATAAATATGCAAGAATGAAGCATATTCAGATAAAAGGAAACTAAGAGAACTCCTCACCAGCAGAACTATACTACTAGTGATGATAATAGAAATTATTTAGGTTGAAGGGAAATAACACCAGACAGAAACTCAGAGATTCAGGAAGGAATGAAGAGCCCTGGAAATGGCAGCTATGATGGAGATAGTATGTGTACGCGGAATCCTATTCGAGGAATGAGTTTCTGCTCCTGCTGCTAGGAGCACTGTCAGCAGACAGCCTTCAGTTCTCAGCATCTTCGGAGATCAACTCAGTTGTCTCACACACAGTCAGACTTTTCCCAGGGCAGCCCACATCCGTTGACTAATTTGGAGGTATAAAGCTCCAGCCATTTTGATTCAATGCAGAGTCTCTCTGGAGCCACTCTAACTCTAGAGACCCCCATGAGGGGTCAGATGAGGGTCATGGTTAAGATTGCTGGTGGACTTCTCCCTCTGCTCCCTTGTCCTACTTTCCAGCTGTTTCTTCCAAAGG
Source organism: Hyperoodon ampullatus (assembly GCF_949752795.1). Classification (NCBI taxonomy): domain Eukaryota; kingdom Metazoa; phylum Chordata; class Mammalia; order Artiodactyla; family Ziphiidae; genus Hyperoodon; species Hyperoodon ampullatus. The sequence continues at coordinate 87,362,418 of NC_136918.1, read as the reverse complement.
TCCTCACTAATAAATATTCTCTGCTCAAAACTCAACTTTTAAAGTTTATAACTATAAAAAAAAGTAATGGTTTGATTCTTAGGAGCAATTAGCATCACACAGTCCAAAGTCATTTCATAACCACAGATCTGCTCCCTAATCCCATTTAGGAATTATCAAATGTGTATTGATGACAACAAGGGGGAAGAGGCAAAAGTATATATTAAAAGTTACTACATTTTGGGCTTCCCTGGTGGCGCAGTGGCTGAGAGTCCGCCTGCCGATGCAGGGGACATGGGTTCGTGCCCCGGTCCGGGAAGATCCCACATGCTGCGGAGCGGCTGGGCCTGTGAGCCATGGCCGCTGAGCCTGCGCATCCAGAGCCTGTGCTCCGCAACGGGAGAGGCCACAACAGTGAGAGGCCCGCATACCACAAAAAAAAAAGAAAAAGTTACTACATTTTAATCACTGTACAGATTGATTTTTCAGGTACAACATGAAACCAAATGAAAACTGAATTATGTTATTAACTAGCACCATTAACTGAAATACTCATGACTTTATTGGGAGGGAATTTATCTACCGTGGAACTCTCATTTGTTCCCATTTCCTTATTTCTATCCTCAACCTATTAGCGTCCTTATATCCAGCTTCTCATCTTACTCTGCAATTTCAGAAGAGTTTCTGTCCTCTTATTTAAAGTGAAGCATTCCATTTATATGGCAGATTGTCTCCCTTCCCATCTCTTCTCAGATCTTACTCTCTGTTATACAGAGGAAGAAATAATTATCACTCCTAGGATCCAAATCCAAAAATCTCTAGAGTTTATTCTATTATTTTTATCTCTTCATGTGTACTCTCTTTGTGGGATCCTCCATCCACAAATTCTGGATGTGCTATACTTCCAAGTACTTATAGGGATTTTCATCCTATGTGTTTGCCCTCTCTGTACTGAATTTAACATCTTCCCCTGCAAAGAAACTTCCCTTCTCAGCTGCCAGTGTCTCTCAGTAATATCATGGGCCTTCCTAAAATGTAAACTCAAGGGTAGGAGCTCTTGCCCCTGCTTCAAAATAAAGCTTTACCAAGTGCCACTCCCACTCAGTGAGCTACCGCTGCCACATTTTTCTCCAAAATATTTTTTTATTATATTATTTTCCTGACTAGTGTACGGTATCCAAGTTTCTTTGTTTAGAGATCAAGGACCCCTGAAATTCAGCCTTATTTCCTGCAATCATATAACAAACAATCTCTGATCCATCAAGCTAAGAGTTTTTTTCTCCCTGAACAACCTTGCCTTTGATCATGCTACACGTCTCCTCCTCCCACTTTCTATCTCTGCCTTTCTGCATCTATCCAAACCTATCATTCAAGGCCCATCTCTTCCATAAAGTCTTCAATAAGTCCAACCCACCATAATTTCTCCTATCTTTGGATTTTTACTAGATTCATACACAATTTCAAGACTGACTGATTGAAAATGTTCTCTGCTTGTTTCATCTTAGCTTGATCTCTCTAATTTAGATTGCTAACAATTTTTAGGCCCTATTCCCCCCCCACACACACACATACACACACACACACACACTCTATATACAAGACTCTATATAAAGACTTTTGGTTCATTTATTAATTGTTTAAGCATGGATGTTTAGAGGAAACCACACCTAAAAATTACTATAATGTGTAAATTCACAGCTATCACAAATTAGAAAAGGAAGAGAAGACAAATTAATGAGGACAAACACCTTCTTTTTCTCAATTGCTTTTAATCTCTTTTTCGTTTTTTTGCAAATCTGCTGAAGCTACCTAACAGCCCTGCCATGATTTTTATCTCCCCTTCTTGTTACTGCCTGCCCCCTACTGGGAGATAATAACAAATGGTCAAAATTAGCCCAAAGAAGAAAAAAGGTGGAGGATTCCTTTTCAGTAACTCATAATCTCAATATCTGTGAGATTATATATCTTTATAAAAGATAGAATCTTTTATAAAAGATTTTGATGGGGATGTCAAAATATAATTTGAACACAAGAAAAAAATCTAGAAGACAATAGAATAAAATAAAAAAGAAGTGGTGTGGGGTAAAGGGAGTTTGAGGGAAGGGGACCAGACATAGGGTTCGAGAGCTTTACTATGCAGTGGATGATTAGCATTGTTTTTATTTTTCCCTCTCAGGTATTTTCTTAATAAACCTTGTCTACCAACTTTGCCTATCAACTACCACACTGCTTGAATTTATAATCAAATAAGTAAAAAAAAAGTCAGTGGATTTTTTAAAATAGTATGTTGTTTACAGTGAAGTCATTAGCTCTCCTCCTTTGTGAGTTTGTCTTGTATAATAGAGTGAGTTATTTCTGTTTGGCAGCATTAATAACAAAGAAGTATTAGTGATAAAGATATAAACTCATGCCCCAAGTGCTTTACATATCATTATTCGGAATTATTTCATGGTGAATTTATCATGCGAAATCACTGCACATAAAGTAATTTGCTTTTCCATATCTTTATCCTAAACATTCTGATAACACTATAATTATAGAAGCACAGACTTCAGAGATTTGATATTTGTAGTATCGCCTAGTTGTGGTTAGAAATAGTTTTAAAATCCAAACCTTTAAAGCATTAAATTCAAAATTATTGATTATGTTTTAATCTTGATCTTTTTTCTTTTACCCAAAAGTCATAGTGCAACTTGACATAAATAGCTCATTGCCTAGCTGATATTCCCTGCCAAGTTGGGTCCTGCACAGGTTTCTTTAAAAACTTTCTACAAGACCTCAACTATTGAAAGATTCAGATCAATTGATTTTTTTTTAAGTGAGTAAATACTCCATTCAGTTTATAACTAAGTATTGGCTTAGTGGCACTGTTAGTGAAAAGCATAATGACTAAGTATTGAGGAAAATTGCCTATTCAAATCTTTAGTGATGCTTACAGATGTATATTATTACTGGGTATGACTGTCATAAACTAGTAGTGTAACCTGGGACAAATCATTTCACCTCTCTATGCCTCAGTTTCTACCTTTGTAAGATGGAGAAATGTCTTCTATGCCTGCTTCACTGGGTTGCTGTGCAGATCAGAGGAGAAAAAGTATGTGAAAATGCTCCATAGAAAAGTACAGTAATACAGTATAGTTACTTTACGTGTGCTCACCAGTAAGATTAACATGCAGAAAAACAGATGTTTTGCTGGAAGATAGACAGTATTTTAAAGTCATTTATATGAGAAAAAATACTTTTCTTCCTTCATTTACCAAACTATAAAATTTAAAACCAAATATTTCCTTGCAGCTGCTTCCATCTACTACAAGTGAAACCTGAAAAGACCCTCCCACTCCTACCAACCCTCTACCAACCTTACCAACTCGGACAGCCCCGCAATAGCCCCAAGTTCTCCACAACTCCTTCAGGAAAGTAGATGTTGAAGAACGTGTCTTCTAACCCAGAAACTGTCTCCGACAGCCCACACATGTTAAAGATAAATACAGACCTACATCACAGACGCACCACCAAGCTTGGGAACGTATTCTATTTTTAAAAGTGCCTGGTCATCGAAAGTGACAAGAAAGCAATAAACTTTCCTAATTTATACTGTTAACAATATGGACATAAATAGGTTGGGATTATTATTTAAGTTTTTTAAGAGGGGGAGACGAAAATAGCGCCACTTTTTTCAGGTGACTTGAATTGCTACTAGAAATTAATTCTGTCTCACTCAAAAAAGGGGGAGGGGGAATAAGGAAATGGGCAGTGGGGCAAATTATAGAGAGATGTAGAGTGTAGTAGGACACAAAATAAAATAAGACAAAGAGGAAAATAAGAATAATAAAGTGAAGTAAATTTAGAAGGAAACCCCACCCCCCATATCTCAGATTGCATTTATCGTGCTCTGCTCCCTAAGAAAGGCAAAGAAAGCTCAGGAAAATCTTAGACCAGGTTTCTCACCAGTCATTCTCCTGTCACCCTCCCAAAGAGAATTCAAACCCACCTGCAACTAAGAAGAGAGTCAAAATCAGTAGTAGCTGAAGATCAGAAGTTATCCAAGTGCAGGGCATTTCTGTTTTCTTATTTTCTTCCCTTCACTCAGCACTGTTCCTCCACACAGGTGTAAAAGGAGCTATGGACATGGTGAGGCTCTCTCTCGTCCACTTCTCCGTGCTGGATCCTCTTAGCCCATAAGCAGCACGGCACTTCTTTCCTCCTAGCCCTTTCCGTCAACTCTATGTGTTTCAGCCTGATTAGTAACTTGGAACAGAAGAAACTTCTCTGGAACTTGACACGGCAATAGATTTCCTGTATGAAGCACTGAAGCAAAGACGGAGGAAGTGGATTGATTGAGTTATCTTTCAGCTCATTGGTCCTCTTCTCACTTCTGCTGTACACAGATAAACTTTACAGTAAGGCATTGAACGTGCCCAAGATAAACTGATTTGTCTAAATTTGGTTTAAAAAGCAAAACAGGATATTTCTCCATATTTGACCCATCCTGTAAATTTCCCAGTCATCATAACTTTTAGCAGTTATCTCCAGTTTGAAGAGGTGTACAGCCTCAGTAATCAAGTTTAGAATAAAAGATATTCCCTTGAAAATTCTTATGTGATTACTGTCTATAATGGGAGTCACATAAAATTCTAGAAGCATCATAAGTGTATTACTACTGTAATAAATTACCACAAACTGAATGGCTTAAAACAACACTAATTAATTATCTTACAATTCTAGAGGTCTGGAGTCCAAAATAGATCTTATAGAGCTAATATCAAGGTGTTGGCAGGGCTGTGTTCTTTCTGGACACATGGAGAGAATCTGTTTTTTGCCTTTTCCAGCTTCTAGGGGTCACTTGAATTCTGTGTCTCATGGCTGCATCATTCCCACCCCTGTTCCTTTGTTATATCTTCTCTGGTGGTAATTCTCCTGCCTCCCTGTTATAGAGACCTTTGTGATTATATTGGACCACCCAGGTAATCCAGGATCATATCCCCATTTCAAAATCCTTAACTTAATCACATCCGCAAAGTCTCTTTTCCTGTGTAAGGCTACACATTTACAAGGGGTTAGGACACGGACATCTTTGTGGGGGGCATAATACTGTCTATCACAATTCAGTACTTATTCCCATTCACTTTCATGTTTGAAGAGCTAGAATGATCATTTGAACCAAATTACAAATAAATACTCATCTTTAGTTGCCACACATCGGGAATTTAGAGTTACCAAAAAAAAAAAAAAACACAAAAAAAAAACACCTGCCTTAATGTGACTATTCATAGGTATTTAGATTATGTTTGGGAGGAACAAACTCCTCTATGTACTAAGAGTTTCCTACCCCAAGGCAAAACTCCCCAGGAAGGGGAAGAAAACATTGCAAACAGGAAAAAAATTAAATAACATGCATTTTTTTTCTTTAAGCTAACAGTTCCATCTTGCCTCTTGCCCAAGAGTAAACAATATATATTTCCCCTCTTCCCCTTCTCAAGCTTTCCTTCCACTGAGTCAATTTAAGACAGTGAAATCAGGTGCTTGAGGGCATGGAATACTTAAAAAGACCATGGGTTGAGTCTCTGCTGGACAATTACTAATCTGATGATACTAGGCAAGTTTCTTAATTGAGTCTATGACCTATTTTTTCCAGTTAATATTATATTGAGATGAGCATTTTCTCATGTCATCAAAAATTCTTGATGATCATTTATGTTAATGCCTGTTGAATGACACAGCCAAAACTAAAGCACAGAAGGGTTACATGATCTGCGTGAGGTCCCAAAGTGACTTGGTGACAAAGCTGGGAGTAAAACTCACATTTCAAGTTCACTAGCCCTCTGTTCTTTCCAGTTAACTCCTCTAGTTTGAAATTTCAGGCAACAACTTTAAATAGACACACTCCTATGCCCTCATCTCAGGTCCAACCACAATGTACAATCAGCATTTTAAGAGTCAAGTGCGTGGTGTGAAAAACCATAGAATTCTCAAAGTAGATTTGGCGGGATGAGACCTTCTCTTCGCACTCTTACATCCCCTCCATCCCAAAACCCCATCCCCCCAACCTCCCAACTCCCACCTTGACCTCTTATGCAGAGCAAGTATTTGGAAGAACAATAAAGAGACCAAGAGTTTTTTAGCATAACCATCCACCAAACATAAGCCGTGAAAGTCAACAGAATGAGAGAAAAATGTGCTTGTCTTGTATATGCAGGTCTCTGAAAAATCTCAAAGATCCTCCTTAGGTGTGCCCCTTGGGTCCCAAAAAGCAGAGCAAAAGATGGAAGCAAGATCAAGAGAAAGGTACCCCTCAAACCAGAAACTCAAACCTTTTACTCCACCAGTCTTCCAACTCCTCTTCAGTACTGCCAATTATGAATCAGTGCCCACAGAGACACACAGAACAATGTTACGCAGGTTAATGTTGTAGCAGCCAAGGCGAAAAGGCCTAGTAAGCTTTAGTAAGTTAGAGCTGCTTTAAGACATAATGCCCCCAATTTGCTCTGTTGATTTACTAAAAAAAAAAGATTCATCTGCCTATAAATGCTTTTGAAGTAAACTTCTTCCAGTCAGGTGTATCTCTTTGTCTCCTGTCACAGTCATGCTTAGCCACAACTGAAACCAGTCAAGAAGATGTCATCTTGCCCTTGGGACACCTCCCCATTATATAAAGGCTTTGCATGGACCTTGAATATTTACTGCACAGACTCTAATGGCCTTTTATTTCTGACCCCTTGTTCTCCATTGCCTGCTCTTTCACCTCTTGGATTTGAGTCTTGACTGCCTGTAACTGAAGTACCTGCCTGCTCCTCCTTCCTTACCTGAATTTTCTGGATGTGTATCCTTGCGATAATGGGCCAATGCCTACTTGCCTTGTCATTTTTGCTCTCTGTGAACATTCTGGCTTAGATATGTGGCCTGACTTACCCTTCCATTTGCATGTGCGTACACACGCACACACACAAACTCACATGCACACTACTAAACACTTAATTCCAAGTCCCTCAGTTTACCCTGTCCTACTGCCACCCAGTTGCTAATGTAACTATTTCATGGAGGTGAAAGAACAATGCCCAACAATGTGAAGAATTTCAAAGAATTCAAACTCTACAACACTCCACTCTTTATTTTATTTCCTCCCTGCCCTCATGGTGCAATGGTTAGAGATCTAAGGCTAATGAATTACCACAGAGCCACTATAATTCAATCTATGATTGCATAAAATGGCTGGTCTCCTAGCCATTTCCTATTTCCCTATTCTCTAATTCACTTTTCCGCAATTTTCCCTGACCCAAGCTCTGAAGACCCATCTGAAGTCCTGGATCTTCTTCCATGCACAGTCATTAAATGTACTGATGAGTAGCTTAAAAAAGCCTCACAAAATGTGTATTTCTATTTTTTACATTCTACTATGTCATTGATATTTACCTTGAAAATTTTCACTTTCAATATACAGTTGATGCTATACCTCCATAATTCTCCTTTAAAAGTTAGAAGATAGATAAGAGCTAATCATTGTTTTCCAATATAAGTTCATAAATTGTACAAAAAGAAAATTTAGAAATAAATATTTGAAACTAAAATGTATGCAATATCAAATAAACAAGTAAAACCAGAAGAGAGAAATTAGTAGCCACATTTTATATATTTATATTTTGTTAAAATATCAATTCTAGACCTCACTGGTTCTGTCCATAGTAAATAGTTAAGATCCTGTTCTAAGCATTTTATAAATATGGCCTCATTTAACCCTCTCAACCCTATGAAGTAAAAACATTACTCTCCCCATTTTATAGTTTACTAAAGTCAGTAAATTGTCCAGTCACACAGCTAATAAGTGATGGAGATAGAATTCAAGCCCAAGAAATCTCACTCCAAATCTGTCTCTTAATTATGTGGCAAATTACTTTACTACCTATTTTTTAACTCTGTCTTGACTCTAATACATCTCCCACACTTATCACCCTTCCTAAATCTATTCATCTACTCACTCTTTCTTCCATTTGGGCACTCTTACAACTTAATAGTTTGTTTTGAAGAGAGAGAGAGAGAGATACATGGACGTATGGATGGAGGGAGAGAGAGAGAGACAGAGATGGAGAGACAGAGACAGAGAGACAGAGACAGAGAGAGAGGGAGTAACTCGGTGCTCTGCCTCTAATCACTATTTGCAGTAAGATCACTCTCTGCTGCCCCCTGGGGATAATTCAGTGAAACCAAAGCTAATGTTTTTACAAATAAATTTATTAGCAAATTCAGTAACAGCTACACTTTGAGATTTTGATTACAAAGTATGTTAACATTCTAACATGTTACTCCACTTCCCAAAGAGAACTTGGATGTGGGGGAGGGGGAGGAGTGCTGACCAAAGAAACATCCCTTTTCTGTGGCATTAGAAAGGGGAGGGACAGCTGGGGACCTCCCCAACCCATTTCTCCCTCCTTCCAAACTCCTGACCAGCCCCTCAGTCAGTGTTTGAGCCTCCTAATTCCCCTTACACACCCCTTGGTGAATCTTGGTGACGATTTTGGCAACTTTGGGTAAAACTGGCAATTCTCAGAGAAGAAAAAAAAAAAACTTCAGAGGAAGTTATGTTATTTTCATCTATGAGTGACAACTGGGACGGGGAAGTCCAGAAGAATACAGAAATGAATTGAAAAGAATGAAAAGCCAAGTCATATACCTTGGCTAAAAACCAATATCCAGGCAAACTATTCTGAAAAGAGACACATATTATCTAATCTCCAAAATGCCTTAATTACTAGAGTCAAGAAGAAACAGGAACTTTTAAAAATAAATTTTCCAGACTGAGCTAAATGGGATCACCTTAAAAGTTTTAGACAGTATTAAATTAATAAATTATTTCTGTGCAACTTTCTGGTAAAAGAATATGAAACATGAAAATTATATCATTCATAGAAGCTGGTATCTCTCTACAGTTTCATTCAATTTTCAATGGAACTTTTTCACAGAAGTGACAAATGTTCTGTTGACCATAGTTTTATTATATCAGTGGCTTAAAATTTATATTTCCAAACTACGTATTTGACCATACTACATATTTGTCTATCTTTCATGACATCACATAATATTTTCAATGATTAACCAGAATGTAGTTTAAGTTGGTTAAACTCTCATTAAATTTGGAAGTTTAAGAATGTTGACAATTTTTTGCCTAGTTTTCAGAGTAGCTGTTAAGACCAAAGTTGAACTTCCTGGGTTCAAACTTCAGTTTTGCTGCTTAGTTTTTGGTTACTGCATCTTTTTTTTCTGTTCTAGAATGTCTATTTGATTCTTGTTTTCAAATCTGCTGTCATTTTTTAATTTCTCATTTTCCACCAGAATTTTGATTTTGTCTTTTGTCTCCTTGAACATAAAAAGAATATTTTAAAGTATCTGGCTGTGAGTGAATCTCTATTATCTATTGTTTCTATTGATTCTTTCTGTGATGTCGGGTTTCCTCATGTGCCAAGCATTATGTGTTGTTTTCCAAAGTGTAGAAAAAATCTGAGGCCCTGTATGATTTTATCTTTCTCCAGAGAAGATTTTCATTTACTTCTGCCAGAAATCTGAACATTAGCAATCTGGCATCATCTTAATCCAACGTTAAGGACAGATTCTCTAGGCCACCAGGGGCCTGAAAGCTGGGTTGCAATCTACGTGAGGAATAGTTTTACTTTCTCCTTGCCTCCCCACCTCTCCTGCCCCAAGAAACTGTAAATCACTACTTAACTTTTCAGCCAGCTCATCTAGATCAACAAATATCCCCAAGGTAAAAGTAGTTACAGGTGCTAGCCTCACCAATCTGTATTTCTTTCTTTTTCTGGATCTTGACCAGGTAATCCTTCATCACCTTGTGAGTTCTCTGATACCTTCCAACAGATTTATTATATTATTATTATTATTATTATTATTATTACTATTCTAGCTTTTCTACTTGTCTTCAGTGGGAAGGTTGGTCTAAATTTCTATCTGGCATTACCTGATATAGAAGTCCCATCCTTTGATTCTTTACTCTTCCTTATCTCCCACAATCCATCAGCAAGTCTTTTTGTTTTGTTCTTTAAAATATTTCCAAGTGGTGGGTGGTGGTGGTGGTGTGATGAATTGGGAGATTGGGATTGACATATATACACTAATATGTATAAAATAGATAACTAATAAGAACCTGCTGTATAAAAAGATTAATTAATTAAATTAACTTTAAAAATATTTCCTAACTTGGCCATTCTACCCATCTCCACTGTATTGGATCAGAAAAAAAAAAAAGAGAGAGAGAGAGTAAAGTTCTTAATTCAAAAGCACTTTTTTAAAAAAATGTAACTTGTGGGCAGTAGCAAAAAGATAAACAGATACCAGAAGCTGAAGAACCCTTGCATTTGGTAGCTGCTCCATTTTATCACGACTTTCTGCAATCTGCTCTATTAAAATCTTTGTTTATTTTGGTCACTTGTAGACTTGACTATGTTAATGAAACATAAAAGCTCAGATATTCCATACATCAAATTTAAGAATTTTAAAAGTCAGAAGTCCTACATTATTTTTCCTTGAAATCATTTATGCTGTATTAACCTCTGTCTAAATTATGTTCCTGTGACTATTTTCCTACTAGTGACGTTTCTTTCTTGTATGCTTTAATTCATCTTATTTAATATACTGCCAATAATTTCAGAGTGGTTCAGTATGACTTGAAAGTGTGTCTAGGGGAATTTTCCAATGAATATTTTTATGATCATCTCACATTTGTCGGTGGAGGGGAAGGTTATGAGACTGTTTAGATGTCGAACGCTCTGTATCGAAAAAAGGAAGTAGATAAGATCTATCTGGCTTAGTGTTTCTATATTTTCCTTAGGTGAACATGATAAAGCAATCATACCTATAAGAAGTGGTGCCCTGGTTCTAACAAATTTGTCCTAAGCCAATTATGACTGAGCTCCTGCTGGAGATGTACCAACCTTGGGGAGAATGAATCAGAGATGAACTTCACCACCTGTTGATATATAAACCCTAATTTTTCAAAACAAAAACCCCAGAACCAACGGCAGTGGGAACACAGCAGCCACGCTTCCATCTTCCAAAGCAAATCATCACCACAGTATCTATCGTGAGGCATCTCCATCCAGAGGGAGGAAACCCGGACCATTAGAATGTCTTGGGAGATACATTTAGGAGAAGGGATGTGGGCAGTGATGTGAAGGGTAGGCTGCTTTTATCTTTGTCCATTGTGCATGTATTAAATAATCTCTCTTCTAAGGTGATGCATTTTATGAGTGCTTAAATCTGGTTTGCTGACGTGAGAGGATCAAGGAAAAAGAGAAATAAACTATTACTACCACTAAAAGAGTTAAGCTTTCCCAGGAATATGTCATCAGGTATTTAACTTAAATTTTAACTTGGGCCCATTTGGAGGCAAATAACAACTCCTTGAGCCCTGGGGTATCAGTATTATTGAGAATCAGAGTCAATACACAGATTGGAGCTAGTTTTGGGGAAGTGATATTCTGAAAGGAATCTTTTTAAAAATCTTATTTATAGTCTCTTATTCCACTGTTATTCTTCTTCCAAAAGATTGTCCCTTTATTCAAGTATAAATATTAGGTAACTCAGTTATGCTCTATATACACCAATTTGTATCTCTATTAAATGGTATTAAACACAATGACTTTAAGAGGCCATTTGAAATAATTCTCCTACAAGGCAAAGAGATGCATGATATAAAATATACTTTCTATAAAAAGAAACAAAAAGTGGAGAGGGATCAAAATATATTTTTAATAGTTATTATTATAAAAGTAGAATCTTCTTTGTGAAAGCAATTTAAACAGTAGCACAAAGTTATATAAAGTAAAAAATGAAACTATTCCTCCAAATGCTCCAATTTCTACCTGCCTTCCTATTCCCACTCACCATTTGTGGTAGTCAGAACAATGTTTCCCCCAAACATGTCCATCCTAATCCTTAGAACCTGTGAATAGGTTTCTTATGGCAAAAAGGACATTGCTAATGTGATTAAGTTAAGGAGTTTAAAATGGGGAAATTATTTTGGATTATCTAGTTGGGTCCAATATAATCACAAGGACCCTTACAGGGGAAAGAGGGAGGGAAGCAACTCAGAATCAGAGGGATGAAAGACGCTACATTGCTGGCTTTGAAGATGGAGAAAGGAGACAAGAGCCAAGGAATGCAGGCTGCCTCTAAAACTGGAAAAGGCAAAGAGGCAGATTCTCCTCTAGAACGTCTAGAAGGAACACAGCCTTGCTGACACCTTGATTTTAGCCCAGATAAAGCCATTTCAGATTCCTGACTTCCAGAACTGTAAGACAATACATTTGTAAGACAAAAGTTGTTTTAAGCCATTAAACTGCTGTATTTTGTTACAGCAGCAACAGAAAATTAATACACTGTTTAACCACTGTTATGCTTGTATAGTCTTCCACAATAGGTACAAAGGCCTGCTATGATTTTCTTTTATTATTCTGTCTCCTTTATCAGTCCACTCCTAATATCTGTTGGGCCCACATGAGAGTACAGATGGAGGCCCACATAGCACATGTCTAAATATTTTAAAGTTATAAGTCAAGCTAACAAATTGTTAAATAAAGTGTGTTTTATCCTCCTACCTTAACGAATAGAACTTCAAAACAAAAAAGTTTTAAAATGTAAACCTATGATATGTATAAGGCCAAATGTTGGCAAAATATCAGAGATGGTCAAATTCAATTACTATTATGTAAGTCTGAGTCTTCTCTTGATGGTCTATCTATGTTCGAAAGAGTCATAAAACATATATAATTCATAAGCCATTGTGTAGTATGTCATAAATCCTTTTCTTGTTTCTATACAATTCAGTTTTCCTCCTCAGTAAACTGACCATTAATATGCTTTGCCTAGCCTTTTCTCTTTCTGCTTGAGTTAACTATAATATTTGTTGATATATTGAAGTTCCTTATATTCAAGATATTAATCACCTCAGCTACATCCTGGCTCGGGCCCACCCCATCTGTCTGCTTCCAATAGTTCAAAAGAAGTTAAAAGGCTACATATTTTACTTTAAACTTTGTCTCAAAGACAGCATATACAATTACCTAATGAATTTGAATGTTGCATTTTCATTGTGTTTGTTTTTGTTGTTTACCAATGTGAGAATCGTATCATTTTATGGGTTAGTTTAAACTATTTATATTTATTATATTGTTGTGATATTAGATCATATTTCAGCCATCTTATTTCCAGTTATCTATTTACCATACTTTTAAAATTTACTCATCTTTTTCCAATACTCCCATTAGAAGAATTCCATTTTCTATTCTATTTTAAAAGATCTACATCCTATTTTTATCCTTACAGTGGATAGCCCAACTTAATAAAATTCATATTTATGCTTATTTTTTCTATAAAGTTTTAAAGTTTATCAATATCTAAAACTTCTTTCCACCACGAAGCCAAGACAAATACCCAAGCTCACATTCATTTTCCTATGGTCTTGTGCACCTCCAGTCCACACCCACCTCATAATGATATCCTCTGCAAACAGGCTACTCAAAATATGGTCCCTGAACCAGCACTAGTCTACAAACTGTTTGATATCAGTTTTGATATTTTTAGAAAAAAGAACTTTGTGCCAGAGTCTAAATCATCTGTATTTCTAAGCACACAGTTTAGTCCAGCTTACTTTTTTTTTTCCCTAACAAGATATTATCAAAAAAAAAAAAAAGGAAGTGGTGTATTCATTTATACTCCTGCATATGCTTCTTGTCTCATCCAGATGGATAACAGACACTTCTTGGACTTGCACTTAGAGTAGCAGTGGTTTAGACTAGAGTTTTAGCTCTACGTTGTTGGAATATGCTTTTGTGTGTCATTGCTTATTTAGTCAACAATAAAGTATACTGAGATTGATGTTCATTTTCTCCAGTGCTTTAGTAATGCTCCTTTATTATTTTCTCGCATTCAGTGCTGCTACCCAGAAGATTTAATCTGACTCCTATTGCTTGATAGTTGACTTGCATTTATCCTCTGGAAATTTTTAACATTTGCTTTTTGTACTTGTTGCTCTAAAATGTTAATTTAATATGACTAGGCATAAAGTTTATTTCATCTATTCTGTTGTATAAGCCCTTTCAAACTGAGGTTTCACATCTCCCATTCTGGAAATTTTTTCAATAATTATTTTTTAAAATACTAACTTTCCTCCATTTATTTTACAGTGACTCCAATAATACTGATACTAACATTTCTTCTACTCCCCACAGCTCTTAATTTTTTTATGTTTCATTTTATTACCCCTTCCCAGTGCTTTCCTAGACTGTTCTTTAATTTGATCATCCAGATCACCATTTTTTTTGGCTGTATTCACTCTGTTATTCAATTATCAAGCCCATCCACTGAGATCTTTACTTCAACAATAATACATTCATATCCAGTATCTCCAATTGGTTCTTCTTTGAAGCTTCCTGTTTCATGTTTTTCATGTTCCCCCTTATCTCTCTGTGAATATTTACTGGTTTTATTTTAAATTCTTTGTCTACCAGATCTGTTCACTCTGATTACCTCTAGAATGATTTTTTTTACTTTTATCTTTTTTTTTTTTTTTGGCTTGTGGGTTTGTAATGTAAGTTTGTGAGCTCATATTATCATGGTAAAATCAGTTAGTTACATTGGCAAATAACAGATACAGATACAGGGTGAGAAGAGTGAATTAAGCCCTAGCTTGTAGTAGTTGGGCAGTAGAGGGGTACCCCACAGCATGAAGACCATCTTGCATTACATTCTGGGCTCAGCCACTCCTTCTATGCCCTCCACCCTGCCTATCAGGTAACTGCCTTGTACTTCTATCCAAGCATCCTTTCTAAAAGTAATCACAAAACATGCTTTGAAATGTATTGTCCAGCTCATGAAGGAGGGTGAGTAAGGAGGTTGGAGGGAGTATTCCAGAACCTAACTGCACTCAACTGCAGCTAAATACCCCAGGATTCACTTAGTCACCCTAGGCTCTGCTGTTCATACCAATTCAACCATTAATGCTAACTGCACTGCTCTTAGGGTCTCCATACTTCATGACAGGTAGATGGCACAGCAATGTTGATTATAACCTCCTTCATCATAAAGAGTTCTGGTTTTGCCATGTTTCACTCAAATGACTAAAGCAGGTTTGTCCCACCTTTCTCAAAAATCTCTAGAAAAATCATTTGTATTTAGAGCAAAACCTGAAATATAGCTTCTCTACAAGCATATGCTCTCACAACAAGTGCAGTTAAGAAACTCCTCATTAAAAAAAATTTTTTTAACCTTTTAATCTATGTGCAGAAAAGAGTTAACATAGCAGGCCTGTGACTGCTATCCTTAAAAAGGCTTGCTTGCAAGATTGGCATCTGAGAACTTGATTAGGAAACGTCCCCTAAATGATAACAGTGGCTCAGTAGACCTAAACTGTTTGTACAAACAATGTGGTTAGGCTGAACATCTGCTTTCCTTCTGTGAGTCTGGAATTTCAGGGACCACAGTCAGCCACACAAGCACTATGTGCTATATGACCAGCCCATGATAAAACACTGGAGTCCTAGGCTCAGGTGAATGTTCCTGGTGGACATTTCACATGTGTCATTATAGTTCACTGCTGGCAGAATTAAGTGTATCCTGTGCAACTCCCCTGGGAGAGGACTCATAGAAGCTTGTGACTGGTTTTCTCCAGACTTCACCTTGAGTGCCCTTCCCTTTACCAATTTTGCTTCATATCCCTTCACTTGGATAAATCATAGCCATGAGTACACCCATGTATTGAGTTCCGTGAGCCCACCTAGTGAATCACCAAATTTGGGGAGTAGTCTTGGGGACCACTGACACAATCTACCTGTGAGTAAGTTAAAGAACCTGAATGTATCTCAACATCTCTGCCTCTGGAATGTCATCTCATCTATTCAGGGTGCCAGAGAACACACCATTCACTTCCAGTAAGGCAATGAAAATATAAATTAGAGGCATACTATTGATACAATGTAAACTTGCCCATCAAAATGATCTTGCCTAATAGGTAATAATAATTAAAATGTTAATGAACTATCTGTGAGAACAGCAAAATGCTTTTTTCCAACAACAACAAAAATAACTGAATAATATAAAAACAAGTTGAAGAGAGTTCTAAAATATTTTAATAGCACTAGTATGGCAGAGAGAGCAAATACGCAGTTATAAGTGAGAACAACTGACTACATAAAACAACCGTTTTTCTCTTTATTGAGAAAAACAACCTTGAAGGAAGTGAAGCTCTACACTCCTCCTCCTCCAAACCCAAATCATTCTAAGAGCTCACCTCCTACACATGACCAAGGTCTGATATTTAATCTCCAGATCTTTCTAGAAATCTGTTAGTACAGTAGACATAACCTTAAAAGAAAGCTCAAAAAGCTTATCTGAAGGAAAAAAAAAACTCTCTGTAAGAGATATTCTCTAAAGATACATTAATGAAATATAAACTGAAACTAAGTGATTGATGAGCTCCCAAAGAAGAGGATTATAAGAATTATGTCTCTGTTGTTTCTTGAATGATGGTCAAATAATAAATTTCAAGAATAACAATTTATAACCTAATTAGGAAATTAGGTGGACAAATCATACATCATGTTACATATGTGTGCCGTAAATTTGTGTCAACATGTTAGGTAATGTAATTTAATTTTTTAATCAGCTGTTGCACAGAAAAATTTAAAAAGTATAATTAAATGCATTTTTAGTTTATAGCATCCACTCAGACAGTAGTTATTACAATTCAAGCAATTTAAGTTACACGTGGAAAGCTCTTCCATGTTACTCTCATTCATACAATGTGTCTTCCTAATACAAGACTTTGAGATCCAAATTAGATTGTAACCATGTTTTTCTGATTCCTGGCACCTAGATCAATTCCTGGCATGGCACGCAATCAATAAACGTTAATTACTGTTGTTTAAAACAAGCGGGAAAGTATGGTAGGAAAAGGTCTTGTGTAAATTGGACACTGAGACCTAATCCATTACCTCTCTCTACGTTTTCCTAGAATCTCTGCCCTTGCTTCTGTGGGAGCTTTCAAACCATTTCTAGCCTAGGATGAGAGTTAATCTATGTGTATTCTATGCTTGCTAACTCTCTGATGTTACCGATTCTGCCTACAATGTTTTCCTTCTTCATGTCTTGATGGATTCCCTAAACTTAACACTTACAGGACTTGGACATAAATTGAGATCACTCTGAATTCTATGGCAATTCGTTATAGAGACAGACATCACTGAAGGAATAATTGAGATGATCCTGTCCTAATGCTAAGATCCCACCCCTGTTCTACCTATGTTCCTTCCATTCTTATTAGATAAACATGACAGTATAACTATAGCATTTAGGTCAGATAGGTTTTAGCAATGAAAGCTGATTCTAAGGAGTGTATATAAAGTATGTAATACCCTCTCAAATCATATTAAATAGTAAAATCTTGTTAACTTTGTGGTGAACTACCTCCTAAGCTGTCAAACAGAAGGTACTTTTTCTCAGAAGGATGACTATAAACACATCCTGAACTCTGCTAATTTTCACAACATAACCAGATTACTGACCTTTACCAAAGATCATGAATATCCACTGGATGAGGAAATATCCTGAGTGGAAGGAAGATTCTTAAGCCTCCTAAAGTCCAGCTGTTACATTAAGGGAGGGTAATAGTTTGGCCCTGCTTAACCTGCAGCCACAGGCAATCTAAGCCCTAAAGCTTTACCATGACTCCTCTATAATAGGGTTGAAATTTACATAGGACATTCCAGCTATCCTGCATGGTAGTCTGGAGGGCTCTGAATTTACACAAGGAACCACACATCATCTTAAAATGCTCTATTAAACAGGACTCTTGGCTGCCATCAAATCCAAGTCAAATCAGTTTCAGTAAACAAGGAGAGGAGCATACTGACTTGTGTGATTGGACAGCAGAGGGACAGAGAACATGATATTCAACATAGGTCATCAGGAGTCACGCCACCTCCCATCCCCACCTCTCAATACTGTTTTTCTTTCTGTGTTAGCTTCATTCCCTCTTAAATCCCCATAGGTATCCTTCATGTAGCAGTGAAGAATAGCCATCAGCCATCATGAGTGTAAGCCTCACATTCCAACATCATGACACAAGGTTTAATGGTAGAGCCAGCTGCCTGTCCAACTTTAACATAATGACTGGCTTGGTTGCGATCACCTGCACATTACCCAAGTAATCGTTATTGTCATAATACACACAATGTATAACCAAATCCCACCTCCTGTGACCAGAAGAGTGGAGTTCTTTAATTGATAGGTCTATTAGAACCACATAGAGTGGATGTAGGAGGTTCCTCCCTACACAAGGGATGCCAACCAGCTAAAAATAACTTATGCATACATTCACTTCAGATATCTATATCGAAGCCAAAGCTGGCTAGAGTCACTGCCAGAATCCATCCTTTTTTACTCCATCCTGGCCACATTGGCCTCCTTGCTATTCTTCAAACAAGCCATACACACTCCTGTCTCTGAGCCTTCACACTTCCACCTGGAATACTTCCCCCAGGTAATCACATGGTTATTCCCTCACTTCCTTAACATCTGCGCTCAAAAGTCACCTTATCAGTGAAGATCACACTAAAATGGCAACATTCCTACATCTCTACACACATACACATCTAACCTCCCTACCCAGCTTTAGCTTTTTCCTAAGCATTTTTCATTATCTAATATACCCTTATTTTACTTACTGTCTCAAGACCATAACATATGAGAACAGAAACTTCTTTGTTTCATTTACTGTCTTATACCTCCAGCTCTTAGTACAGTGCCTAGCACGAATATTTGATGAATGAACAAAATGGTGGAATCGACCAGGGGTGCCTTATCACTCTCAGTATTAGATAATGTACACTAAAGTATTATACAAGAAGGAGTACAGAACAGTACAGTCCATGAATACAGTCCTCATTTATCAGCCTCCCTGGGGTACCACAGCTTAGTGAGTATGTCTTGACCTCAGTGCTGTGGAACTAAACCAAGTGTGGGTTTTCCACAGTTCTCTGGGAGGAGTGCTAAGATGCCCTTAGATCAATTCAAGCCCTATCTCACATTCTTGTTATGTCTACGGAATCTGCATGACTAAGTAGCTGCTTGGTTTCCTAATTCACACTCATTTTTCCCACTAGGACTTAAACCCTATTCTGAATGGTATCCCTGACACCCTGCCTATCCAGGAGGATCCTGACTCCCAATCCAAAACCGTTAGCTAGGGTACTACTTCATGCAGACAGACCACCTGGAACCAAGATGCTGCCTACAGTCAGAGGCAGAATATTGCCAGAAAACAGATAATACTATTACAACATTCATCCACCAGACTGGATTCCCTTCAATACTGATTTGGCCTGATTTTCCTGGACTTTGACAATTCCCTGTGTACCCCATGATTTCCACTGCGGCTCCAGAACAGAGTTATTTCCCCTATACTAATTCCTCCGGTTTCTAGCTTTTTCCCTCTGACTAGCAGGCCTCACAGCTATGAATGCCTCATGCGGGATTACAAAACGAGTACTGTGATGTCTATTAATCCCTGAACACCTCTCAAACCCTTGTAAGAATTGGCAAAAGTCCTTCATGCTCGGGTTTATCTCCACACCTGGGACCCCAAAGTTAGAAATGAAATAGCACATATGAAAGTACTTTCAAAGTTCAGAGTTGTCTGCAAATGTACCCACATACACATTCGGTGAAGAAAAGATAGACTATTTAATAAATATTGTTGAGACAAATGGCTAACCATTTGGAAAAAAATAAAGCTGAATTCCTAGCAGACTCTTTTCATTATAACAAATTGCAATTATATTAAATATTTAACTGTAAAAAAAGTTAAACTACTAGAAGAAAAGATAGGTTCATTTGTTTATAATCTTAGAAAAATTTTCTAAACATAACATAAAGCTTAGAATACATAAGAGACTGTTCAGCTTAGCCACCTACAAATTAAAAATCTGTACAATCAAAAAGTATTCTTAAAAAAAAAAAAAAGTATTCTTAGAAAGTAAAAAGTAAACAAGTTGGGAAAAATATTTTTAAAACATGACAGACAAGAGGTCAACATTCTCAATAAAGAAACAGTTATTACAAATCAAATTTTTTAAAGTGAATAACCTAATAGAAAACATGATGTTTACAACAAATAAATACAAATGACCAAAAAAATCTCAAAATGTTTATCCTCTTTAATAATCAGAAAAATATTAACTAAAACAAAAAATAATTTTTAAAATTTTTTCATCTATGTATGGCAATATTATATAACATTATAATACTCTACTTTTATAATTCTTGTTTTGATGCTATAATACTCTTTTATTAGGGAGTAATTTGTTGCAATTTCTTTAGAAGATGATTTTTCTACAGAAATATGAAAGTGCACACACCTGGGCTTCCCTGGTGGCACAGTGGTTGAGAATCTGCCTGCTAATGCAGGGGACATGGGTTCGAGCCCTGGTCTGGAAGGATCCCACATGCCGCGGAGCAACTAGGCCCGTGAGCCACAACTACTGAGCCTGCGCGTCTGGAGCCTGTGCTCCGCAGCAAGAGAGGCCGCGATAGTGAGAGGCCTGCGCACCGCGATGAAGAGTGGCCCCCGCTTGCCACAACTAGAGAAAGCCCTCACACAGAAACGAAGACGCAACACAGCAAATATAAATAAATTAATTAATAAACTCCTACCCCCAACATCTTTAAAAAAAAAAAAGTGCGCACACCTTATGCACCTATCAAGTCCTCCTCTAGGAATTTATCCTACTTCCACAAGTGTGCAAAGATATCTATTCATGAGTGCTCACTGTAGCATTGTTGTAATAACAAAACCTAATTATTGATCAATAAGACGCTGGAGAAATAAACGGAATAATATGCCTCCATTAAAAACAATCATGTAGGAAAATGTTGCTATGACAATGTGAAAACCACATGTGAACAATGATAACAAGAGAAGAGGCCACCCTCTCATATCTAACTAGTGCTTGGAGTGAATGAGGACTTTGTGTTTTTATGGTAGTTTAGGGGTTTTTTTTGTTTTGTTTTTTTTAAATCATGTAGGTCGGTACGTATTGATATAAAAGGACTTCCAAATATATTGTTTAAAAATTTTTAAAGGCTTTAGAACAGTATTTTGAGTTAAAATACATACATGGTAATATATATATCCAGAATGTCTGGATGTTTACAATGAAGTGTTTTCTTTGGAGGAGTGAGACTAGGGGAAGGAGGAAAGCCTCAAAGCCCAATGCAAAGATCAACAGAAAATTAGCCGGCCGGCAGTAGGTCAGGCTACTCTCCAAGTCGTTGGTCCTGTTCATTAACTTTTGTGTAACATTAATTCAAGAATTGCCCCTATTAGTCACTGAACAACCTGGGGAATCGCTCAAAAGACAGTGCGTTAACATTGGTATGCTGTTTGCTGCTAAGGTTTTAGAAGACCCATCGTCTTTTAAGCAGGAATATCTTACAGATATTCATTTTGTCATGATCCCTGTATCTCCCATTCCAGCAGTGATCGGTTTGAATTGCTTTGAAAAGAAACTTTTGAAATAAGATGTCATTACGTAACTTCAATGAAACAACTCGAACACTTGTGCAAACTTTTTTTCTTTTATTCTGTAAGAAATCTCTAAAATTTAATGACATTTCCTGCAACTATAGAGAAGGCTGAATAAAATATGAATAGGCGCTTTTTCAACTACATTTCTCACCAGCCCTTTTCATTTTTGAGAAAGTGTTTTTCCTAGTGATTTGTACAACGTCAACGTACGTGAGACAACCAGAAACTGTGAAGAGCAAACCGGCCTGAAATCCACCAGAGCTGCACAGGTTTTCTTCTTCATTTGAGGCTCAAGGCTCACCTGACAGCCAGATATGTCTCTTCACCTCTGAAAATCGTTAAACAGCCTCCCCACAGCGACATACAAGTCAAAGGCACAGGTGTCAGGGCCAGAGTGTGAAAGGCACCCAGCGAACTTTTTTTCCCCCTGCGAAGCAACACCTGCCTCCGGCTCTCTGTACGCGAAGAGCTTAAGCAGGAACCAGCGAGGCCAGCGGAGACTACAATTCCCAGCAGGCGTAACGGGAGCAAGGTCACACACGCGCAGTTCAGACCTTCGGAACGAAGGCCCGAGGCGGGGCTTCTAGAAGAGGAAAATGGCAGCGCGCGGGCTGCGGCTTGACGTGGGCCGGCTGTTTGCGATGGGGGCAGAGCTGGGGAGCGGAAGACGACCTTACTGCACGTCCCAGGCCTTCGCGGAGGTTCTACGGCTGCCAAGCAAGCAACTGACGAAGCTCGTGTTCCCACTGCAAGAACTCGAGCGGCATTTCGTCTCGGGCTCGAGGCCCGACCTTCACCTGAAGATCTTCGACCCGAGCCTGGATGACATCGCGAGGGCGGAGAGCGTCTTCACGGCCTCTTCGCGGAACCGCATCGAGTACCTCAGCTCCGCCGTGCGTCTCGACCACGCCCCGGACCTCCGCCGCCCTGAGGTGAGAAAGGCAGCCGGATGCGGGTGCTGAGGACACCCGCATGGGCTGGGATTTTGCCGTCATCTCTTTCTTGTCAGCAAACCGCAGAGATTTACTAGCTTTCTGTGGACGCATATCATTATTATAACAAAGTAAGCAGATGTAGTTTTAATTATTTTGATAGTGAGTATAAAAGACTTTAAAAGGCGTTTAAAAAATTAACCATTTATCTTTTTTCTAATTAACTGCAGTAGAGAATACATGCCTAGACAAAGTGAAGAATATGAAAAGTATAGTAGTTTCACAAATGAAGTGATTCTTATCAGTACGTAATTTTCACCCAATCTAAATTTCCTATCATGGCAAAAAAAATTTATGTATAGATGGCGATAATGTATAAGATTTTTTAAAACAACTTAAGTGAAATTCAGTGAGTGTGCATTTTATTCATGTCCTGCAGTTTACTATTTTGTTCTGTCTGTTAAATGAAGGCTCTGACCTTACATACTTGTGATAACGGTACCACTGCACTGAAACTTTTCTGCTAATATATTTAGAACTGCTGTAATAATTTAAGAGTACATAAATCACTTAATGATTTTGAGATAGCATCGATTTTCAATTTTCTAAATTACTGGACTTTTTGTGTAATTGGCTTTTTAATTCAGTTTTATTATCTGTATATTATCATTGGATTTAATCTGGGAGAGCATTTGAAATTTTTGCAGGACCCAAATCAATTCATTCTGAAGGACTGACCCCAGTTTTGCAAAATGTGTAGCATTGCTGGCCCCTGCCCACTAAATGCCGCCCAATCCTATTGATAACCAAAAATGCCCTTACAAATTTCTAAAACACCCCAGGGGGCGGTACCGCCCTCATTTAGAAGCACTGACTGGAAATGTTCCCTCTTCAATACTGTATTAAATAGACGAGCCATGTGTATTAATGGTTAATATTAGGAATATTTTGTTGCTTCCTACATTCAGACTAAAGGAGAAAAGCTTAATTGGAACAAGAAAGGTCAAGAGAAAGGAGTAATTATAATGGTGTTATGGTGTACTTTGAGAGTTTGTGGGGAAATAGGGTTCCAAAGACAGAGCCAGTTTTGTTGAAACGCGTCTAGTTTTTAACTTCAAAAAAGCTTTGTAGGGGCTTCCCTGGTGGCGCAGTGGTTGAGAGCCCGCCTGCCGATGCAGAGGACACGGGTTCGTGCCCCGGTCCGGGAAGATCCCACATTGCCGCGGAGCGGCTGGGCCCGTGAGCCATGGCCGCTGAGCCTGTGCGTCCGGAGCCTGTGCTCCGCAACGGGAGAGGCCACAACAGTGAGAGGCCCGCGTACCGCAAAAAAAAAAAGAAAAAAAAAAAGCTTTGTAAATATGGAATTCTTAATAAATGTTGCAGATATTCTTGAGTGGCATAGTGTAATTAAAAGCACAGGTTCTGGATGTAGATGCCCTGAGTTCAGATTCCAGTTTCTTCACTTTCTGGCTGTATAATTTTGGGCCAGTTATTTAACCTCTCTCTGCCTCTAGTTTTATCACCTGTAAAATGAGGATACGAATATTATCAGTCTCATAGAGATATTGTAAAAAGTAAATAAGGGGCCTCCCTGGTGGCGCAGTGGTTGAGAGTCCGCCTGCCGATGCAGGGGATGCGGGTTCGTGCCCCGGTCCGGGAGGATCCCATATGCCGCGGAGCGGCTGGGCCCGTGGGCCACGGCCGCTGAGCCTGCGCGTCCGGAGCCTGTGCTCCGCAGCGGGAGGGGCCACAACAGTGGGAGGCCCGCGTACCGCAAAAAAAAAAAAAAAAAAAAAAAAAAAAAAAAAAAAAAAAGTAAATAAGAAAATATGTTAAGTGCTTTTAAAACAGTACCTGCCACATTGAAATCATTTAGTAGATAGTAGCTGTCTATTAGAATTTGAGGTTTGGCTAACTATAAGCCACTTTTTATGGTTAGGCAAGACTGAGTAGTATTCACAGATTTTTGCTTCTAATACATTATATAGTTATATATATATATATATATATATATACATATATATATATATATATATATATAAACTAGTACTCAATTATCTTCTTTTTGCTTGTGTAAGGTGTGTTTTATAGGCAGAAGCAATGTTGGAAAATCCTCTCTAATAAAGGCTTTATTTTCACTTGCCCCAGAGGTTGAAGTTAGAGTCTCCAAAAAACCGGTATGTTAAAATTTTAAATATATCTAACTATCTCTGAATTGACTAAGATGAATAATAAATGTTGGAGGGGTAGAAGAAACCATCATTGCTAAGTTCTTAGGAAAGTGATTTCTTTCACACAAGTACTAATGTAAGACATTTCATTAATGCCTGTGTATTTCTCTGAAGAGAAGAAAGGGTATCTGGAGTTATTTTAGTAGTCTTGCCAGTATCTTGGGGAAATCTTCCTTGGTCCAGTCTTTTCCAAAGAGTTGTTCTAGTGTCATTCTATATTTGCTTCTTTGAGAATGATCATCTACTTCTACTTTGATTTTAAAGAAAACAGCTTTAAAGTGTATCATTTTTTCCTCCTGTAATCTTTTATACCTTGCTAACTCATATATTTACACCCATCAGGCGCTTCCCAGTTCACCCAGGGCCAAATTATGTGCCTAATATCCCAGCCAGCCTGCTGTAGTAGCTTTCTGTCATCTTCTAATTTCCTCTGCTTTCTTCTCAATAATGCAGACTCTACCAATATTTAAGATATCCTCTCCTCAAAACTCACCTCAGTTCCCCTCACCTTATTATCTGTCCTTGGCAAAATGTTCACACCAACCCAATGCTCACTGCCCCTGTTTCCTTGCATTGGAACCCTTCCCTGAGGCTTCACTGGTCTTCTCTTGCTCCGCAGTTTTTCCTATGGTTGATTCCTTGATACCATCCCTGACAATTGTAGTCATTTGTTAACCCTCCTAGCTTTACTCCCTCCTGCCCTGCCTCACCAAATACCCCAGCTAAACTCTCACTTCTAGGTAGGGTTGTTCCCTTTCTGCTGTGAGAGGACAATGAAAGAAATGTATTCTTGACATTGCTAATCAGTAATTCTAAAATTATTTTCCTATAGGTAGACACATAAGCTGCCTGGGAACCTAAGCATCATTTATAAAACCTTTCCTCTGAAAATATTTCTTCTAAGTTCTAAACAATTGACTTTTAAAGTTATTTGTGTTAATCTTTCCTTTTCTGATTAATAATGTCCGTGGACACGAAACCACATGAATAAACCACTTTTTATCATCTTTACATCAGTTTTAGTTGCACATTTTACAGTTGTACATGCTTTTTAAAAAATGCTTAATGAAAGCACTAAACCCACCTAATAAACATGCAAAACATCTTGATTTTAGGAAAGTTATAGTCTAGGCATAATAAACTATCAGGCTTTGCATCTAGGTGTTATGCAAACTTGTATGACTGATAGTAAGCATTTAATTTAACCTATCTGTGCCATAATTCATTCCTCTTTAAAGTGGAGTTATATTGTTCACCAGAGAATATTGACTAATGCAGTCGTACTATTTAGAACAGTATAACTTTTTCACAGAGAGGGAGCTAATGAAGTAGGAAAGACTCGAAAATATTTTGCCTACGTTGTTTCTAATATGGAATCTAAGGTTCTTAAATCGTATAGATTCTCTTTAAAAAATGAATTGGAGGGAAGAAGTAGTATCATCTAAGCTTATCTCCAGCCATTTGCCTTCTGTCTTCTTTTCCTGTATTATCGTCAGCATATGGTTATGTACAGAATACTTTTATGCTTTTAATAAGTAATTGTTAATTGAACAGAAAATATTTTGAATCATGAAATATATAAAGGACATATTTTAAGAAAGCTTTTATTTTTCCATTTACGTTATCAGGGCCACACAAAGAAAATGAATTTTTTCAAAGTTGGAAAATATTTTACATTGGTGGACATGCCAGGTTATGGCTATAGAGCACCTGAAGATTTTGTTGGCATGGTAGAAACCTATCTAAAAGAACGAAAGAAGTAAGAAAAACATTTTTCTTGTAATTGTTATGTTGAACCCCCCCAAAGTTCTCATGACTAGGACATTCTACACATGATGAACACTTCAGTTTTATCAAATGACTTTTTTAGAAAGTCCACTTTATTCTCATAATATTCTACAATACAGTATTTAGGAGCAAGTTATATACCGCCTGCTTAGTTTTTTCCTGTAAGTTAGCTTAAACTTAAATTCAATTGTTTTCCTAAATTGAGACTATCAATAGTAATTCAGAAGACTTTATTAATTTTTTTATACCAAACTCTAAGCTGGCTATTTTTAAAAATGAAAATTGTTGGTTAATGTGGTATTTACCAGATTTAAATAAACTTCAGTAAATTCTGATTATCCTTAAAATACTTCTGACATCACAGTCTCTGTAAATACTACCTTTTTTTGTCTCCATAGGTAGTCAAGTAGCAGGTCTATGTTTCAAGCATTGCACAATATATAGAAAAATTAATGTTAACCTTTTGAAGAATAAAAAAGTGTTTACAAGTATCTTGCTTGTTGTAGCTTTACATAGAAACTAAGATAAAATACTTGCAAAAGAAAATACAAAATATAACATGTTTGGTTTCTGTTATCTGTTAGTCTTAAAGTAATATTTGAAAATTTAGACCTTTTTATGGTAACTTATAGTTAATTGGGTTCCTGTTTCTTTCTCCCACTAGAGTTCAAGCTCTTAGAGGAAGGGGCTCATTCATCTTTGTATCCAGTTCTAGGCAGAATATCTTATGTTCAATATATGCTATTGAAATAAATTAATATTAATGAATTTAGTTACTGAATGTAAACAACATTGAGACCTCTCGGACTGTAGGATGGGCTTCATAGTGAATTGAGAATTCCTTTTGCTTAAAGAAATTTTTAAATTTTGAATTGATAATTATTCAAAGTAAAATTTCTTAGTATAGTGAAGGTTGGGGGGAAGAAATGAATGAGTATACTTTATATTGTCGTTAATCTTCTTTTCTGCGTTCTTACAGTTTGATGAGGACATTTTTGTTAGTAGATAGTGTTGTTGGAATTCAGAAAACAGACAACATTGCCATAGAAATGTGTGAAGAATTTGCATTACCTTATGTGGTAAGTATTTCTTTTGAATCATAGTTGCATTTAGAAATACAAGTTCCCTGTGTGTCTGTGTCTGTGTGTGTGCATGTGCACATGTGTACATCTTTTTAATGAAAGAGTAGGCCTTGCCTCCTCAAAAGATAAAGGAGTACCTTTTAAACAATCTTTTCAATTATCAGCCATTAATATTAAAATAAGTTCTGTGGTACTTTTATTCCCTTTTCCTTCTCCTAGCTTTTAAGTTTCCAAAATTATAGTCAAAGTAAAAGTTTTCTAAACTGTTCATTTAGTGTTCCTAAGTGCTTTTCTTTGTTTTTTGGATTTTTTTTTTTAAGTGACAATATAAATATTTGCTAAGACTCATTAGTAACTCCTTAACAGCAGCTTAGCAGATAGTACTTATCAGAATGTAAACAAAACTGCAACTGAAAAATTTGCTAAACTAATCTGGAATTTAAGAACATCACAGGAATATAGTAGGCTCCAGCACACATAAGTAGGATGTTTATATTCTTAAGGAAAACAAAATTTCTTATGAGAATATCTTACCAGTTCTTACTGTTGTTTACCCTAGAATAGAATACAGATTGCTAGGTTGGTATCCACATTTATTTGCTTTGTAGGTTTTCCAGATAAAATGGCAGTCTTAAAGTTCCTCTCTAAGGAAAAGAGCCCACTGACTATAATTTGGTTTCAAAAAAATGTCAGAAAACCACTGAAATGTAGTGGTTTTGGAGTTTAATGCAAATCAAACCATGTTACCAATCAGAAACTTTTCTGTATTCTTGGGGTTACGGAATTCTTGGGGTTTGCAAAAGCCCTGTGAAACATTAGAGGTAATTTATGGTTATGAGGAGCCAAAGGATTGATAAACATAGTCTATGTAGTAAAAAAAAAAAAAAAAGAAACCCAAATATTGCACAACTGGTTATATTAAGTGATAGTGATAGTACTCCTAATTTGATATCATAGATACCATTTTGTGGAATCATATATTTTTCTCAGTTTTAACTTTAAGGAAATATTAACCTTTCTTCTTTGGAAAAGAAGTTGTGATAGAGGAATTATGTCTCCTTTTAAATATCAGCATATTTGCCTTTATGAAAAAAGACTTTCACTTTCTGCTTCTCGCTCCTTCTGCCATTAATATTGTTTTAATTGAAGTATAGTTGATTTACAATCATTAATTTTTTTTTATAACTGAAAAGCATAAATGATTAGTCAGGAAATTTAATTTTATAGAAATTCCCTAGGAAAACCTCCGACAGATACATCAAGCTTTTACTTTTTAATTGATTTTGTAATCATCCATGCATTGACCTTCCTCTAGTATGTATTCATAATTGTCTTTGAGTAAGTAAATTATTCAAAGTATTTACTGTTGAACCTAGTAGAATCTAGGCTTACTTGGAATATAACTATATATCGCTATAGCTTGGAATATAACTATAGTGGCTACAACCTACAAATAGCCTGATTTCTAATTTTTCCTTTAAATTTTACATATAAGGCAGAACAATTATGTAGTTCAAAAATGATCATGTTGGCAGTTTTATATGGATCAACCTAATAATATTCACTTCTATATCTTAGACCATAAGATATATAGTGATCGTATGAAACATTTGGCATATGGCAATTGCAAGTATGGCTCCAGGGTGCTTTTCACTGGTCTTGAATCCAAGATATTATGGCCCTGTGTAGTTAAAGCATCGGAAACAGCAAACATATATAGTGTATATATATATATAGTGTATGCTTTATATATTGCATACATTAACTCATTTAATCTTCTCAGCAACTCCTTTAGGAGGTATTGCTTTTATTTTATAGATGAGGAAACAAGTACAGAGAGATTAAGAAACTTGCATAGGTCACCTAGTTGTTATTGAAATTTGTAACTAAAATGTATAAAACTGTATATTAAGAAATAACAGTTGACCCTTGAACAGTGTGGGAGTTAGGGGCACCAACCCTCCTTGCAGTCACAAATCCAAGTGTAACTTATAGTCAACCCTCCCTATTCGGGGTTCCTCCATATTTGCAGTTCCACATCTGTGGATTTAATCAACCACAGATTGTGTAATATTGTAGTATTTACTATTGAAAAAATCTGCATATAAGTGGACCTTTGCAATTCAAGCCCATGTTGTTCAAGGGTCACCTGTACTTTATTTCTAATGCCTAAATATTTGTTTTCCTACAGATGGTATTGACAAAAATTGACAAGTCTTCCAAGGGACATCTTTTAAAACAAGTCCTTCAGATCCAGAAATTTGTTGACACTAAAACACAGGGATGTTTTCCTCAGTTGTTTCCTGTAAGGTAAGAGTTGAATTGTCTTTATGTACTAACATATAACTTTATGTACTGACAACCTTTAGTATTAAATCAGTGTATCTGAGGTATCACTTAAAATTAGAGGAGCTTGGAAGACTATGCACTTAGCCATAATTTATTGGTACAACCCATCAACACTTTTATTTTTTTCTTCCCTCTATTCTTTCTTTTTTCTGCAGATTCTTGCTGAATCTTCCCTGTAGTATCTTCATGATCTTGCCACCTCAGCCTATTTCAACCCTAGACCACAGTAAAAGTGAAACTTTTTACTTTTTAAATCCCCTAAACAACAGCCATAATAAAGATACTACCATCTCTTTCTCAATTCTAAAGAAAAACAGCTCATCTCTATGGTAGAAAGCTCATTCAGGCTGTGAAGGATAAGAATTTTCCTTTTAAAGGACGATGTGCAAAGAAGAAATGCTTCATATAAGTTAGAATTAAGCATCAGTAGCAGACAGGATGGTTATTTCCTGAGCAGCAATTTTTGAGATATTAGATGTGGTTTAGCAATGAAACATGAGTTTGTCTTTTCAGTGTACAGTTTGGGTACAGTAAGTAACCTATATACTAGCAGAAATGCAGTGCCACTTCCCTGATTTTCTGACTGTAACTTCTTTGAGGCACTATGATAGTTTCTATGAGAAAATAATGAAACCAAGTAACAGTTGTATATGAAACTGTCCTCTAAGCAGTCATTCTGCTTCCTACAAATCCAGATCACAATTAAATTGTTTGTAATTATGAACATGCCAGTCTAAATCCATCTTCATTCTTTCCTACAAAATACTCTTCCCCCTTGTCTTACATTCAGGTATTTATCCTGTTCATTTGTCTGTATACAGTGGGAACTCCTAGGGGCAGGAATGAAATCCTAATTCTTCTTAGAGCCCTGAGCATTGTCATAGAAATATATCTGTTTCTTTTAAACATTTAATAAGAAGGAAGTGAGACTTCATCTAAAAAGGCAAAACAAACATAAGATGGGCAAATTATGGCCTAACAGCAGCATTTATTGAAAATAAATGTTTTAGTTGACTGTAAGCTGAGTTTAATAGTATAATGGGACTGGGGAAAAACTGACAGTGTTTTCTTGAGCTACATTAGTAGAATTATAGTGTTCAAAACAAGGGAATGATCAAACAGTAGTCTCACACTGCTATAAGCTGTATGCTACCAGATCAGTTGAGCTAGGTTGTGGCTTGACATTAAGAACAACTGGAGCTATCTGAAAACAGATGGTCTCGGGGGAGGTTATGTCACTAGATCATTCAAAACACTTAATTGATCCACAAAGTAAGCATCCCTGTTTCACAGATACTATTACAAGTCGGAGAAGTGAAGTGAGTTACAGAGAGGTATTTGCTGAAATAGAAAGCACATGAAAAAAAAAAAAAAGCATGGACCTCAGAGTCAGACAGCCGTGGTTTTGCATGGTTCCTCTACTTCTTGGCAGTAGCTTTTAAAGCAACTTATTTCATTTTCTGAGTAAAAAAATATGACAGAAGGATTAAATAAAATGCATTGTGACTGATGTACACACATTAGCCACATAATAAATGTTAGTTTCTTTCCTTCCCAAAGGTCAGCCAGTGAATGGCAAGGTTAGGCCAACAACCCAAACTATCAGATTCTCAGTACTTTTTTTTTCTTTTTGTGGTACATGGGCCTCTCACTGTTGTGGCCTCTCCTGTTGCGGAGCACAGGCTCCGGATGCGCAGGCTCAGCGGCCGTGGCTCACAGGCTCAGCCGCTCTGTGGCATGTGGGATCTTCCCCAACTGGGGCACAAACCCGTGTCCCTTGCATTGGCAGGCAGACTCTCAACCACTGCGCCACCAGGGAAGCCCCAGATTCTCAGCACTTTTTAGAGGCATACCCTTCTTTAGATGTGCCAGCATTTTCTGCTGCATGACCTTGGAATCACTGCCACTGTATCACTAAGTGACTAAGGCACTGCAGAAGCCACACAGCACTCAAAGTCTTAAGAATTGAGACACACGCAGGAGGCTGCTGGCTTTCAAAACTTCAGCGTTCACCATACCACAGTGACAACATACAGGAAGTTGTCAGGTTGTACTCTGTAATTCTCAAAACCCAATTCAGAAAGTAGAGTTATTTATACTGCTTGCTTTTATTTGCTTGACCAAGTCCCAGTACATCCCTCCAAAAGAGAATTTGGCCTACTCACAGAATAATTATTATAAAGTAAGTCAAGTTTTATTTCCTTGTCTTCCTGTATGATCTTGGTAGGAAAAAGGTGGAAGTGTGGGTAGACATGTAGTCCAACAGGGTTTGGCCTTTAAGCCTGCTGGCAAAAGTTAAGTGCTAACCTTAATGTCTGAACTCTGCCCCAGCTGAGTAGAGAAATGTAATTGGTGAAAGACCCCTAAAGATTGATTCTGGGATCAGTCTGTTTTTATAAATGGTATGGAAGAAATATATAAGTAGGCACAATATAATTGTTTCTGTGGTTTTCAAGCAAATGAGAACTGAGTCTTAAGGACAAAGAAAATCATATGAGTTGACAGAAATGTTGCAAATCAGTTCACGGTGCCATAGTTAGTGTGTGGACTATCCAACTTGTATCGCTCCTGTAAACCATACATGTGTAACTTCAGTTGTAACTGAGAATCATTATGGGCTGTTCTCAAGTAGGCAGCTTTGGTCAAAAAGTCTAAAATGCTGTACTTTATCAAAAAGAGCATTAGCAATACAGCAGAAAATATTTTACCTGTTTTATATACAGGTATACACAATACATGTATCCATAAATGTCATAGTGTCTCCATAAAAGTCCATGTATCCCAAGAAACCATGTGTTCACTTCCATGCTGACAAATGGATGAAAGGATATGGATGGATACAGTAAGATAGATCGAATAATAGACACAATAATGGTGATGATTTTTTTTTAAAAATCATGAAAAAAGGTCTACATTATCATGGTAATTGAATCTTTGAGACAAAAAGAACAAATTAAAGAAATCAGAATTTTAGTCTGGGAAATAAAAAGCAAAACAGAAGATATTCCAATGGCATTTTTCACAGAAATAGAACTAACAGTCCTAAAAGCTGTGTGGAACCACAGAAGACCCCGAATAGCCAAATCAATCTTAAGAAAGAACAAAGCTGGAGGCATCACACTTCCTGATTTCAAACAGTGTTACAAAGCTATAGTAATGAAACAGTACGGTACTGGCATAAAAACAGACACATAGGTAAGTGGAACAGAATAGAGAGCCCAGAAGTAAACCCATGCATATATGAGAAATTAATCTACAAAGGAGCCAGGAATATACAATGGGGAAAGGACAATCTCTTCAATAAATGGTGCTGGGAAAATTGGACAGCCACATGCAGAAGAACATGTTAAGACCTGAAACCATAAAACTCCTAGAAGAAAACAGGCCCTAAGTTCCTTGACATCAGTGTAGGTGATCAGTTTTTGGATCTGACTCCAAAAGCAAAGGCAACAAAAGCAAAGTAAATAGGACTACATTAAACTAAAAGCTTCTGCACAGCAAAGGAAATTATCAACAAAATGAAAAGTCAGCCTACTGAATGGGAGAAAATATTTGCAAGTCATATATCTGATAAGGGGTTAATATCCAAAATATATAAAGAACTCATACAACTCAATAGCAAAAAATGGATTTAAAAATGGGCAGAGGATCTGAATAGACATATTTCCAAAGAGGACATACAGATGGCTAACAGGTATATGAAAAGATCCTCAATATCACTAATCATTATGGAAATGCAAATCAAAACCACAGTGAGATATTACCTCACACCTGTTAGAATGGCTGTTATCAAAAAGACAAGAAATAACAAGTATTGGCAAGGATGTGGAGAAAAGGGAATCCTTGTGCACTATTGGTGGGAGTGTAAATTGGTGCAACCACTAAGGAAAACAGTATTAAGATTCCTCAAAAAACTGAAAATAGAACTATCATGTGATCCAGGAACTGCACTCCTGGATATATATCTGAAGAAAATGAAAACATTAATTTGAAAAGATATATGCACTCCCATGTTTGTTACAGCATTATTTTCAATAGCCAAGATATGGAAACAACCTAAGTGCCCCTTGGTGAATGAATGAATAAAGAAAATGTGGTATTAATACAGTTGACCCTTGAATAGTGTTAGGGGTTAGGGGCTCTGACCCTTGGCCCAGTCGAAAATCCAAGTATAACTTATAGTCGACCCACTATGTCCACATTTTCTCCAAATCCCTGGATTCAGCCAACCAGGTGTAATGCTGTAGTATTTACCATAGAAAAAATCCACATATAAATGGATAAATGGAATTCAAACCCATGTTGTTCAAGGGTCATTCTGTATACACAAGTAGAATACTATTCATTCACAAAAAAGAAGGAAACCTTGTCATTTGCGACAACATGGATGGACCTTGAGAGCATTATGCTAAGTGAAATAAGTCAGAGAAAGACAAATACTGTGTGATCTCACTTACATGTGGAATTTAAAACAACAACAACAAAACAAGCTCATAGATGCAGAGGAGAGATTGGTGGTTGCCAGAGGTAGAGGTTGGGGGTAAGAGAAATGGGTGAAGGTCAGAAGGTACAAACTTCTAGTTCTAAAATAAGCCATGGGGATGATGAAATGTACAGTATGGTGACTACATTAATACTATATTGCATATTTGAAAGTTGCTAAGAGAGAAGATCTTAAAAGTCCTCATCACAAGAAAAGAAAATATTTTTTAATTATAAATGGTGACGGATGTAACTAGACTTATTGTGGTGATCATTTTGTGATATATACAAATATCGAATTGTTGTACTCCTGAAACTAATATAGTGTTATGTGTCAATTATACTGCAATAAAAACCAAAATAAACAAAAAAACACTTCTAGTCTGGAAAATAAAAGGCAAAACAATAGATGTGAAATTTTCAGAATCATGAATCATCCGATAATGTGGATCTCCAGATTTAGAATACTTCAAGAGGCTGGGGGAAGAGAGGAAAAGTAGGACAGATTAAGACATTCTGTTTCATACATGGAACTCACAAGAGTTTGTAAACAGATTTTGAGTTAGATGAATTCAGATCTGTTACTACCTCTGAAGTAAGGAAGAAAATGATTTTGCTTTTTTTCTTTTTTTTTCACAGTGCTGTGACCTATTCTGGAATCCATCTCTTGAGATGCTTTATTGCAAATATAACAGGAAATCTGGAGACTAATGGCTTCCAGTTTAGCTGAAGATTCAAAATTGTCTATGCCAACTGAAGTTAAAGACTTAGAATTTCAACATTGTTTTAAATGTTGTGTATCTGTGACTTGAATGATCACTTCAGCTTTAAAACCTGCATATTCCCAAAGCAAGAATGAATTTGTGCCTGCAGCGGGGGAAAGGTTTATACATGATTGAATTATGCCGTTCATTTGAAGAGATACCAGCCGTTTTTCCTTTTTTAACAAACTGACAAACGAGCATATAGAGGTCCATAAAATGAAAGTATATTTCCTACTGTGTAGACAAGGGTTTGCCATATTATTTATTGGGTTTTTGTCTTTTAAAGGAATGTCTATTATGTATATTTTTAAAAAATATTACAATGGACTAGGTAAAAAAGGGGCTACTTTTCTGTTAAGCACTAATAGATAGGTTGAAGATAAATTCTTATATGTATGGCTATAACTTATCTTTTTTTAGAGACCTTATTTGAATATAAAAAATATTATTATTGATAAAATTTCAGTCAGTCCATACTGGAAATACCAGTTATTTCAGGCTGGGGTCAGTCACCTTCACAGGGTTCAGAATCAGAAGACCAGAATTCAAGTTCCAGCTCTAATATTTATTATATGTTGGAAGTTGGGCAAATTACTTGAGTTCTCTGAACTTCTTTTGTAACTCTTACCTCACAAGCTATGAAGATTAAAATGTGAAAAGGACATCTGCATATTCTATGTATTTGTAAAGCAAAACCAACTCAAGTATACAGCAAAATTCACAGATAGATTTATCACAGAAAACATCCTGTCATGGAGGAAGTAACATTTTATCTAATGAAAGACCAAAAAAAAGTTTTAGGTGAGAAAAGTGATTTGCAAAGGGCAAGAGAAAAAAGGTGATCGGACAGTTTATAATTGGTTCATTAAGATTCACAATGGAGGAAGGGAGGAAGATGGCAGAGGAGTAAGACACAGAGATCACCTTCCTCCCCACAGATACATCAGAAATACATCTACATGTGGAACTGCTCCTATAGGACACCCACTGAATGCTGGCAGAAGACCTCAGACCTCCCAAAAGGCAAGAAGCTCCCCACGTACCTGGGTAGGGCAAAAGAAAAAAGAATAAACAGAGACAATAGGGACGGGACCTGCACCAGTGGGAGGGAGCTGTGAAGGAGGAAAGGTTTCCACACACTAGGAAGCCCCTTCACGGGCGGAGACTGCGGGTGGCAGAGGGGGGAAGCTTCGGAGCCACAAAGGAGAGCACAGCAACAGGGGTGTGGAGGGCAAAGTGGAGAGATTCCCGCACAGAGGATCGGTGCCGACCAGCACTCACCAGCCCGAGAGGCTTGTCTGCTCGCGTGCCAGGGCGGGCAGGGGCTGGGAGCTGAGACTCGGGTTTCATTCGGATCACAGGGGGAGGGCTGGGGTTGGTGGCGTGAACACAGCCTGAAGGGGGCTAGTGCACCACGGCTAGCCGGGAGGGAGTCCGGGAAAAAGTCTGGACCTGCCAAAGAGTCAAGAGACTTTTTCTTCACTCTTTGTTTCCTGGTGCGCAAGGAGAGGGGATTAAGAGCACTGCTTAAAGGAACTCCAGAGACAGGCATGAGCTGTGGCTATCAGCGCGGACCCCAGAGACAGGCATGAGATGCTAAGGCTGCTGCTGCAACCACCAAAAAGCCTCTGTGCGAGCACAGGTCACTATGCACACCTCCCCTCCTGGGAGCCTGTGAAGCCCGCCACTGCCAGGGTCCGGTGATCCAGGGACAACTTCTCCGGGAGAACGCATGGGGCACATCAGGCTGGTGCAACGTCACGCTGGCCTCTGCTGCCGCAGGCTTGCCCCGCATCCATACGTCTCCTTCCCCTGTCCTGAGTGAGCCAGAGCCGCAAATTCAGCTGCTCCTTTAACCCCATCCTGTCTGAGTGAAGAACAGATGCCCTCAGGCGACTTAGACGCAGAGGCGGTTCCAAATCCAAAGCTGAACCACGGGAGCTGTGTGAACAAAGAAGAGAAAGGGAAATTTCTCCCAGCAGTCTCAGAAGCAGCAGATTAAAGCTCCACAGTCAACTTGGTGTACCCTGCATCTGTGGAATATCTGAATAGACAACGAATCATCCCAAATTGAGGAGGTGGACTTTGGGAGCAAGATATATTATTTTTTCCACTCTTTCTCTTTTTGTGAGTGTGTATGTGTATGCTTGTGTGTGTGATTTTGTCTGTATAGCTTTGCTTTCACCATTTGTCATAGGGTCCTGCTAAAGGAACTTCTCTAGGCAAGAAACACAAGAGAAGGAAAACACCTACAATGACAAACCCAAAACATTTAAGAAAATGGGAGTAAGAACATACATATCGATAATTACCTTAAATGTAAATGGATTAAAGGCTCCCACCAAAAGACACAGACTGGCTGAATGGATACAAAAACAAGACCCGTATATATGCTGTCTACAAGAGACCCCCTTCAGACCTAGGGACACATACAGACTGAAAGTGAGGGGATGGAAAAAGATATTCCATGCAAATGGAAATCAACAGAAAGCTGGAGGAGCAATTCTCATATCTGACAAAATAGACTTTAAAATAAAGACTATTAGAAGAGACAAAGAAGGACACTACATAATGATCAAGGGATCGATCCAAGAAGAAGATATAACAATTGTAGATATTTATTCACCCAACATAGGAGCACCTCAATACATAAGGCAAGTACTAACAGCCATAAAAGGGGAAATCGACAGTAACACATTCATAGTCGGGGACTTTAACACCCCCACTTTCACCAATGGACAGATCATCCAAAATGAAAATAAAGAAGGAAACACAAGCTTTAAATGATACATTAAACAAGATGGACTTAATTGATATTTATAGGACATTCCACCCCAAAACAACAGAATACACATTTTTCTCAAGGGCTCATGGAACATTCTCCAGGATAGATCATATCTTGGGTCACAAATCAAGCCTTGGAAAATTTAAGAAAGTTGAAATCACATCAAGTATCTTTTCTGACCACAACGCTTTGAGACTAGATATCAATTACAGGAAAAGATCTGTAAAAAATACAAACACATGGAGGCTAAACAATACACTACTTAATAACCAAGTGATCACTGAAGAAATCAAAGGGGAAATCAAAAAATACCTTGAAACAAATGACAGTGGAGACACAACGACCCAAAACCTGTGGGATGCAGCAAAAGCAGTGCTAAGAGGGAAGTTTATAGCAATAGAACCCTACCTTAAGAAACAGGAAACATCTCGAATAAACAACCTAACCTTGCACCTAAAGCAATTAGAGAAAGAAAAAGAAAAAAAAAAAACCCCAAAGTTAGCAG
Organism: Hyperoodon ampullatus; assembly: GCF_949752795.1. Taxonomy (NCBI): domain Eukaryota; kingdom Metazoa; phylum Chordata; class Mammalia; order Artiodactyla; family Ziphiidae; genus Hyperoodon; species Hyperoodon ampullatus. The sequence goes on along the minus strand of NC_136918.1, from coordinate 87,323,935 downwards.
AAGGAAAGAAATCATAAAAATCAGATTACAAATAATGAAAAAGAAATGAGGGAAACGATAGCAAAGATCAATAAAATTAAAAGCTGGTTCTTTGAGAAGATAAACAAAATTGATAAACCATTAGCCGAATTCATCACGGAAAAAAGGGAGAAGACAAATCAATAAAATTAGAAATGAAAAGAAGTAACAACTGACACTGCAGAAATACAAAGGATCATGAGAGATTACTACAAGCAACTCTATGCCAATAAAATGGAACCTGGAAGAAATGGACAAGTTCTTAGAAATGCACAACCTGCCGTGACTGAATCAGGAAGAAACAGAAAATATGAACAGACCAATCACAAGCACTGAATTGAAACTGATTAAAAACCTTCCAACAAACAAAAGCCCAAGACCAGATGGCTTCACAGGCAAATTCGATCAAACATTTAGAGAAGAGCTAACACCCAACCTTCTCAAACTCTTCCAAAATATAGCAGAGGGAGGAACACTCCCAAACTCATTCTATGAGGCCACCATCACCCTGATACCAAAACCAGACAAAGATGTCACAAAGAAAGAAAACTACAGACCAATATCACTGATGAACATAGATGCAAAAATCCTCAACAAAATACTAGTACACAGAATCCAATAGCACATTAAAAGGATCATACACCATGATCAAGTGGGGTTTATTCCAGGAATGCAAGGATTCCTCAGTATACGCAAATCAATCAACGTGATACACCATATTAACAAACTGAAGGAGAAACACCACATGATCATCTCAATAGATGCAGAGAAAGCTTTTAACAAAGATCAACACCCATTTATGATAAAAACCCTCCAGAAAGTAGGCATAGAGGGAACTTTCCTCAACATAATAAAGGCCATATATGACAAACCCACAGCCAACATCGTCCTCAATGGTGAAACACTGAAAACATTTCCACTAAGATCAGGAACAAGACAAGGTTGTCCACTCTCACCAGTATTATTCAACATAGTTTTGGAAGTTTTAGCCACAGCAATCAGAGAAGAAAAGGAAATAAAAGGAATCCAAATTGGAAAAGAAGAAGTAAAGCTGTCACTGTTTGCAGATGACATGATACTATACATAGAGAACCCTAAAGATGCTACCAGAAAACTACTAGAGCTAATCAATGAATTTGGTAAAGTAGCAAGATACAAACTTAATGCACAGAAATCTCTTGCATTCCTAAACACTAATGATGAAAAATCTGAAAGTGAAATTAAGAAAACACTCCCATTTACCACTGCAACAAAGAGAATAAAATATCTAGGAATAAAACTACCTATGGGACAAAAGACCTGTATGCAGAAAATTATAAGACACTGATGAAAGAAATTAAAGATGATACAAACAGATGGAGAGATATACCATGTTCTTGGATTGGAAGAATCAACATTGTGAAAATGACTCTACTACCCAAAGCAATCTACAGACTCAATGCAATCCCTATCAAACTACCACTGGCATTTTTCACAGAACTAGAACAAAAAATTTCACAATTTGTATGGAAACACAAAAGACCCTGAATAGCCAAAGCAATCTTGAGAATGAAAAATGGAGCTGGAGGAATCAGGCTCCCTGACTTCAGACTATACTACAAAGCTGCAGTAATCAAGACAGTATAGTACTGGCACAAAAACAGAAATATAGATCAATGGAACAGGAAAGAAAGCCCAGAGATAAACCCATACACATATGGTCACCTTATCTTTGATAAAGCAGGCAAGAATATACAGTGGAGAAAGGACAGCCTCTTCAGTAAGTGGTGCTGGGAAAACTGGACAGGTACATGTAAAAGTGTGAGATTAGAACACTCCCTGACACCATACACAAAAATAAACTCAAAATGGATTAAAGACCTAAATGTAAGGCCAGACACTATCAAACTCTTAGAGGAAAACATAGGCAGAACAGTCTATGACATAAATCACAGCAAGATCCTTTTTGACCCACCTCCTAGAGAAATGGAAATAAAAACAAAAATAAACAAATGGGACCTAATGGAACTTCAAAGCTTTTGCACAGCAAAGGAAACCATAAACAAGACGAAAAGACAACCCTGAGAATGGGAGAAAATATTTGCAAATGAAGCAACTGACAAAGGATTAATCTCCAAAATTTACAAGCAGCTCATGCAGCTCAATAAAAAAACAACAAACAACCCAATCCAAAAATGGGCAGAAGACCTAAATAGACATTTCTCCAAAGAAGATATACAGATTGCCAAAAAACACATGAAAGAATGCTCAACATCATTAATCATTAGAGTAATGCAAGTCAAAACTACAATGAGATATCATCTCACACCCGTCAGAAGGGCCATCATCAAAAAATCTACAAACAATAAATGCTGGAGAGGTTGTGGAGAAAAGGGAACAGTCTTGCACTGTTGGTAGGAACGTAAACTGATACAGCCACTATGGAGAACAGTATGGAGGTTCCTTAAAAAACTACAAATAGAACTACCATACGACCCAGCAATCCCACTGCTGGGCATATACCCTGAGAAAACCATAATTCAAAAAGAGTCATGTACCAAAATGTTCATTGCAGCTCTATTTACAATAGCCAGGACATGGAAACAACCTAAGTCTCCATCATCGGATGAATGGATAAAGAAGATGTGGCACATAGATACAATGGAATATTACTCAGCCATAAAAAGAAACAAAATTGAGTTATTTGTAGTGAGATAGATGGACCTAGAGTCTGTCATACAGAGTGAAGTAAGTCAGGAAGAGAAAGACAAATACCATATGCTAACACATATATATGGAATCTAAGAAAAAAAAGTCATGAAGAACCTAGGGGTAAGTTGGGAATAAAGACACAGACCTACTAGAGAATGGACTTGAGGATATGGGGAGGGGGAAGGGTAAGCTATGACAAAGTGAGAGAGTGGCATGGACATATATACACTACCAAACGTAAAATAGATAGCTAGTGGGAAGCAGCCGCATAGCACAGGGAGATCAGCTCGGTGCTTTGTGACCACCTAGAGGGGTGGGATAGGGAGGGTGGGAGGGAGGGAGACGCAAGAGGGAAGAGATATGGGAACATATGTGTATGTATAACTGATTCACTTTGTTATAAAGCAGAAACTAACACAGCATTGTAAAGCAATTATACTCCAATAAAGATGTTAAAAGAAAAGATTCAGAACGGAAAGACAAAGCCTTACTCTGAACTAATGTTAATAGAAAATATTTTTATGAAGATGCTACTGACCTATTCATATAAGTGGCTTAGCTTTTCAAAGTGAGGCTGAATATTAAAATGTTACAGCAATAGCACTGCATAAAAAATTAACTCTGTAAAACAGCTTTGTGACTTTTAGAAAGTTCAATTCTGGATATGTTTTCAGTTTTATATTTAGTTGTGCTCGTTTATTCTAATCAGCAGTGATTTAAGCTTAAAAAAAAAAAAACTTTTAAGGGCTTTCCTGGTGGTGCAGTGGTTAAGAATCTGCCTGCCAATGCAGGGCACACGGGTTCGAGCCCTGGTCCGGGAAGATCCCACCTGCTGCAGAGCAGCTAAACCCGTGCACCACACCTACTGAAGCCCACGCGCCTAGAGCCCGTGCTCCACAACTAGAGAAAGCCCGCATGCAGCAACGAAGACCCAGTGCAGCCAAAAAAATAAATAAAATAAATTTTAAAAAATTTTAATATAGGCATTCACTAAGTAAAATCTGTAACAACAGAATTTCTTAAAAGTCATCTTTCTGCCTGCCAGTGTTTTTTTACTGCTTGTCTTAGCCTTGGTTCTGGTTCTCCTAAAAGCACAGCCCAAGACAAAAGCTTGCATCCAATAGTGTACTGGGGATGTGATCCCAGGGAACAGGAGTGAGGGGGAAATTAAACAGATGGCAGGAAAGCCAATCAGGGACACATTGAGTTGGAAACAACATAGTACTAGGGCTTGATCTTGAGGAGCCTTATGAAATGTGCCTCTGAATTGTATTAGAAGGGGGGTTAGAGGACGGCCCCACATCTCTCCCCAGTTGTATATGCCCAAATGCCAAGCAGTTCCTGTAGCTTGTCAGAAGCCAGGAGGCAAGGTGCAGTTGCCCAGTCCTGCTTGAAACTGGTTGCCATACTAGTGGCTCAAGTAAGAGGCCAAGAGGATTTCAAGTGATATATGGGAGGTCTACCACACTGCTCTTAAAATGACCAGAGTGTTTTAATGCCACCCGAAGTGATTAAATTGGTATTCACTATGATGATGCTAACAGTATTTTCTAATCAAATTTACTGGATAAGTTATGGGTTTGTATATTTAAGATTTCACTTTTAAAAATTTAAAACATTTGAATTTAAGTTGTTTGGAAAAAATAACATATAGAATACTATGTTCCTTATATATAAATTATCATTTTATGGACACATGAAGCTCTTTACATTTTTCCCAGAATTTTAAGGGGCAGATGGGAGGAGAAGATAAACATACTCCATAGGAACACTAATGAAGTAGAAAAAAAATGCTAGGCTTATAGTCTAATCCAGTTTTACCTTAGACAATTCACTGAACCACTCTGTTTTTTCCAGCGAAGGATGATCTCCAAAGTCTCTTCCAGCTGTAAAAGTTTATGATTCTTAGACAATAATGCCACTTCAGGTGGAGGGACCTAAGCCCAGGGAAACCTACTAGCTCCACACGACTAGTGGAGGCATGTGCAAATAAAAGTAGACGCGGGCTTCCCTGGTGGCGCAGTGGTTGAGAGTCTGCCTGCCGATGCAGGGGACACGGGTTCGTGCCCCGGTCCGGGAAGATCCCACATGCCACAGAGTGGCTGGGCCCCTGAGCCATGGCCGCTGAGCCTGTGCATCTGGAGCCTGTGCTCCGCAACGGGAGAGGCCACAACAGTGAGAGGCCCACGTACCGCAAAAAAAAAAAAAAAAAGTATACGCAAGACCGGACCTTAAACCTTAGAAGCTGGTGGCTATTTCTAGACTTGTCATGAATGAGACTTCCTTGGTATTGTCCATGTTTTAAAGCACTAAGTAGCTCTACCACCTGGTAGGAAACCAGGAGAAATATAAACAATAAAAAGTGACTAGAGGGCTTCCCTGGTGGCGCAGTGGTTGGGAGTCTGCCTGCCGATGCAGGGGGCGTGGGTTCATGCCCCGGTCCGGGAGGATCCCACGTGCCGTGGGGCGGCTGGGCCCGTGAGCCATGGCCGCTAGGCCTGCGCGTCCAGAGCCTATGCTCCGCAACGGGAGAGGCCACAGCAGTGAGAGGCCCGTGTACCGCAAAAAAAAAAAAAAAAAAAAAAGTGACTAGAGATTGATTAAGAACTCTGAATAGGATATTTAGCAAGGCTTCAGAAAAGGCAGCTAAACCAGCATTTATCTAACTTTGCATTTCGGGCTACTTGCATCAAAATCACCTGAGCCCCTTAATAAAAATGCAGGCTTCTGGTCCTATCCCCTAACCATATTTATCGATCTCTTTGGAAGGGACTCAAAACCTGCATTTTTAAACAACCCACCAAGTGATTCTCAAAACATCCTACAGTTTGAGAACCTCTGATACAGTATTGTAGGTAAGTGGGAAAATATAGAGAAAGCAGATGAGGAAAGAACAAGGCCAGATAAACAAAAAGGATGCTAAAAAATGACAGGATGGCTGAGGAAAGGAAGGATGCAGTGTATACTAGGGCACTGTTTCATTTTTCTATAAATTACTGTATATAAACAGAAAACTTAAGCCTATAACCTGCTGAACAAATAACTTATTAACCTAATTCTAGAAAACTAGAACATTTGAAAGATACCTCAAACTTCACATCATTATTTGAAAATATGTAAGATTTACCTTCTCAGAGCAATTGTATGAGCAACATACCAATAATCAGATGACAACATCAGCACCAAATTATGAATTTATTTTTAGCCTCATTGGGTTGGTTAATTTTGTGTCTCCTTAGCTTTATCTTTTCATCTAACTTTCTCACCTACTTCTACTTCGTGTATAACCATAAGTCACTTTACATCCTTTTTCGAAAAAATTTTATTTGGACTCACTCACTAGCACCCAAATAAATAAACAAAAGCCCCCACAAACATTGTAGAACTCCAAAAGCATTTTAATATGCCCTCCTATGTGGTAAGGTTAACAAATGAAGTGAAATAATGGTTGTGACTACTCCCTGGTAATAGTGGCAAAACTTCGATGATAATTCTAACAGACAGAAGAGGGCACAACTGTTAAAAGCTACAAACCTTGGTGTTCAGAAGAGCACTTAGCTACAATGGAGCCATTAAGGCTAAAGTGACCTTTTTGGTGATTCCTTGCTACTCCCCACCCCCACTCCCCATTTACCTAAGGCACAGTGTAGGTTTTGCAAACCTAATTATTCAGGTCCTAATTAAGTCAAAAATTGACTGTTTGTCAAATATTTGTCAGTTAAATGACACAAAGCTATGACAAGTGTTTACTGAACTAAAATGAACTGCTCTACAATGTTGCACTTAAGCAGCTCCTCTGAGTCCAAATGGTACTTCCAGATCTTTCCAGATCTCAGCTGTTCTACTTAAAACAGAACACTGGAGCACATATGAGCATCTAAACTCCCATTAAAGCAAAAATATCATCAATGTCGTCTGTCTCCTTAGTGATTCCTGATGTATTATGTTTTATTTGCATCGTTGTCCAAGAATCAGTTTCATTTTCATTGCTTTCTATAAGATTTTCATGAATTTGTTTCTCCTTAGTTTGTATGACAGGACTTGAAACTCTTCTACTCAACTGTTGCTTATTGTTAGGGTAGAGATCAGTTGTACGAACTGTAGGGTGTGAGAGTCTCCCTTTAATGATATCGGTAGCACTCTGAGTCCCTTGAGGGGGCTGCTGGGTTTCCTTTAAAAGAGTCGACTGCAACTTTCTCTGTGGTTTCCTTCGTTTCAATGAAAATTTATTCTGTGATCTTCTTTGTCTCAGATGATTCTTCAAAGTTTTGCTACCTGAGCCATGAAGAAGGCAGTTGCAAATTGATGTTTTTATGCACTCTAGTTTCTTTGGCAAACTTTAAGACAGAGAGAGGAAAAATTGGAGATCGTTAAGATGCAGAAAAACATTCTCAGAAACTTTTGTCTCCTTTTTACCAACTTCCAATTGAAAAATATATAATTTATAAGTCCTACGCCTGTGTACAACTCCAGAATCATAAGGAAAAATAAGGAAATAGGAGCTTCAACCCAAGTCTGTGTTTTCAGAGCACAACTTCCCTCTGATTTAGATTGTGAGCAAATGTGTCCCCATTATGTTTCCAAAGTAAAGTAGCTCCTACAAGTAACAAGGTAACTGAATGGTGAGATATCTCCATATTTTAGTGCCAGAGCTCTTCCCTGATAATTGCTCATCTGTTCATAATATAATAGGAATGGAACTGGGGAAAAGATGAATCACAAATAGAAAAATTGTTAGGATGCATCAACCCATTTCTGGATTAACAGCTTCATATTACAGCAGGAAATGAACAAAGAAAAATAAATAAAAGTGAAAAGGGAGTTTATGTAAAATGAGAAAACAGGGCTCCTGGCATAGACATAATGACAGCCTTGAGCTACCCTAATTGTGATTCATATATCATCTTCAAATTTGGGAATTTGGAACTCAAATGGCCAGTTATTTTAGGTGTTTTGCTTCTGAATAGGGTACACTGCCACAAGGTATATCAGTACCCTGCTAACTGCCTGTTTTGATAGACTGCAAAAGATTAGCATGAGTCTGTATCTCCTACCCTACCCTCTTCCTTTTTAAACAAATATAGAACTTTGAGGAAGCCCATTTTAATGTAGTAATTCATGATCTCTGTTTCCAAACCATTTTGTCTTAACCATAAGCAGTAATCTTTAATTGAGGAGAGGGTAGGTGTACTTCCCAATTGAAATGGAAATAGGAAGAATGAAAACAGAAGGATCAGAGGATCTGCACTGAGTTCTAGATGTCCAGCTCTAATACCCTGAGTAAAATCCTCTATTTCCTCATCTATATAATATGAATAATACTACCTACCTCACAGAGTTATTGTGGACATTAAATAAAATTCAGATGTACTACAAATGTATTACTGAAACAGCAAACCAGGGCAGAATGAAAGAACACTATATTTTTGTGGGGTGCAAAATAATGGTCTAATCAAATAACTACCAGTTTCTTACCCTCTGCATTAACTTTTAATTATCATCTCTGCCTCATCTACCTCTGACTTTACGTGCAGTCTTGAACAAAACACCTCCATCTTAGGCTGAGTTTCTACTCTAGAATGTAATGTAAAAACCCTTAACTTCCCCAATAGCTTTTAATGAAAACTTGGTATAAAACCTTCAATATATATCATATTTTTTACTAAAATAGGAATATCTTTTCCGTAATTTTTTAAAGAAAATTTAACAAATTTTAGGCTGTGATTCACCCACGGGAACCATTATAAAGCCCCGAATAGATACAGTAACTCCCCTACATACAAACGAGTTCCATTCCGAAAGCACGTTCTTAAGTCCAATTTGTTCGTCGGTCCAACAAAGTCAGCCTAGGTACCCAACTAACACAATCGACTATATAGTACTGTACTGTAATAGGTTTAACAAAACTGCACTTTGAGTAGATCTCAATTTTAGACTACTGGACATTAAAAAAGCTAACTTGAATATATATACTTTTTCCCTAAATGATAATAGAAAAAGTAAAGAAATATAATTTTTGTGATGTACTTACCTATAGCCTTGAGCTTCCACATGTTTAAGCCGGTTACTTTTAAGAAGTTTATTACCCAGAAAGGTGGTCTGAGCCTTGAGTTTTTTGCTCCTACACCACAGAATTGCCATTTGGATCTCTTCAGAAAGTTGTACGAAAGTCTCAGTTTCTCGGAATCTTTGCACAAGACTTTTTACACAGGGAGTTCCTATTGCTTTCCGAGAAGAACGTTTGGTTGCCTTTAGTTTGGATTGAGAACATTTAAACTCAAAACTGTTCTCCTGAAATATGGAACGATGAGAAAAATATATTGGATTTGTTACTGACTTATATAACAACAGAGAGAAGTTGACTCACAGACTATAAAAATTTGAAAATATGTCTTTTTAAAAGAAGGAAAAAAAGTTTTTTCAGCTCACTATGCTTTCCTTTCTTTTTTTTTTTTCTTTTTGCCGTGCTGCTTGGCTTGTGGGATCTTAGTTCCCCAACCAGGGATTGAACTTGTGCCCCCTGCAGTGGAAGCGCAGAGTCCTAACCACTGGATGGCCAGGGAATTCCCTTCCTTCTTCTTAAAAATGTTTTTATTCACTGCTCCTAACACAAGATTTTTTCCCCTCTGTGCTACAACAGATCCCATCTATAGCTGAATTCAGCTGTATACAGGTAACAATATAAATATTTGCATACATTTCTATTTATTTAACCTATACATACGAATAAAACTCCACATGATTAAGTATTGGTCAAAGCCTGTCTAGTGGGGGAAAAAATCACTGAAGAGCCCTCTTCCTCTAATACTGGACTACCACAACTTGTTTTTCATTTATTTCTATATCCTGAGTCACCCTCCTCAATGATGGGTCATAAATATTATTGAAAACATGTGAAAATGGGGATGATTGCTGAATGTATGTTAAAAATGCTTAACTGAGCAACATTTCCAACTCCAATCCAACCATCTTTTGATGTGGCACCTTTGGTCTCTTCAACCTCATCTTTCTATATCAAGTCAAGTTTGAATTTTATCAACTTTTACTGTTTATTGAAATATGCCACCTACTAGGTCTGCTTCCATCCTCTGTTCAAAACTTACCTTCTTCCAAATTTCTCACTCTCAAGAACATAAAGTAGTAGAAAATATGAAAGCAAAGACCTATCAACACTTTGTGTTGGTGATCCATAAAAGTTTGACCTAAAAGCAAGCTAAGCATATTGGTGCTAAATGCTAAAAATATGGTAGTCATTGGTCATGAATAAGAGGGATGCTGGAAACAGCTCACCTAGGAACAGGTGGACGGACCGCAGAAAGTTTCAAGAGTCACAGAGAGCCGTAGTTATTAAGAGAGAGCTGACGAAACTATTTGGAGGACTGGTGTAATGATAAAGGACAAGGACTATGAAACCAAACTGCCTGCATTCAAATCCCAGTTCTGCCCCATATCTGCTGTGTGGCCTGTGCAAATTTCTTGTCCTTTCGGTGCCTTAATTTTCTCATCTGAAATATGGAAACAGTAATAATAGCACCTACCTCACAAGGCTTTTGCAAGGATTATATGAGTTAACACATATAAAGTGTTTTGAACAATGCCTGGCAAAGAGTAAATGCAACGTAAGTGTGATGATGATATCTTCCTCCGGAACTTGTGAATCGGACAAAATATAAATGCAAACTGGAATCCTTGTAAGCCTTCAAGAAAGTACTGACTCGTTAGAAATGATTAAGAATTCTTGAATCAAATGGAAGAAATAACCCATGAAGGAAACCAGAAGAAAACAATTTTGAAAAGAGAAAGGGTAAAAGAAGTCAAGAAGTTACTGATGAAAGAGGATGACATTGATGTACTTATCCATGTCAGGTCCAGAACAAACAGAATTTGCAGACACTGGCCAAAGAGAGGAATCAGGTTAAAGCTTGAATGCTGACAGGAAGAAAGAAATAGAAGCCTCATGACAAAGGATGAGGATGACGATAATGACGATGAAAGTAGCTAACAATATCTAACACCAATTAAATGCTTACCACACTTTAGACTCTGTGCTGAACACTTTACATGAACTAAAACTGGCACAACCCTATGAGGTACATACTGTTATTAGAAACAGAGGTATGGACAGGCCAAGAAACTTACATAAGTCACAGAGCTAGTACAAACCAAAGCCATGACTCAAACCACTTCTGTCTGATTGTAAAGCCCATACTCTTAAGCTGCAGTACAATCCACTCCTATGATGGATCCTAGGATCACTTTAAAATTCTAGCAAAACTCTTAGTAAAATGTTTCTGAAGGCACTGTATTAACTGAATTAACTACATACACACAAATCCCTTGGGAATGCCTCTATTCATTCAGAAACACACACTGAGAACTAAGATGGCACTACTCTTAGAGCTGGGGATAAAAACAGAAGATTCAGTCTCTGCCATTGGTAAGTGGCATCTACTCTACAAATCAGCAGAAATCATAAGCTATATTAAAATAAGCCAGACAAACCTGAATAGCTTTGTGTTTCAGCTGTTTGCAGAAAGCCTTCACGTCAAATTCTGATGAGTTTTCTGTGAAGATGGAAAGATCACAGATACAAAAACTTAGGCATACTATTTTCAAATCAACAAATTCTTAAGTGCATGACTACATTTCTTGCCAAATTACTACAAGAGAAACAAAGGGAATTAAGCAAGCAAAGAACTATGAAGCAACAACAGAAACAACTTTATATGCTCAAGCTGAGAAAACACAAGTATTACCATACCTCTCTAAGAATAATCAGAGTTAAAATTAAGAAGAAAGATGCTGAATTTCTTCCTACACAATGCATGACTACATTGTAATTTCAAAAGTTTTTTTGTTTGTTTTTTTAGAGTATGTGCCATATCAAAGCAAATTACCTTTTAAGATTTTCTTATTCTTTACTGGCTGTCCAAGATCCATATTATTCTGAATATTGATCTTCATTTGTTTAGCTTTTTTGGAAATTCTAAGTAATGTTTCTTCACTGGACCTCTGTGATTGTTCTTTTGTTAAAAATAGTTTATTTAGCAGTTTAGTTACTCCTTTAGCTGCAAAAGCTGTAGGCATTTTTTTCTTAAAGATTTCAAAGTAGGGCTCTCCTAAAAATTCAGCAATATCAGAAGGAAAAGTAAAACCTTTGAAGTAAGGCAATGGTTGAATCCTGGAGACCTCCTGAAGTAATCCAAACAATGGCTCATATAAAGAAACCAGCCTTTTTAAAACATCTTTATAGAGAACCCTAGAGAAAGAAGTAGGAGCTCATGAATTAGCTAGTAATTATCATTTGCAGATTACATAATAATAAGAGAGTCAAAGCTGAAAATAATGCCTGTGAATCTGCCACTATAGATTAAAAAAACACTAAAGCGGATACTTGCAAAGAGCTAGATTAGTCCAGCCTAAACAGAAAAATACAAGTACAAAATGCTATATAAAACCAAATAAAGTACTACATGGAGAGATATCTCAAAAGATGTGCCTCAAAATCTTAAGTGTGGTTTTATCTAGATGATGAGATTTTAGGCAAATTTCAGGTTCTTTGCATTTTTTCTATTTTTAAAAGTTTCTTAAAATAACCTTGTATTATTATTATAATCAGCAAAAATCAAAGCTATTTTCATTACAGGAATAATGAAGGTTTGACATTTTAAAATAATATGATTAGTAATTCTAACACTGTTAGTGCTAAAAACAAGCAGAATAAAAAACAAGATGATTGGAAATAGTACTTGAGATATCCAGGTTAAGATATCAAAGCAAGGTTTAGAGAGAATTTTCTCTCTCTTTTTTTTGGTTTTCATTCAAATTAGAGCTAATCACCCCAATTGTTTAAAATGGCCAAAAATAGGTCTCCTTATAAATATGGGCAGATTTTGAATCCAATTATCCGTCAAATAAGTTTCATAATATATCTTGTGAGATGCAAGGGAAGGGCTCTTTGGTTTGCAACTAGTATTATCAGTGTTCTTTACATCAACTAACTATGCTCAAAAAGCAGTGGTGGTTCAGGTGGAAGAAAAGAATCTAGAAAACATAAGGAAGGTCATTGCCATTAAAAGTTAGAAACCTATGGCAGAAACAAATGATACAGACTGCTCAGGAACACCTTCATTTTAAATGGCCCAGCTGCTGAATGATTAGAGGAACCTTTTTTTTTTTAAATTCCAGCTGCTAATCCTAGGAATTCATTTGCTTAGTTGTTTAGTGTTGAGGTGATCTCATGGATTCAGATTCAAAGCCTAATCCTTTGACATAACCATCAACACTTAGCTTCCCAATCTACCCCAAATAAACTGATCAAATGAAGAAACAGAATTCCTGCACCTTCAGCATCCCATGGGAAAGCAAATATCAAAACTACTAATAAGAAACTTAGTCTGAGTTAGAGAAATGAAGGATTTCAAAGGTACATACATACATACCATAACCTGCTCACCAGCCCAACCATCACAAGGTTTAAAATAATGAATTCTTGCAAACCTAGATGTTTCACAGTCAAGCTGGAGAATCAAGTTAAAGTTGGAAAACAGAATCAAAGGAATTTAGGTTTTTTTAAGTTACATTTATGAAAAGAACAGACTGGAAGTAGAAAGAATTTTCTGGAAGGAACTAAAACCTTAAAACATGTTCTATTTAAGTCATGGAAGCTTAAAAATAAAGTAATATACACTCTGCTAGAGGAAAAATAAAGTAATACACACTCTGCTAGAGGTCTCATATAAATTTAGTTTCTAAGATTAAGAATTTCTAACAGTCAATGCCCTTAGGATAATACATACTAGGTAGAGACAGAAGTCTCTGGCAATGGCTATATCAGGCAAATCCCAGGAAAAGGAAGCCAAAGAGCAAAATTTTAAGAATTCCCATAAGTTATAACTCCTACAGACTCTCTAGCTTTCAAATATAAATACTATTAAATATATCCCAACAATTCCAACTCAGAAGAAGTACTTTAGTTGATTCAAGGATACAGAAATGTCTTGCAGCAACAGTCCAACAAGCGAAGTAGCAACTTGCAGGCTCCCAAAATCTTCATCAACACCAGTTCCACCACTGGTTGGCTAGGGATGACACATGCTTTGGTATTTACAGGCTGATTTTCACTTGGCAAAAATAGAAAAGTACATTACTTTCATTCCTAAATATAAAGCACTTATATAGCAATTTTCAAGTGCAGACTTGCCTTAAGCTCAATTTGAGGTAGTTATGTTTAATAATGACTCACTGAAGTTGACTGACACTTATGTTTCAAAATAATCTACCATGACCCAGATTTCAGAGTCACATCATTCCCTCCCACTGCCTGACAGAGGGAGATTACCACAAAATACCAGGGGTCTTTTATTGAAACAAAATTTGTACAGCTAAGGTATAATTGTTTATATTCTAACAATAAGTGAAGAAAGTCTAAAGCGAGGTCACAGCAAGACACTGGGTTCCCAGCCCACCAAAAATCCCATTACAAAGCAACTGGACCACTTACTTAGAAGAAAATGACTCAGAGAGATCTTGAATTGAACCTTCCAAACTCATGTTTTTCAACCGTTTTAAACATTGTTCAACCTGAAAGGGGAAGAGCAGCTCATGTGTGACACAGACAAAGCCACGGATGTGACCAGGAAAACAAATACAAAATTTCAATGTATGGAAATACACTCAATACCAAAGAATACCTTTTTTTAAGGGTAAAGAAACCCATAGCCCAAAGCAATTGCTTCTGGTTAAAAAATTGAAATTTATCCAGCCAAATAAATTTCTCAAATCAGGTTATGACTAAGAATTTATTGTACTACATGCCAGGATGTGCTTGATGCTATAAATGGGACCAAGGTAAGTATAAGATTATTCTCAAGATTATATTTTTCTGAAGCAACATGATTTCTAATAGTGAAACTATTAAAACAAGATAGTAAATTATTAAGTACTAAATTTCAACAGTCTGTAAGTGCCACAGACATAAGGGATCAAGTGATAGAGGGATTGGGCATTGTAAACATACAGGACCAGGTGAGCAAAGGTTCAGAGGAGGGAACGAATGTGGTGAGTAGGAGGACTCACAAAGAGTTCAGGCTGTCTGAAATACAAAATATATGAAGATGAAGACCAGAGAGAAGCCTGAGTTAAGGGAAACTGAAGAGGCCAGATCACGGGGGATCTTGTAAGTTAACCTAAGAGGCTTCCTCTTTATTCAGGAGACAATGGAGAACTATTAAAACTTAAAGCTGTGTTTTAGGGTGATTAACCTGGCTTTGGTACACATGAATATGCCAGAGTGGAGGAAAGACTGGAAGATGGAAGATCAGTCCGAATTGCAAGACAACTAACAATTGACAAGGTCTGAAAAAAGAAATGGCAGCCAGAACTAAAAAGGGACTAGATGCAGAGAAAGTTTTGACTGATCAGTTGGCCGGATAGGAGAGCTACGTAAAAGAAAGAAGCAGAGAAAACAGAACACCAAATTTTTCTGACCGGATAATTATTCGCAACTTGGAAGCCGGGAGGAGAAATACGTATGTTCAATCTGAGATGGTAAGTTTGGTTTTGGCGTTAAAGATTCAGAAGGAGATAAAAGCTGCCCCAGAGAAGAAAACTTAAGAAAGACCATGATCCCAAATCTTTCTTTGATGAAAAAAACCTTCATCTTTTTTGCCTTAAGTAATGGGAGTGGAAAACTAACCAGAGAATGAATCTGTAAGGTTAGAGACTATGTCTGTCTTTTTCATCCTGTACGCCTAGCACGAAGCACAGTGCCTGGCACATAGAAAGTTTCAAAAATACTTGGAGAATTAATAAAATGAATGAATGAATGGACTCGTAAGGAACTCAGGTTAGGAGGCTCTACTCTGTGGTGTAGTCCCTGAGTTGGAGGGCCCAATTTTGTCTTAAACTCCAAAAGTTACACAAAACCACTTTACACAACTTGTTATATACTCATTCAGTATATTACCGATTAGATTATTTTCCCCACAATAAATAGACTGCAACTTTGTTCTTTTTATGATTTTGGGATTTTGATTATGGTCAGGAAAATTGTTTCTTAATCCAAAACTCTGTCTTGATCAAATTACTCAATCTTTAAACTAGGCAGAGGCAGGGTACTAAGTATTATAGATTTCATATAATGAAAATTTTTTATAAAAATTACCTACCTATAATAAGAAAAATAAATAAATAAAAAGTAAACATAAAAACAAAAAATTACCTACCTACTAGAAACAAGACTGGGAAAGAATCCAACATAGCTCCTTTTTAAATAAACTGTTTTTTGAAATGCTTTCAGGGGAAGAAAAAAAAAAAGCCCACATGCAATTGCAAGATGACCTATAAATCACAAGTAAGTTACAAAATATTAAATAGCAGTGTGATCTCCATCTTCATCAGTAAACATGTTGAGTATTAAACACAGGGCTCCCTCCTTACCTGTTTGAGGGCCAAATGGGGCTTGTGGCGGCCCATTCTGTTGTGATTGCTGTAAAGGATTGCACATAATACATCTGTTTCTGCATCTAAGATTTGGCTCTTCAGTGACAATGTAACGAGACAGCATTCTTTAATTACAGCTGCAATGCAAAGGTCTAAAGCAGAGACGTTTCATAAGACTTAATATGCATTTCTACATTAAGTATATTCTATAAAAAATACACTGAAAGAAGCATCTTTCCTTATGTTTTAAAGAAATCAAGAACAAATTAACATAATCAGCCTCACCTGTAAGAACATAATTAATGTTTCCAAGTATGTGAGAAGTGACATAGGAAGGAAGTGATCGTACAGTGACAGATGATATCAAGTCCAGGAAATCATTAAGAGAACATGTGTTAAAGTAGAATGTACATCTTTACACCACATTTTATCATGATTTTAATAATCTTTCATACGAATACTCTGCAGTCATTTGGTGTACACTTAACACTTCAAGTACCTTAAACGTGGGACGTGTTGTATACTGCTCTACCACTTTAAGAATATATTCAGGGCCTCCCTGGTGGCGCAGTGGTTGAGAGTCCGCCTGCCGATGCAGGGGATACGGGTTCGTGCCCCGGTCTGGGAGGATCCCATATGCCGCGGAGCGGCTGGGCCCGTGAGCCATGGCTGCTGAGCCTGCGCATCCGGAGCCTGTGCTCCGCAACGGGAGAGGCCACAACAGTGAGAGGCCCGCATACCACAAAAAAAAAAAAAAAAAAAAAAAAGAATATATTCAGAAGAGAAATCACTATAACAGCTGGAAATTATATTACATAATGAATGTCTGACTGAACACGGGGTGCTTATTTAGTAAAACAAGGTAACAGCCTCCTAGTCTGAAAAAGCTGCGAATAGAAGATGGAGTAAATGTGTTCTCTATGGCTCTAAGGGTAGCAGTAGCATCCTAAGTGGCAGTAACACAAAGGAAGACTTACACACAACGTGGAGAACTTTCTTACTATACGAACTATTTGAGGCCAGAATGGGCTACCTTTGGGGTGGGGAGAGACTTGGTGAATTTCCACACCTAACAGAATCCTGTTAAAGAATCCTTGAATAGAGGAAGGGGTAAGATTAATCTGTAAACTGAGCAGGATGGATGGATAGGGAGGGGGATGTGATAATAAGTTACAAGTATTTAATAACAGCTGTCATTTGAGTGTTTATTTACTGTATCAGGCATTGTTCCAAATGCTTTACCTATAATGTTAATTCTTCCATCAGAACAGCTCTATGAGGCAAGTACTATTTTTATCCCCATTTGAAAATGCGCTTAAGCCCAGAAAGGTTAAATAACGACATTTCCCACTCCTCACCCCAGCTCCAGCAGAGAGAAGAGCCAGGATTCAAACCCAGGCAATTTGGCTCCTGAGCCCAGCGTGTACTGCCCTACTGCCTAATGACGGCAATGCCACCATACATTGATAGAACACTTTAGACCACGCTCTCCTAAATGACATCATTAGACCCTCCCAACAACCCGGTGATAGGGAAAACTAACCCGATTTTACAGATAAGAAACGGGGGATCCAGAAAGACTGCGGTTTAAGTGCAGAGTGCTTGAGTGACGACCCGCAGCCTCTCAGAGGCAGAGGTCGAGAAAGACTGAGGGGGAACCACGGCACTTGGTGGCCTGAGTGAACGCAGGGTCCCCAGGCAGCAATTTTTCCTGACGCTAGCTGCGTCCGCCCTCTTTCCCCATTTCGGTGCGGGGCTGGATCTTGGGCCTTCGGCGCCCCAGCCAGGCCCTGCGGTAGACTCGGTGGGTCCAGCGAGGAACGGCGATGCCAGATACCCTGCAAGATTCCTCAGCAAACTCCAGAGCCCAGGTCCCTTTCGGCCGCGGCGATGCGCAGCGTCCCGCGAGTTCCGGAAGTCCCGCCCCCACCCCGCGCACGTGCGCCTGCCTGACACCTCCTCTGGAAAAGCCTGCGCCCCGCGCCGGGCGCCTCACGCGCCGGGCGCCTCACTCACCCAGCGCCGCGCCGGGGTCCTGTACGATCACTGTGCTGCGGCTCCCCGCCTTAGGGAGCCTCACGCGGTTCCATGGCTGCGGGCCCGGAAGCAGCGCAGCCATCTTGGGAAGCAGGAGAGGGACTGGGAAAGGCGGATCTGGGCGAGACGCAGTGGAGCGACCGAAGGAGGGGCGATGAGCCGACGTCAGGGGAAGGTAGAGGGCAAGGGGTGGGGCGGGGGCGGGGGCGGGGCCCGGGCGGGGAAAGGGGAGGGTCCTTCACGAAATAGTGGACCAAGTACGGTGAACCTGAAAAACCCAGAGAGTCATCCAGCCCCTGGTCACTAATACCTGGCCGCGTATCAGAATTACTTGGGAGAATTTGGGGGAGCCGCATCCCAGTACTACTCAATCAGAATCTCGGAATGGGGTCTTGTGTTTATGCTTCCCCACGGGATTCTGAAGCACAACCAGTTTTCGAACTACTTCAAGGTATTTTACAGATGTGGAAAGTGAGGCCCGCAGTTGAGTTGGTGCATACGCCCCCATCTCCACCTCAACCATTAGCGGAAAAGGAAGAAATGAAATAAAGAGGCTTATGCAAAGTGCGCATTTGTAACGCAGAAATAATTTAAGTTAGTCAGGGAAGGCTCTACCTGGAGCAGCAGCAAAACCACAGTCATAGAAACTTGGAGGCCGTCTGACTCTCCATCAACCCCATCTTCTGTCAGTGTCCAAAACAAGACGGTATTCCAAGCTTTCCTGATCCTCACCTCATTGATATCTTTCTAATAGTTCATTTATCTTCAGCTACCCTGATGCCAGCTTACTTAAGGCCCCCCGTGCAATGTTTTAGAGAGGCAGTTAGTGGGTTTTGAAGACAGACCAGCAAGGTTCTGATTCTAGATCTGCCCTTTACTAGCTCTATGATCTCAGGAAAGTTACCTAACTCCTCCAAATCTTAGTGTTCCTACAGGTAAACTGAGGATAATAATACAAACTTGTAAAGTGCTCACTTGTAAAGTGTTAAAAAGTGCTTTAGAATAGTGTCTGGCATACAAACAGTATTTACTCCTAGCAAAATTAGTATTGTTGATATTATTTTTACTGTTTAATACAAGTAGCCACGCCAAACTGAAACACTTTGCATGTTCTCTGTATGTGCCTTTGTACATATTAATTTCTCTATCTGGGCCATTTCCCTGAAACACAATCTCCCTCAGCTCTGGTGTCATCACCTCTAGGTAATTCTTCCTGAGCATCCCATTCCCACTCCATAGCTTGATGTAGAGACGACTTTATGTACAACCGTAGTGCCCTGTGCTGGCCTCTGTATTAGCCTCCTATTGCTGCTGTAACACATTACTACAAACATAGTCACTTAAAACAACACAGTTATTATATTACATTTTTGGAGGTTAGAAGTCCAAAATGGATCTCACTGGACTAAAGTTGGCAGGGCTGGATCCTTCTGGAAGCTCTAGTGGAGAATTCATTTTTTTGCTTTTTTCAACTTCTAGAGGCCACCTGCATTCCTTGGCTCATGTCTCCATCCTCCATTTGCAAAGTCAGTAGCATAGCATCTTCCAATCTCCCTCCAGCCTCTCTTTCTCTCTCACCCTTCTGCCTGCCTTCATCTTAAAAGGACCCTAGTGATTACACTGAGCCCACCAAAATAACCCAGGATACTCTTCTCATTTCAGAGCCTTTAACTTAATCATATCTACACAATCTGTTTTGCAATGTAAGTAAACATATTCATAGATTTGGGTGATTAGGACGTGGCTGTCTTTGGGGGTCATTATTCAGGCTACCGCAGACTCTCACAGAATTTACCTCACTGTACTGTATTAATTTGTATATTTGTATGTCTCCTTCTCCAATGGCATGTGAGCTGACTGAAGGCAGTACTACCAGTGTAGCTTACTGATCTTTATATCACAATGCTTAACTCAGAGCCTGGTGTGTAGTAAGACCTCAGTAAGGCTTTAACAGCTTTGTTGAGGTAAAATTGATATACAGAGAACTGCACATAGTTAATGTGTACAATTTTACTAGTTTGTCAATATTTACTGGCTAAATAAGAGACTAGATGATGCTTGAATAGAGTTTTTGAAGGACAAGTAGGAATTTCCCAGGCAGATAAGGGAAGAAGACATTCCTGACAGAGAGACGGTAAACAACATGAGTTGGAAGAATCATTAGTCCTGGCTGAGTCAGTATTGCTGGAGCATGATGTGTTCTGAGGAACGAAGCTGGGAGTAGTGGTGTCAGATCAGGGACAGAATTTGGATTTACCCTGAAGGCTGGTGATTCCCAAACCTGGCTGATCATAATTACCTGGATAGTTTTTTTAAAATATTTAGAAAATTTTCAGGCCCCACTTTGGACATTCTTATTCATTATGTCTGAGTAGGGCTCTAATCTGGGTTTTTTTTTTTTTTACATCTTTATTGGAGTATAATTGCTTTACAATGCTGTGTTAGTTTCTGCTTTATAACAAAGTGAATCAGTTATACATATACATATGTTCCCATATCTCTTCCCTCTTGCGTCTCCCTCCCTCCCACCCTCCCTATCCCACCCCTCTAGGTGGTCACAAAGCACCGAGCTGATCTCCCTGTGCTATGCGGCTGCTTCCCACTAGCTATCTGTTTTACGTTTTGTAGTGTATATATGTCCATGCCACTCTCTCACTTTGTCACAGCTTACCCTTCCCCCTCCCCATATCCTCAAGTCCATTCTCTAGTAGGTCTGTGTCTTTATTCCTGTCTTGCCCCTAGGTTCTTCATGACATTTTTCTTCTTAAATTCCATATATATGTGTTAGCATATGGTATTTGTCTTTCTCTTTCTGACTTACTTCTCTCTGTATGACAGACTCTAGGTCCATCCACCTCATTACAAATAGCTTAATTTCATTTCTTTTTATGGCTGAGTAATAGTCCATTGTATATATGTGCCACATCTTCTTTATCCATTCATCCGATGATGGAGACTTAGGTTGTTTCCATGTCCTGGCTATTGTAAATAGAGCTGCAATGAACATTTTGGTACATGACTCTTTTTGAATTATGGTTTTCTCAGGGTATATGCCCAGTAGTGGGATTGCTGGGTTATATGGTAGTTCTATTTGTAGTTTTTTAAGGAACCTCCATACTGTTCTCCATAGTGGCTGTACCAATTCACATTCCCACCAGCAGTGCAAGAGTGTTCCCTTTTCTCCACACCCTCTCCAGCATTTATTGTTTGTAGATTTTTTGATGATGGCCATTCTGACAGGTGTGAGATGATATCTCATTGTAGTTTTGATTTGCATTTCTCTAATGATTAATGATGTTGAGCATTCTTCCATGTGTTTGTTGGCAGTCTGTATATCTTCTTTGGAGAAATGTCTGTTTAGGTCTTCTGCCCATTTTTGGATTGGGTTGTTTGTTTTTTTGATATTGAGCTGCATGAGCTGCTTGTAAATTTTGGAGATTAATCCTTTGTCAGTTGCTTCATTTGCAAATATTTTCTCCCATTCTGAGGGTTGTCTTTTCGTCTTGTTTATGGTTTTCTTTGCTGTGCAAAAGCTTTGAAGTTTCATTAGGTCCCATTTGTTTATTTTTGTTTTTATTTCCATTTCTCTAGGAGGTGGGTCAAAAAGGATCTTGCTGTGATTTATGTCATAGAGTGTTCTGCCTATGTTTTCCTCTAAGAGTTTGATAGTGTCTGGCCTTACATTTAGGTCTTTAATCCATTTTGAGCTTATTTTTGTGTATGGTGTTAGGGAGTGATCTAATCTCATACATTTACATGTCCCTGTCCAGTTTTCCCAGCACCACTTATTGAAGAGGCTGTCCTTTCTCCACTGTACAGTTCTGCCTCCTTTATCAAAGATAAGGTGACCATATGTGTGTGGGTTTATCTCTGGGCTTTCTATCCTGTTCCATTGACCTATATTTCTGTTTTTGTGCCAGTACTATACTGTCTTGATTACTGTAGCTTTGCAGTATAGTCTGAAGTCAGGGAGCCTGATTCCTCCAGCTCCATTTTTCATTCTCAAGATTGCTTTGGCTATTCGGGGTCTTTTGTGTTTCCATACAAATTGTGGAATTTTTTGTTCTGTGAAAAATGCCAGTGGTAGTTTGATAGGGATTGCATTGAGTCTGTAGATTGCTTTGGGTAGTAGAGTCATTTTCACAATGTTGATTCTTCCAATCCAAGAACATGGTATATCTCTCCATCTATTTGTATCATCTTTAATTTCTTTCATCAGTGTCTTATAATCTTCTGCACACAGATCTTTTGTCCCTTAGGTAGGTTTATTCCTAGATATTTTATTCTTTTTTTGCAATGGTAAATGGGAGTGTTTTCTTCATTTCACTTTCAGATTTTTCATCATTAGTGTAAGGGAATGCAAGAGATTTCTGTGCATTAATTTTGCATCCTGCTTCTTTACCAAATCCATTGATTAGTTTTAGTAGTTTTTAGTAGTAGAAATTAAAGATGATACAAATAGATGGAGAGATATACCGTGTTCTTGGATTGGAAGAATCAACATTGTGAAAATGACTCTACTACCCAAAGCAATCTACAGACTCAATGCAATCCCTATCAAACTACCACTGGCATCTAGTAGTTTTCTGGTAGCATCTTTAGGATTCTCTATGTATAGTATCATGTCATCTGCAAACAGTGACAGCTTTACTTCTTTTCTGATTTGGATTCCTTTTATTTCCTTTTCTTCTCTGATTGCTGTGGCTAAAACTTCCAAAACTGTGTTGAATAAGAGTGGTGAGAGTGGACAACCTTGTCTTGTTCCTGATCTTAGTGGAAATGCTTTCAGTTTTTCACCATTGAGGATGATGTTGGCTGTGGGTTTGTCATATATGGCCTTTATTATGTTGAGGAAAGTTCCCTCTATGCCTACTTTCTGCAGGGTTTTTATCATAAATGGGTGTTGAATTTTGTCGAAAGCTTTCTCTGCATCTATTGAGATGACCATATGGTTTTTCTCCTTCAATTTGTTAATATGGTGTATCACATTGATTGATTTGCGTATATTGAAGAATCCTTGCATTCCTGGAATAAACCCCACTTGATCATGGTGTATGATCCTTTTAATGTGCTGTTGGATTCTGTTTGCTAGTATTTTGCTGAGGATTTTTGCATCTATGTTCATCGGTGATATTGGCCTGTACTTTTCTTTCTTTGTGACATCCTTGTCTGGTTTTGGTATCAGGGTGATGGTGGCCTCGTAGAATGAGTTTGGTAGTGTTCCTCCCTCTGCTATATTTTGGAAGAGTTTGAGAAGGATAGGTGTTAGCTCTTCTCTAAATGCTTGATAGAATTCGCCTGTGAAGCCATCTGGTCCTGGACTTTTGTTTGTTGGAAGCTTTTTAATCACAGTTTCAGTTTCAGTGCTTGTGATTGGTCTGTTCATATTTTCTGTTTCTTCCTGATTCAGCCACGGCAGGTTGTGCATTTCTAAGAAATTGTCCATTTCTTCCAGGTTGTCCATTTGATTGGCATAGAGTTGCTTGTAGTAATCTAATCTGGGTTTTTTAAAAGCTCCTTGTGATGGTGGTCTGCTTTAGGGATCCCTTTCTGGAGGTGACAGAGGAGTCACTGAGATTTAGTCTGGGCAATTTTGGCACCTTGCATCAGAGGACGAGCACTCTGGAGAATAGATTTGAAGGAGATGAGACTGGAGGAAGGGACTTAAGGGGATCTGTTACAAAAGCTGAGGCAGGAGATAATGAAGACCTGAATTCCAACACTGGCACTGAAGATGGACAGTATGACTTATTTAGATGTCTAGTATTTAGGTATTTAAATGTCTAGTATGATTTCCAGGCTTTTGCCTTGAGTGACATGTGGCATCCAAAAGAAGAACAAATTTAGATACACCTAAATAATAGTAATAATGAGATAACTTTTGATGTACTGAGTTTGAGATTGCCTATGGGCTGCCCACAAGAGTATGTCCAATTCGCCAGTTGAATAAATGGGACTGTAGCTCAAAGGGTAATTGCAAAGGGAGGGAGTAGAGATGATGAATATAGGATAACGTTTTTAGCGGCTTAGATGAGAAGGGAAGACAGAGTTTATGTCATAACAGAGAGATGTAGGATCAAGCAGCGTATAGTTTTGTTTTGTTCTAATTTTAAGGATAGTGTATCAGTTAGGGTTCCACCAGTCAAACAGAACCAGTAGGTGATATATATATATATATATATATATATATATATATGTATACTTTTGAAAAGAAATTGGCTCACATGCCTGTAGGGGTTGAATAGTCAAGCCTGAAGTCCAAAGGGCAGGCCGTCGTAAATGGCAGTCTGGAAACTCAGGCAGGAGCTGAAGCTGCAGTCTACAGATGGAATTTCTTCTCCTTCTTGTCCTCAGGGAAACCACAGTTCTGTTTTCAAGGTCTTTTAAACTGATTGGATCAGGCTCATCCAGATAACCCAGGATAATCTCCTTCACATACAGTCAACTGATTGTAGTTGATAATCACATCTACAGGATGCCTTCACAACAACACCTAGACTCACGTTTGATTGAATAACTGGGTGCCCCAGCCTAGTCAAGTTGACCCATAAAACTGACCCTCACAGACAGAAAGTGGTTTCATCATCTGAACAGGCTAAGAGAAATGGGGCCAAAAGAGTGAGAGAAGCTGCACCTACTAAAGAGATAAAGGTGAGAGAATTGATGAAGAAAGATCCATTATTCATTCAACAAAGTTTGTGAGCATCATCCCAGAGGAGACAAGCAAAGGTGGGATCGAGAGCTTAGGTAGAGGGTTGTCTTAAAGATCAAAAAGCCTTTATCCTCTGAGCCAGGAAGAAAAATCAAGATAGCTTTAGACATGGCTATATTTGGGGTACGGTAACAGAAAGATGAGGGAGCTCCTATGTTGTCAGTGAAGGAAGATCATTACCAAGAGGGGAGGGCAGGGAGATGGGTTCTGGGCGAGCAGTGGATATTTAAAATCAGAGTTTCCTTGAACTGGGGGATATGGAAGAGGCGTGTGTTCTGTATATTAGGGAGAAAGTAAGGATTTACGGCTACGTTTTTAAAATTTCAAATTTGCAAAGAAAGACTGCCACAGACACAGATGACCATGAAATAGACAGAACCTTGTCCATCTCATTAGCAATTCAAAAAATACAGATTCAAATAATTTCGCGGTATTGTCATATAGACAAAGAGTAAAAGCATGGTGTCTCATGTTACTAGGACTTTGGACAAAAATTCAGATACAAAGTGATCCTTTGTTGTTGTAATCATGAAAATGGAAATTGATATATTCACACAATGAATCAGTGGTTTTCTAATATTTTGGCAGTGGAATTCTTTTTCCCCCACAAAATCTTAACACAGAAATCAAATATATAAAACAGTAAAAGCAGAATTGTAGTGGTTCTCTCTCAAAGGAGAATGCAGGGCCCTCCCATAAAGGCCTCCTGCCCAGGCTCCTAGAAGTACCTCATAAGACACTTCCTAGGAACAGTTTGGAATCCACTGTTGTAAATAAATAAATATGTGTTGATGTGTGCAATTGTTTACCATACATTAAGGTGTTTTCTAAAGCAGTTTAGAAAACTCTATGTACAATGTGATTACATGCAAAAATATACCTCCACACAGAGAAAAAGGTCTGGAAGGATCTAAATGAAGGTGTTAACAATGATTATATTTTCAGCAGTAGGATGGATCTTTTTTTCTTCTATGAGCTTATTTGTACTTTCTAAAGGAAAGAAATACATGTTGCTATTGTAATGAGAAAAAATTATTTTTAACGTTAAGTGTGTATCAAACTCTTAGGATGTGTGTGTGTGTGTGTGTGTGTGTGAGTATGCGTGCATACACCAGCATATTCGGAGACATACATTTTTTGGCCCATCCAGCTACGGTCTTTCAGCTCTAATCTCATGCTTCTATACTTTGCTCTGTGATGCGGGGCTGGGATTCTGCAAAACCACATGGTCTTTGCCGGCTGGTGGTTATACCCATATGGACCACTAGAGGGAGATTGGAAGGCCGGAGGAGGAGAGAAATTCCTGTTTGTTTTCTTATTCCTGGTAGTGTTGCCAGGCAACAGCTCTTCATCCCAGGTAATGACAGTTGCTTCTAGTCCCTGACTCATTTTTACACACTGGCAGAACTAATTGACCCCTCTAAGGTACTAACAGCACCTGGATGATGTTCTTTTGTCAAAGATCTGAGTCCCAGTTCTGCATATCACTTCCTCCAACAATCTAAATTCTAGTCTTCTCCTTGTCTCCCCAGCTCCAGGGCTTATAACTGCTTTCAGCAGTTATCTCTGTGTTACCTCAGTGTTGCATGTGTGCTTTTAAGTTCTTAAACATCTATTTAACCAGTTCATTATATTAAATTCTCTCTGGTGAAATACTTAGTATGAGTCTGTTTTACTAACATGATTCTTAAACAAGAAGTGGTCCTAAGAAACAGCCCCTCAAAATGGGATTCTGAGGTTGCTCTGAGCTTATCCTTATCTTTGAACACCATAGTGATCTCTTTAGCAAGGGGAAATGGGATTTGAGTATCCATGATACTCTGTGGCATCACACTTAATCACCTGTGGTTGATTGTGATGAAATGCCTTCTGTGGCCCTAAGAGGGACCAGATGACCGTTTTGATAGCAGTGATGCTTCTACAAGAAATAACAACCTCAGGAGCCGGAGGAAGATGGCGGAAGAGTAAGACGCGGAGATCACCTTCCTCCCCACAGATACATCAGAAATTCATCTACACGTGGAACAACTCCAACAGAACACCTACTGAACGCTGACAGAAGACCTCAGACCCCCCAAAAGGCAAGAAACTCCCCACATACCTGGGTAGGTCAAAAGAAAAAAAGAATAAACAGAGACAATAGGATATGGACGGGACCTGCACCAGTGGGAGGGAGCCGTGAAGGAGGGAAGGTTTCTACACACTACAAGCCCCTTCGAGGGCGGAGACTGCAGGTGGCGGAGGGGGAAAGCTTCGGAGTAGCGGAGGAGAGCACAGCAACAGGGGTGTGGAGGGCAAAGCAGAGAGATTTTGGCACAGAGGATCGGTGCCCTCAGGCACACACCAGCCCGAGAGACTTGTCTGCTCGGCCGCTAGGGCGGGCGGGGCTGGGAGCTGAGGCTCGGGTATCGGCTTTCAGTCGGAGCGCAGGGAGAGGTCTGGGGCTGGCGGCAGGAAGAGACCCTGAAGGGGTTAGTGCTAGCCCGGAGGGAGTCCGGGGAAAGGGTCTGGAGCTACCGGAGAGGCAAGAGACTTTTTTCCCTTTTGTTGCCTGGAGCGCGAGGAGAGGGCATTCCCCTCCCTCCCCTCTGCCTGAGTGAGCCAGAGCCCCCGAATCAGCGGCTCCTTTAAACCCGTCCTGTCTGAGCGAAGAACGGACGCCCTCCGGCGACCTACGCGCAGAGGCGGGGCCAGGTCCAAGGCTGAGACCCGGGAGCTGTGAGAGCAGAGACAGGGAAATCTCTCTGTGCAGCCTCCGAGGCAGCGGATTAAAGCTCCACGGTCCATTTGATGTGCCCTGCGTCTGTGGAGTGCATGAATGGACAGCGAATCATCCCAAATTGAGGAAGTGGACCTTGAGGACAAGATTTAAGACTTCCCCCCCCCTTTTTTTCCCTCTTTTTACAACGAATTATCTCAAATTAAGGAGGTGGACTTAGCAAGATTTCAGACTTTTCGCCCTTTTCCTCTTTTTACAACGAATTATCCCAAATCGAGGAGGTGGACTTGGAGAGCAAGATTTTTGATTTTTCCCCCTGCTCTCTTTTTGTGAATGTGTATGTGTAATCTTCTGTGTAAGATTCTCTCTGTATAGCTTTGCTTCCACCATATGTCCCAGGGTTCTTTCGGTCCGTGTTTTTTTTCAATAATTACTTTTTAATTTTAATAACGCTACTATATTTCATACTTTATTCTATTTTACTTTACCTGCTCTTTCTTTTTTTCCTCCCTTCCCTTCCTCCCTCCCTCCCTCCGCTCCTCCTTTCCTTCTTTCTTTTTCTTTCCTCCATCCCTCCCTCCCTCCCACCCTTCTTCTTTCCACTTTCTTTTTCTTTCCTTCCTCCCTCCCTCCCTCCCTCCTGTCTTTCTTTCTTTCTTTCCTTCCTCCCTCCCTCCCTCTCTTCTTCCATTCACTCTTCCTTTTGCTTTCATTCCTCCCTCCCTCCCTCCTTTCTTTCCTTTCTTTCCATCCTTCCTCCCTCCCTCCTTTCTTTCTTTCTTCCTTCCTTCCTTCCTTACTTCCCTTCTTCCTTTCTTTCAATCTCTCTTTCTTTCTTCTACTAATTATTTCTTTCTACTTTTTCTCACTGTTATTCTGAGCCGGGTGGATGAAAGGCTGTTGGTGCTGCAGCCAGGAGTTAGTGCTGTGCCTCTGAAGTGGGAGAGCCAACTTCAGGACACGGGTCCACAAGAGACCTCCCAGCTCCACATAATATCAAGCAGCGAAAATCTCCCAGGGATCTCCATCTCAACACCAGCACCCAGCTTCAGTCAACGACCAGCAAGCTACAGTGCTGGTCACCCTATGCCAAGCAACTAGCAAGGCAGGAACACAACCCCACCCATTAGCAGACAGGATACCTAAAAACATAATAAGGCCACAGGCACCCCAAAACACACCACCAGACGTGGACCTGTCCACCAGAAAGACAAGATCGAGCTTCAACCACCAGAACACACACAGGCATTAGTCCCCCCCACCAGGAAGCCTACACAACCTACTGAAACAACCTTAGCCACGGGGGACAGACACCAAAAACAACGGGAACTACGAATCTGCAGCCTACAAAAAGGAGACCCCAAACACAGTAACATAAGCAAAATGAGAAAGCAGAAAAACACACAGCAGGTGACGGAGCAAGATAAAAACCTACCAGACCTAACAAATGAAGAGGTAATAGGCAGTCTACCTGAAAAAGAATTCAGAATAATGATAGTAAAGCTGATCCAAGATTCTATTTCCCAGATCCAAAATCTTGGAAATAGAATAGACAATATGCAAGAAACAGTTAACAAGGACCTAGAAGAACTAAAGATGAATCAAGCATCGATTAAAAACACAATAAATGAAATGAAAAATACTCTAGATGGGATCAATAGCAGAATAACTGAGGCAGAAGAACGGATAAGTGAGGTGGAAGATAAAATAGTGGAAATAACTGATGCAGAGCAAAATAAAGAAAAAAGAGTGAAAAGAACAGAGGACAGTCTCACAGACCTCTGGGACAACATTAAACGCACCAACATTCGAATTATAGGGGTTCCAGAAGAAGAAGAGAAAAAGAAAGGGACTGAGAAAATATTT
The DNA here is from genome assembly GCF_949752795.1 of Hyperoodon ampullatus. Taxonomy (NCBI): domain Eukaryota; kingdom Metazoa; phylum Chordata; class Mammalia; order Artiodactyla; family Ziphiidae; genus Hyperoodon; species Hyperoodon ampullatus. The sequence continues at coordinate 87,294,449 of NC_136918.1, read as the reverse complement.
GAAGAGATTATAGTTGAAAACTTCCCTAATATGGGAAAGGAAATAGTTAATCAAGTCCAGGAGGCACAGAGAGTCCCATACAGAATAAATCCAAGAAGAAATACGCCAAGACACATATTAATCAAACTGTCAAAAATTAAACACAAAGAAATCATATTAAAAGCAGCAAGGGAAAAACAACAAATAACACACAAGGGAATCCCCATCAGGTTAACAGCTGATCTCTCAGCAGAAACTCTACAAGCCAGAAGGGAGTGGCAGGACATAATGAAAGTGATGAAGGAGAGAAACCTGCAACCAAGATTACTCTACCCAGCAAGGATCTCATTCAGATTTGATGGAGAAATTAAAACCTTTACAGACAAGCAAAAGCTGAGAGAGTTCAGCACCACCAAACCAGCTTTACAACAAATGCTAAAGGAACTTCTCTAGGCAAGAAACACAACAGAAGGACTATACCTACAATAACGAACCCAAAGCCATTAAGGAAATGGGAATAGGAACATACATATCAATAATTACCTTAAATGTAAATGGACTAAATGCTCCCACCAAAAGACACAGAGTGGCTGAATGGATACAAAAACAAGACCCATATATATGCTGTCTACAAGAGACCCACTTCAGACCTAGAGACACATACAGATTGAAAGTAAGGGGATGGAAAAAGATATTCCATGCAAATGGAAATCAAAAGAAAGCTGGAGTAGCAATTCTTATATCAGACAAAATAGACTTTAAAATAAAGACTATTAGAAGAGACAAAGAAGGACACTACATAACGATAAAGGGATCGATCCAAGAAGAAGATATAACAATTGTAAATATTTATGCACCCAACATAGGAGCACCTCAATACATAAGGCAAATACTAACAGCCATAAAAGGGGAAATCGACAGTCACACAATCATAGTAGGGGACTTTAACACCCCACTTTCACCAATGGACAGATCATCCAAAATGAAAATAAATAAGGAAACACAAGCTTTAAATGATACATTAAACAAGATGGACTTAATTGATATTTATAGGACATTCCACCCAAAAACAACAGAATACACATTTTTCTCAAGTGCTCATGGAACATTCTCCAGGATAGATCATATCTTGGGTCACAAATCAAGCCTTGGTAAATTTAAGAAAATTGAAATTGTATCAAGTATCTTTTCCGACCACAATGCTATGAGACTAGACATCAATTACAGGAAAAGATCTGTAAAAAATACAAACACATGGAGGCTAAACAATACACTACTCAATAATGAAGTGATCACTGAAGAAATCAAAGAGGAAATTAAGAAATACTTAGAAACAAATGACAATGGAGACACGACGACCCAAAACCTATGGGACGCAGCAAAAGCAGTTCTAAGGGGGAAGTTTATAGCAATACAATCCCACCTTAAGAAACAGGAAACATTTCGAGTAAACAACCTGACCCTGCACCTAAAGCAATTAGAGAAAGAAGAACAAAAAAACCCCAAAGTTAGCAGAAGGAAAGAAATCATAAAGATCAGATCAGAAATAAATGAAAAAGAAATGAAGGAAACGATAGCAAAGATCAACCAAACTAAAAGCTGGTTCTTTGAGAAGATAAACAAAATTGACAAACCATTAGCCAGACTCATCAAGAAAAGAAGGGAGAAGACTCAAATCAGTAGAATTAGAAATGAAAAAGGAGAAGTAACAACTGACACTGCAGAAATACAAAAGATCATGAGAGATTACTATAAGCAACTCTATGCCAATAAAATGGACAACCTGGAAGAAATGGACAAATTCTTAGAAATGCACAACCTACCAAGACTGACTCAGGAAGAAATAGAAAATATGAATAGACCAATCACAAGCACTGAAATTGAAACTGTGATTAAAAATCTTCCATCAAACAAAAGCCCAGGACCAGATGGCTTCACAGGCGAATTCTATCAAACATTTAGAGAAGAGCTAACACCCATCCTTCTCAAACTCTTCCAAACAATATCAGAGGAAGGAACACTCCCAAACTCATTCTACGAGGCCACCATCACCTTGATACCAAAACCAGGCAAGGATGTCACAAAGAAAGAAAACTACAGGCCAATATCACTGATGAACATAGATGCAAAAATCCTCAACAAAATACTAGCAAACAGAATCCAACAGCACATTAAAAGGATCATACGCCATGATCAAGTGGGGTTTATTCCAGGAATGCAAGGATTCTTCAATATACGCAAATCAATCAATGTGATACACCATATTAACAAGTTGAAGGAGAAAAACCATATGATCATCTCAATAGATGCAGAGAAAGCTTTCGACAAAATTCAACACCCATTTATGATAAAAACCCTGCAGAAAGTAGGCATAGAGGGAACTTTCCTCAACATAATAAAGGCCATATATGACAAACCCACAGCCAACATTGTCCTCAATGGTGAAAAACTGAAACCATTTCCACTAAGATCAGGAACAAGACAAGGCTGCCCACTCTCACCACTCTTATTCAACATAGTTTTGGAAGTTTTAGCCACAGCAATCAGAGAAGAAAAGGAAATAAAAGGAATCCAAATTGGAAAAGAAGAAGTAAAGCTGTCACTGTTTGCAGATGACATGATACTATACATAGAGAACCCTAAAGATGCTACCGAAAAACTACTAGAGCTAATCAATGAATTTGGTAAAGTAGCAGGATACAAAATTAATGCACAGAAATCTCTGGCATTCCTGTACACTAATGATGAAAAATCTGAAAATGAAATCAAGAAAACACTCCCATTTACCATTGCAACAAAAAGAATAAAATATCTAGGAATAAACCTACCTAAGGAGACAAAAGACCTGTATGCAGAAAATTATAAGACACTGATGAAAGAAATTAAAGATGATATAAATAGATGGAGAGATATACCATGCTCCTGGATTGGAAGAATCAATATTGTGAAAATGACTCTATTACCCAAAGCAATCTACAGATTCAATGCAATCCCTATCAAACTACCACTGGCATTTTTCACAGAAGTAGAACAAAAAATTTCAAAATTTGTTTGGAAAAACAAAAGACCCCGAATAGCCAAAGCAATCTTGAGAACGAAAAACGGAGCTGGAGGAATCAGGCTGCCTGACTTCAGACTATACTACAAAGCTACAGTAATTAAGACAGTGTGGTACTGGCATAAAAACAGAAAGATAGATCAGTGGATCAGGATAGAAAGCCCAGAGATAAACCCACGTACATATGGCCAACTTATCTTTGATAAAGGAGGCAGGAATGTACAGTGGAGAAAGGACAGCCTCTTCAATAAGTGGTGCTGGGAAAACTGGACAGGGACATGTAAAAGTATGAGATTAGATCATTCCCTAACACCATACACAAAAATAAGCTCAAAATGGATTAAAGACCTAAATGTAAGGCCAGAAACTATCAAACTCTTAGAGGAAAACATAGGTAGAACACTCTATGACATAAATCACAGTAAGATCCTTTTGGACCCACCTCCTAGAGAAATGGAACTAAAAACAAAGATAAACAAATGGGACCTAATGAAACTTCAAAGCTTTTGCACAGCAAAGGAAACCATAAACAAGACCAAAAGACAACCCTCAGAATGGGAGAAAATATTTGCAAATGAAGCAACTGACAAAGGATTAATCTCCAAAATTTATAAACAGCTCATGCAGCTCAATAGCAAAAAAACAAACAACCCAATCCAAAAATGGGCAGAAGACTTAAATAGGCATTTCTCCAAAGAAGATATACAGACTGCCAACAAACACATGAAAGAATGCTCAACATCATTAATCATTAGAGAAATGCAAATCAAAACTACAATGAGATATCATCTCACACCAGTCAGAATGGCCATCATCAAGAAATCTAGAAACAATGCTGGAGAGGGTGTGGAGAAAAGGGAACACTCTTGCACTGCTGGTGGGAATGTGAATTGGTACAGCCACTATGGAGAACAGTATGGAGGTTCCTTAAAAAACTAAAAATAGAACTACCATATGACCCAGCAATCCCACTACTAGGCATATACCCTGAGAAAACCATAATTCAAAAAGAGACATGTACCAAAATGTTCATTGCAGCTCTATTCACAATAGCCCAGAGCTGGAAACAACCTAAGTGTCCATCATCGGATGAATGGATAAAGAAGATGTGGCACATATATACAATGGAATATTACTCAGCCATAAAAAGGAACGAAACTGAGCTATTTGTAATGAGGTGGATAGACCTAGAGTCTGTCATACAGAGTGAAGTAAGTCAGAAAGAGAAAGACAAATACCGTATGCTAACACATATATATGGAATTTAAAAAAAAAATGTCATGAAGAACCTAGGGGTAAAACGGGAATAAAGACACAGACCTACTTGAGAATGGACTTGAGGATATGGGGAAGGGGAAGGGTAAGCTGTGACAAAGGGAAAGAGAGGCATGGACATATATACACTACCAAACGTAAGGTAGATAGATAGTGGGAAGCAGCCGCAGAGCACAGGGAGATCAGCTCGGTGCTTTGTGACCGCCTGGAGGGGTGGGATGGGGAGGGTGGGAGGGAGGGAGATGCATGAGGGAAGGGATGTGGGAACAGATGTATATGTATGACTGATTCACTTTGTTATAAAGCAGAAACTAATAAAAAATAAAAAATAAAAAATAAAACAGCAAAAAAAAAAAAAAAGAAATAACCTCAGATCATTAACTCTTAGCTCAAGTCACAGAGAATCAGAGAGTTTCTATAGTGGCTCTAAAAGAATCACCTATTTCTTATAGCTGCAGGGCTGACCTTGACCCAGAATTTAATTTTGTGGGTTACAGAATTTCAACCAGAATTGAATTCATAGATTTGAAAATCTTGTATGTGAAAGTTAGGGCACTGACTGGTAAGAAGAACTCTGAGACTTGGAATAGGAACCATCTAGTTTGACTTGGGAAAAGCTGAGAATCTTGGAGTTGCTTGCCTTCTTGTGTCTGAGGGAACTTGTGTTAAGACCCCATAATAACCTCAAGACCCACTCCAACTACTTCTCATCACCTCTAGAGCTAACCCAGTTCAGATATCAGTTTGCTCCAAGGGGACAAGTACAAAGTCTGACATGGAAGGAGATGGTTTACTCCAAAATAATTGCAAAATGTTGCTAATTGACAGAAATGGAAATAATAGTGGATTTTAAGTTATTAGACTAAAAGAGGAAGGAATATAAAACACTGGATTAGACCAAATGTATTGATAAGGGGTCATTATTACAGTTACTAAAGATGTTAGTTAAGGACTTCCCCTGTGGTCCAATGGTTAAGACTGCACACTTCCACTGCAGGGGGTTTGGGTTCGATCCCTGGTCGTGGACCTAGGGTCCCACATGCTGCGTGGTGCAACCAAAAAAATAAAAAAGATCTTACAGTTAGAAGTGTGTCTAATGATTTTCTTGGTTGCTTGAAACTTGAACTCAACTATAGCCTATACTCACTGAAGATAAAATACCAGATTTTTCCTGGCACAATGTAGAAGGAGGAGTCAAAGACTCAAGAGAGATCGGAATGATGGGGTGCATATATAATCTGACTTGCACACCCATCCACCCCCAACTGTGTCCTTTGAGAGGTCACTCACCCCACTGAGACATTGAGAAAGTCATTAATGACGGGCTACTTTTGTGTCCTCACAAAGTTCTGTGATGGCTGTCTTCTGTAGGCTATGGTGATGGTAGAAGATACTGCCATTGAAATCGGCTCCATGATTTCACTGAAAACGATGGGATCCCAGAATGACAAAGGCCTAGTGGCAACAATTAACTACAAGAGACAAGGTTAGTGCATTTACTATAATGGGCAATAGAGGCAAAATGTTAACCAAATATTTTGACTAGCAGGAATCTTTAGTAGTAGCTAATTGATCATGGTGCCTGTAGGAATTGAATAGATAGCAGCCTATTAAAATATTACTTCATTTATATAGCAGGGACCAGAAACCTAATCTGAGCACCAAAATGGAGAGGAGACATGACTCCTTACTCAATTTCCAGACTTAAACAAGTTCAGCAGCACAAAATCGAAGCTGGTACAAAGATGCTTATCAGTGTCATTTACAGGAACAAAACTTTAGAAACATATAAGTATTCATGTATCAGTTATTTATTGCTGGTTAGTCAACATATTCACGACTTAATCATTTTATTACTTACAGTTCTGTGGGTCAGGAGTTTGGGCAGAGCTCAGAAGGGATGGCTTGTCTCTCCTCCACATAGTGTTGGCTGGGAGGGCTCTACTGGGTCTAGAGGACCTACAATGGCCTCACTCACAAGTCTGGCACTCCCATTGGGATGGCTCAAATGACTGAGGGTGAACTGGGATGGCTGGGTCTCTCTTTTTCCGTGGCATTAACCGGGCTCACACATATGTGTGGGGCCTTGGTTCTCCTCTATGTGGTTTCTCTCTCCACATGGCATCTATCCTCTAGGACCCATCTCCCCATGTAGACTCCCTCTCCAGTAGGATAACCTGGACTTCTTTATGCAGCAGATGGATCCACCCTGAGCAAAAGCAGATGCTGTACGGCCTCTTAGAGTCTGAACTCAGAAGTCCCCAAATGCCACTTCCATCACACTTTATTGGTCAAAACAAGTCAGAAGGGCAGAATAGGTTCAAAAAATGGGGAAACAAACATGAGCTCTTGTTGGAAAAAGCAGTAAAGATGTATTGCAAAGAGGTGTGGACACAGAGAGACCCAATTCAGTCACTGGGTCCATTGTCAATAACCTATTACTGGCTAACAAGAAACATATCTCTTAAAAAATTAAGGTACATCCATACAATGAAAAACAGAGTAGGCAAAATTGCTGTAACAAACAGACCCCCAAATATATAATTTGTTCAAGCACAATAGATGTTTATTCTCACCCACATTGTGTTCAATACATGATTATTCAAAATTTTAGTCTCCTTCCATCCTTTGACTTTGAATTCCCCTAGGGCCTTGTCATCATCTACATCTAGCTGTAAGAAAAGATAACATAAAGGATACACACCTGCCTCTTAAAAGCATTGGCCCAGGAATAGCACACATCACATGCATTCCTATTCTTTTGGCTACACGTAACTGCAGAGGAGCCTGGAAATGTAGTCTAGCTGCATGCCCAAGGAGAAGGAAATGGATTTTGATGAACAGCTAGAAGACTCTGCCACAGTCATTTTTTAAAGATAGGCAGTGGCACAGGGAAATGCTCACATTATATTAAATGAATGGAAGGCATTACAAAACTTTATATGACTCCAAGTTGGGGAAGGGGCAAAGAGAAATGTATATCTGGAGTGAAAATGGTACCAAGATATTAATGATTTTTGTTTCTGGTTGGTGAGAGTACAAAAGTTTTATCTTTTCATTTTCAGAATTGTGTTCAGTGAACACAAATGACCTCATAACATGATAAATAATAATATTTTTAAATGTTAAAATATCTAAATTATAAACTCAAAGCACTCTTTTAGCATCATTGCTGACAATCAATCCGTCTCAACTCCTAGAAGCTCATAGAAATGTAAAGAAAAAATGCCCATTGATAGATAGCATTATTTTTGCCACTCTGTTTTCTGAAGTATTTAGGGACAAGCATACAATTTTAATACAGACAATTCCTAATTTAGAAAAGCCATTTCTAAGTGCATTGTTTGAAACTGAACATCTTCGCCCATAAAGTGAACGTAAAACATGATGAGGAACCAGAGCCAGCGCCCCAAAGCCACTTTCCTCCAATCACTCATGTGATTGGTTCCGGCCAATGATGTCCCGGCCATTGGTTCTATAGAGGACAACTATGGATTCCAGGATTGTTACAGAAAAGTGCTTTCCACCATCAAGATTAAAACAGCAGGAGCACATCTTCCCTCAGCTTGGGTCACCCTCACCCCCAACAAGCTCTGGCACTCAGAGTGGGAGCTTACATCCTGCCATGTTCCCAGAACCAGTTTCTCTACCAGGTGGGAAGTGGGAGCTGGGATCTCTCAGCAGTGAGCCCCTGGCATGACAGGAGCAAGAAGGTGGAGGGGAGAGCTGGGTTCTAGCCCTGGGCAGGGGTCCCCATGTGGCATGGCCACATTAAGACCCAGGATTCTGAGGGAGATACAGTGGTGGGGTATCAGATTAGGATGATGGGAGAAATGCTAGGGACTCCTAAGCTGGGGAAGAGATGTTTTTCCCATTCACTTTCCCCTTCATAGATGTAGTGATCTTGAATACTTCAGTTCCTCTCCATCCCAAGTCCTCTGTCATCCCAGTTCCTTCACTGTCCTCAGCTCCAGTAACCTTCACATTCACTTCACTTCAGTCACATGCTCTCAAATCATATCCCAAATCTTGCCACCATCCAGAATTACTCCATATCTGATATCATAAATGCAGACATTTTTCTTTCTGATGATAGCGTTCTATCTTTTCAACTTTCTTACTCAAGTTATTTCTTAGAACTCTGATCTTAAACCTTACTGGATCACCAGTCCTTAACCTCTTACTGTCTTCACATCACTACCCTTCTTTGTATACAGCTTAGACTCTCCCAGTCCATGGCACGCCAATGTTATCAGTCCCCTCTCCCCGTTACACTTCCATCACATTTGGCTAGCCAAAGTCCAACCCTTTATTAATTCCACTCTCTGAATTTTCTGTAATTATGGGGAAAAAAAAACTGAAGTCCTCAGACAAGAACTCTCTCAACTTACTAATGCCAAACCTACAAATTTACCTGTCCCTCCACCATCCTATCTTCCATTCCTCCAGTTACAGTGCGTAAGGCGATCCTCCCCTCACCTGAGGTGAATCCCTTCAATGGCTGTCACCATCCAGTAAAAGCTTTTTCAGAAAAAGGATCATGTATGCTTGTTAACTGCTGCCTTCCAGGACCTAGCAGAGTATCTGGCGTATAACAAGTGCACAGTATTTATCAAATGAATAGCTTTGGTGAGTTAAGGAAAAGATAGGGACAGAGAAAAGGAGTAAAAGAGTTATTCTTTCTATCCTATTTTACTGTTTTTGGTCAGAAGAGAGAAGAGTATTTTGAGGAGGAAAACAGAATTTTTCTCATACATAAAGGACAGAGGTTGATTAAGAATTGACAGTATTTGAACTGTTAATAATTCTTACATTTCAAAAGTCACCTGAGTGGGTGAAAGTCATTTCCATGGCACGTATTAGCTATGTATAATTTATTTTCCTGAGAAAAATTCTTCCTTTAGAATAAATTTCCAAATAAATGCCTTTAGAATAAATTTCTGTGATCTAGAATAATTTTATGTACAAATCCTATTCATCCTTTAATTCCTAGTTCCGATGCCCCTTGTTCACCTCACCCCAAATCTGGAACTTATCTCTTCCATCTCTGAACTCCCATCTCACTTTCTCTCTACCTCTCTTTTATGAGACTGACTGCCCACAGTCTGCCTTGTTCTTGAGACATTTGTACCAAGCTCAGTAAGCACTTTCACTCAGGGATGTGTATCCTCCCTCCTGCTGGCACATGGGTGCTCAGTAAATACTTGCTGAATAAATACTGCATGAACTAAGTAATGAATAAAAAAGTCTTTCAATAAGAACCAAATACTAGCCTGGCATCAAGAATTTCTTAATTCAAGAAACACAGTAGTTCTAGAAGTCACGGGAACACATTTGAAAGGCTAGGCCTACATATGCATAATGTGTTAATAACCCATACGATAGTCTCCAAAAATTTTCCTTGATTCTAAAAGGCATCCTGTCACAGGTTTTAATTTGAAAAGCATGCTTCTACCTGACTATACTTTTTGAAAATGTTGGCATTTTTAGGGCTGTTAAAAAAACAAACATTTTCCTTCAAAATGTAATTTGCACGCAAAAGCCTTAAGGAGACAGCCTCTGACTTGTACTCAGGAACTTTCAGAAGATACAAGACTAACATGTTTCATTTGAATTCCTGAAGTGAATTTTGGTTTGGATTTTGATCTGAATGTATAGGTATAAATCCCAGTTTAAGATCTGGAGTATATAAGAATTACAATTTTCTTGGGTCAAATGCTGATTTTCACTTTATGGAAATGTGTAAAGATAACCCCTTACAAGAATCTTATAATTATCTAAAGATACATGAAGTGATGATTGAAGAAAAGCAAGAGTTTAGAGAAAAAAAGATGAGAAATGAGTTCCCAAAAAACAGAAGTAAAAAGAGAGTGGAATTAAAGCACCCATTATTGAGAAATCAGACTCATAGAGCAACCTTTCAAACTCCATTCAATATATATTTTATTATAACATTTAGCTTCACAATAGAGTATAACTTAATAGCTTTAAGTGTAATTATTCCCCACGGACCTTTACACAGACACCTTAACAGCATTTGCTGAGGAAATCCACAGTCCGCAGTTATGGCTTGCTCAATACCCACCTCTCCACCAGAGGGCAGCAAGAGGCTGTACCCAGATTACTCTCTAATGGCTCCTGGTTTAGTTAGAAGCCAAGCAGAACCTAATCTACATTCCAGCTCGCCAGTGGAATCCCAGCTTCACAACCTCAGACAGAATGGAGACAAATCGACTTATCCCTGGCAGAAGAGATTCAAATTATCAAAGAAACGTCTTACAGCAAAGTAGATGCACATGATTTCAAGGCTTTGCCCCTAACTTGGAAGCAAGTCATGTGACCTGAAGGCATAGTTTTGGCCAGGAGTGGCATAACCTAAATTTATTTTCAAGGCACAGAGTCACTTGAACCTGAGAATGGCAAGACTTAAAAAAAAAAAAAAAGTTGATAATCAGATAATTGGATATATTTTTTTTCTACATTAAAGACTCAATGCCCAAGAACTGACCTTGGAGAAAGTGAAATCATTATTCCTGCTCTTTGACAGCCTTGAGGCAAAATTTCCAAGTCAAATTTATAAGGTGTATAGGGATTTGGTTGCTTGTTTTGCTTTCTTCTCTCTTGCCAGTTACCTCCTGAGATCCGGGCATGGATCAGTAAAATCCCTCTGCCGTGGCTGCCAGCAAGTCTGTGCCTGATTCGGCGCCTTTCTGAAAAGGTACCAGGGCCTCTAGTGGAACATAACACCCTAGTACTAAGCCAAGGGACAGAGCCAAGCCACATTTCAGTGTCTGCCGCTGAACCAAGCTCCGAGCAGGGGCCACCTTTTCTGCCCAAGAAGTTGTTAGTGGACTCTTTCAAGTGTTTGCTTTTGCGACTAAACTGGTCAAGAAAATGTTTTTTAAAATTAGGGTTCACTCAGAAAGGAGATAGTCTGTCTACACCTGACATTTTCAAGAGACACATCATCTGTGCACCCAGATACACTCACAAAAACACACATACAGAGATGCACACTTGCCAAGAAACAAAAAGTTCTCAGGAGAATAATGGTCCTGAAAGCTTTCTCTCTTTTACACCAGTATTTATTGCTATCTCTTCTCATAAAATCTACTATAAGAGATGCTGGCATAGCAAGAATTTTGCCTCAGGAATATATAAGAAAACATGATCAGGGCAGTAAGCAGATGTATTCAAATAGTGACAAGGTACTCAAGTGTGATAAAGCCAGTACATGGAGTCACATCTAACTCAGGTCAACTCTAGAATAAAAACGAAGGATATTAAAATTGGCATGGAAACTCTCCCCCTATGAGCATCACAAGAACAGGAATGTTTAGTTCCTTGTTCTAACAAGAAGCTATTCAGTTCCTCATTCTGACCTAAATGCCTAGAACAGTTCAGATGCTCAATTAATATGTCAAATGAAAAAAGTGCTTAAGAAAGTTACTGCATCAGAGACCAACATCTCTTAGTAAGTCCATTTCAGATAATCTTTCACCCCCTCCAGCATGAAAGCAGATCATGATTTCTTCAGTTGAACAGTAGCTGATGTAGTTGTCATGAGTCAAGGGGCCATGTTGTATGCATCTTTAACAACAGTCATATCCAGAGAGGCAAGCTGTTTACACCATGGGCACAGATGCTGACTGAATAAATGAAGAGTCCCATCTCACACTCTCTCTGGGGTAGTGTTGCCAGACTGAGCAAATAAAAATAGAGGATTCACAGTTAAATTTAAATTTCAGATAAGTGAATTTAGCATAGGACAAAGACTTATACTAAAAAAAATTCACTAACTAAAATTCAAAGTTAACTGGGTGTCCTGTATTTTATCTGGTAATCCTAATCTGTGGCATATACTACAGCATTTTGCTCTTCCTGAGCAAAATCGTGGGAGTATTGTCTAACTTTTAAATTGTTGGACTTTCCTGGTGGCGCAGTGGTTAAGCATCGCCTGCCAATGCAGAGGACACGGGTTCGAGCCCTGGTCCGGGAAGATCCCATATGCCCGTGTGGTTCCCACATGCGGAGCAACTAAGCCCGTGTGCCACGACTACTGAGCCCATGCTCTGGAGCCTGTGAGCCACAACTGCTGAGCCCATGTGCCACAACTACTAAAGCCCATGAGCCTAGAGCCCATGCTCTGCAACAAGAGAAGCCACTGCACTGAGAAGCCCACACACCGCAACAAAGAGTAGCCCACACTCACCACAACTAGAGAAAGCCCTCAGGCAGCAACAAAGACCCAACATGGCCCAAAATAAATAAATAAATAAATAAATAAAATTCTATTTGATTAATTAATTAATTAATTGTGACCTTTCTCTCGGGTGACATAGATTGTATCTTTTTTTTTAACACCTTTATTAGAGTATAATTGCTTTACAATGGTGTGTTAGTTTCTGCTTCATAACAAAGTGAATCAGCTATACGTACACATATATCCCCATATCTCCTCCCTCTTGCATCTCCCTCCCACCCTCCCTATCCCACCCCTCTAGGTGGTCACAAAGCACCGAGCTGATCTGCCTGTGCTATGCGGCTGCTTCCCACTAGCTATCTATTTTACATTTGGTAGTGTATATATGTCAGTGCTACTCTCTCACTTCATCCCAGCTTGCCCTTTCCCCTCCCCGTGTCCTCAAGTCCATTCTCTACATCTGCATCTTTATTCCTGTCCTGCCCCTAGGTTCTTCAGAACCTTTTTTTTTTTTTAATTTTATTGTGACCATCAGTTGAAGGTCAGTTGAAGGCTCCTCTCATTTAAATCTTTATTTGCTCTTGCTAAAATAAATATTTTTATGGGGGAAAGCAGTCCTTTAAGAAGACCTTCTGGGGACTTCTCTGGTGGCACAGTGGACAGGACTCTGTGCTCCCAATGCAGGGGTTCAGGGTTCAATCCCTGGTCAGGGAACTAGATCCCACATGCATGCCTCAGCTAAGAGTTCTCATGCCACAACTAAGGAGCCCTGGAGCCGCAACTAAGGAGGCTACATGCTGCAGCTAAGGACCTGGTGAGCCACAACTAAGGAGCCCACCTGCTGCAACCAAGACCCAGCACAACCAAAATTAATTAATTAATTAATTTTAAAAAAAGACGACTTTCTGTCTTCAATCATAAAATCAGATTTAAGAATAAAGAAAAAACAAGATGCAAATATAATTCTGACAAAATAACAATTGTTCTCCAAAATAAGCCCCCAAACTGAAATTAAAATGCCTAGGGTAGATTTATAGTTAACGCAAATACTAAAGGAATAAACAATAATTTTCAATTGATCAGCTAGCATTTTGTGAATGCTTGTGGCTTTAAGAATGAATAAATAGAAATGTTAACAGGAGGTGGGGAAACATCACAGAAGCACTGACTTTTAAAATAAAAAGGAGCAGGGGCTTCCCTGGTAGCACAGTGGTTGAGAGTCCGCCTGCCGATGCAGGGGACACGGGTTCGTGCCCCGGCCCGGGAAGATTCCCACATGCCGCAGAGCGGCTCGGCCTATGAGCCATGGCCACTGGGCCTGCGCTTCCGGAGCCTGTGCTCCGCAACGGGAGAGGCCACAACAGTGAGAGGCCCGCATACCACAAAAAAAAAAAAACAAGCAGTCACATGTAGAGAAGCAGTCACAAGAGTCTCTACAACTAAAGGAAATGAGAGTTGCGGGTAGGGCAGAGTTAGTAACACACAGCAAAAGAGAGCTAAAATATTTCTTTTTTTTTTTTTGAATTTAATTTATTTTTTATACAGCAGGTTCTTATTAGTTATCCATTTTATACATATTAGTGTATATATGTATACACTATATACATATATAGATTCCATATATATGTGTTAGCATACGGTATTTATTTTTCTCTTTCTGACTTACTTCACTCTGTATGACAGTCTCTAGGTCCATCCACCTCACTAAAATTAACTCAATTTCATTTCTTTCTATGGCTGAGTAATATTCCATTGTATACATGTGCCACATCTTTATCCATTCCTCTGTTGATGGACACTTAGATTGCTTCCACATCCTGGCTATTGTAAATAGAGTTCCAATGAACACTGTGGTACATGACTCTTTTTTTTTTTTTTGACATCTTTATTGGAATATAATTGCTTTACAATGGTGTGTTAGTTTCTGCTTTATAACAAAGTGAATCACCTATACATATACATTTATCACCATATCTCCTCCCTCTTGCATCTCCCTCCCGCCCTCCCTATCCCGCCCCTCTAGGTGGTCACAAAGCACTGAGTTGATCTCCCTGTGCTATGCGGCTGCTTCCCACTAGCTATTTATTTTACATTTGGTAGTATATATAAGTCCATGCCACTCTCTCACTTCGTCCCAGCTTACGCTTCCCCTTCCCTGTGTCCTCAAGCCCATTCTCTGCATCTGCGTCTTTATTCCTGTCCTGCCCCTAGGTTCTTCAGAACCATTTAAAAAAATTTTTTTTAGATTCCATATATATGTATTAGCATATGGTCTTTGTTTTTGTCTTTCTGACTTACTTCACTCTGTATGACAGACTCTAGGTTCATCCATCTCACTACAAATAACTCAATTTCATTTCTTTTTATGGCTGAATAATATTCCATTGTATATATGTGCCACATCTTCTTTATCCATTCCTCTGTTGATAGACACTTAGGTTGCTTCCATGTCCTGGCTATAGTAAATAGAGCTGCAATGAACATTGTGGTACATGACTCCTTTTGAATTATGGTTTTCTCAGGGTATATGCCCAGTAGTGGGATTGCTGGGTCGTATGGTAGTTCTATTTTTAGTGTTTTAAGGAACCTCCATACTGTTCTCCATAATGGCTGTATCAATTTACATTCCCACCAAGAGTGCAAGAGTGTTCCCTTTTCTCCACACCCTCTCCAGCATGTATTGTTTGTAGATTTTTTGACGATGGCCATTCTGACCAGTGTGAGGTGATACCTCATTGTAGTTTTGATTTTCATTTCTCAAATGATTAGTGATGTTGAGCATCCTTTCATGTGTTTGTTGGCAATCTGTATATCTTCTTTGGAGAAATGTCTATTTAGGTCTTCTGCCTATTTTTCAATTGGGTTGTTTGTTTTTTTGATATTGAGCTGCATGAGCTGCTTGTAAATTTTGGAGATTACTCCTTTGTCAGTTGCTTCATTTGCAAATATTTTCTCCCATTCTCAGGGTTGTCTTTTTGCCTTATTTATGGTTTCCTTTGCTGTGCAAAAGCTTTGAAGTTTCATTAGGTCCTATTTGTTTATTTTTGTTTTTATTTCCATTTCTCTAGGAGGTGGGTCAAAAAGGATCTTGCTTTTGATTTATGTCATAGAATGTTCTGCCTATGTTTTCCTCTAAGAGTTTTATACTGTCTGGCCTTACAGTTAGGTCTTTAATCCATTTTGAGTTTATTTTTGTGTATGGTGTTAGGGAGTGTTCTAATTTCATTCTTTTACATGTAGCTGTCCAGTTTTCCCAGCATCACTTGTTGAAGAGGCTGTCTTTTTTACAATGTATATTCTTGCCTCCTTTATCAACAATAAGGTGACCGTATGTGCGTGGGTTTATCTCTGGGCTTTCTATCCTGTTCCATTGATCTATCTTTCTGTTTTTGTGCCAGTACCATACTGCCTTGATTACTGCAGCTTTGTAATATAGTCTGAAGTTTGGGAGCCTGATTCCTCCAGCTCCGTTTTTCTTTCTCAAGATTGCTTTAGCTATTTGGGGTCTTTTGTGTTTCCATACAAATTGTGAAATTTTTTGTTCTAGTTCTGTGAAAAATGCCAGTGGTAGTTTGATAGGGATTGCACTGAGTCTGTAGATTGCTTTGGGTAGTATAGTCATTTTCACAATGTTAATTCTTCCAGTCCAAGAACATGGTATATCTCTCCATCTATTTGTATCATCTTTAATTTCTTTCATGAGTGTCTTATAGTTTTCTGCATACAGGTCTTTTGTCTCCTTAGGTAGGTTTGTTCCTAGGTATTTTATTCTTTTTGTTGCAGTGGTAAATGGGAGTGTTTCCTTAATTTCTCTTTCAGATTTTTCATCATTAGTGTACAGGAATGCAAGAGATTTCTGTGCATTAATTTTGTATCCTGCTACTTTACCAAATTCAGTGATTAGCTCTAGTAGTTTTCTGGTGGCATCTTTAGGATTCTCTATGTATAGTATGTTATCTGCAAATAGTGACAGCTTTACTTCTTCTTTTCTGATTTGGATTTCTTTTATTTCTTTTTCTTCTCTGATTGTTGTGGCTAAAACTTCCAAAACTATATTGAATAATAGTGGTGAGAGTGGACAACCTTGTCTTGTTCCTGATCTTAGAGGAAATGGTTTCAGTTTTTCACCACTGAGAATGATGTTGGCTGTGGATTTGTCATATATGGCCTTTATTATGTTGAGGAAAGTTCCCTCTATGCCTACTTTCTGGAGGGTTTTTATCATAAATGGGTGTTGAATTTTGTCGAAAGCTTTTTCTGCATCTATTGAGATGATCATATGGTTTTTCTCCTTCAGTTTGTTAATATGGTGTATCACATTGATTGATTTGTGTATATTGAAGAATCCTTACATTCCTGGGATAAACCCCACCTGATCAGGGTATATGATCCTTTTAATGTGCTATTGGATTCTGTTTGCTAGTATTTTGTTGAGAATTTTTGCATCTATGTTCATCAGTGATGTTGGTCTGTAGTTGTCTTTTTTTGTGACATCTTTGTCTGGTTTTGGTATCAGGGTGATGGTGGCCTCATAGAATGAGTTTGGGAGTGTCTTCCCTCTGCTATATTTTGGAAGAGTTTGAGAAGGATAGGTGTTAGCTCTTCTCTAAGTGTTTGTTAGAATTCAGCTGTGAAGCCATGTGGTCCTGGATTTTTGTTTGTTGGAAGATTTTTAATCACAGTTTCAATTTCAGTGCTTGTGATTGGTCTGTTCATATTTTCTATTTCTTCCTGGTTCAGTCTCGGAAGGTTGTGCTTTTCTAAGAATTTGTCCATTTATTCCAGGTTGTCCATTTTATTGGCATATAGTTGCTTGTAGTAATCTCTCATGATCCTTTGTATTTCTGCAGTGTCAGTTGTTACTTCTCCTGTTTCATTTCTGATTCTATTGATTTGAGTCTTCTCCCTTTTTTCCTTGATGATTCTGGCCAATGGTTTATCAGTTTTGTTGATCTTCTCAAAGAACTAGCTTTTATTTTGTTCATCTTTGCTATCATTTCCTTCATTTCTTTTTCATTTATTTCTGATCTGATTGTTATGATTTCTTTCCTTCTGAAAACTTTGGGGTTTTTTTGTTCTTCTTTCTCTAATTGCTTTAAGTGTAAGGTTAGTTTGTTTATTTGAGGTGTTTCTTGTTTCTTGAGGTAGTATTGTATTGCTATAAACTTCCCTCTTAGAACAGCTTTTGCTGCATCCCACAGGTTTTGGGTCGTCGTGTTTTCATTGTCATTTGTTTCTTGGTATTTTTTGATTTCCTCTTTGATTTCTTCAGTGATCTCTTGGTTATTAAGTAGTGTATTGTTTAGCCTTCATGTGTTTGAATTTTTTACATTTTTTTTCCTGTAATTGATATCTAGTCTCATAGCATTGTGGTTGGAAAAGATACTTGACATGATTTCAATTTTCTTAAGTTTACCATAGCTTGATTTGTGACCCAAGATATGATCGATCCTGGAGAATGTTCCATGAGCACTTGAGAAAAAAATGTATTCTGTTGTTTTTAGACGGAATGTCCTATAAATATCAAGACCATCTTGTTTAATGTATCATTTAAAGCTTGTGTTTCCTTATTTATTTTCATTTTGATGATCTGTTCATTGGTGAAAGTGGGGTGTTAAAGTCCCATTGTATGATTGTGTTACTGTCGATTTCCCCTTTTATGGCTGTTAGCATTTTCCTTATGTATTGAGGTGCTCCTATGTTGGGTGCATAAATATTTACAATTGTTATATCTTATTCTTGGACTGATCCTTTGATCATTATGTAGTGTTCTTCTTTGTCTCTTGTAATAGTCTTTATTTTAAAGTCTGTTTTGTCTGATATGAGAATTGCTACTCCAGCTTTCTTTTTATTTCCATTTGCATGGAGTATCTTTTTCCATCCCCTCACTATCAGTCTGTATGTGTCCCTAGGTCTGAAGCTTGTCTCTTGTAGACAGCATATATGCAGGTCTTGTTTTTTTTTGTTGTTTGTTTTTTTTGCGGTATGCAGGCCTCTCACTGTTGTGGCCTCTCCCGTTGCGGAGCACAGGCTCCGGACGCGCAGGCTCAGCAGCCATGGCTCACGGGCCTCGCCACTCACAGCATGTGGGATCTTCCTGGACCGGGGTACGAACCCATGTCCCCTGCATCGGCAGGCGGACTCTCAACCACTGCGCCACCAGGGAAGCCCCTGCAAGTCTTGTTTTTGTATCCATTCAACCAGTCTTTGTCTTTTGGTGGGAGCGTTTAATACATTTACATTTAAGGTAATTATCAATATGTATGTTCCTATTACCATTTTCTTAATTGTTTTGGGTTCGTTATTGTAGATCTTTTCCTTCTCTTGTGTTTCCTATGTAGAGAAGTTCCTTTAGCATTTTTTGTAAAGCTGGTTTGGTGGTGCTGAATTCTCTCAGCTTTTGCTTGTCTGTAAAGGTTTTAATTTATCCATCGAATCTGAATGAGATCCTTGCTGGGTAGAGTAATCTTGGTTGTAGGTTTTTCCCTTTCATCAGTTTAAATATGTCCTGCCACTCCCTTCTGGCTTTCAGAGTTTCTGCTGAAAGGTCAGCTGTTAACCTTATGGGGATTCCCTTGCATGTTATTTGTTGCTTTTCCCTTGCTGCTTTTGATATTTTTTCTTTGTATTTAATTTTTGATAGTATGAATAATATGTGTCTTGGCGTGTTTCTCCTTGGATTTATCCTGTATGGGACTCTCTGTGCTTCCTAGACTTGATTGACTATTTCCTTTCCCATATTAGGGAGGGTTTCAACTATAATCTGTTCAAATGTTTTCTCAGTCCCTTTCTTTTTCTCTTCTTCTTCTGGGACCCCTATAATTCAAATGTTGGTGCATTTAATGTTGTCCCAGAAGTCTCTAAAACTGTCCTCAATTCTTTTCATTCTTTTTTCTTTATTCTGCTCTGCTGTAGTTATTTCCACTATTTTGTCTCCCAGGTCACTTATCCGTTCTTCTGCCTCAGTTATTCTGCTATTGATTCCTTCTAGAGAATTTTTAATTTCATTTATTGTGTTGTTCCTCATTGTTTATTTGCTCTTTAGTTCTTCTAGGTCATTGTTAAACATTTCTTGTATTTTCTCCATTCTATTTACAAGTTTTTGGATCATCTTTACTATCATTACTCTGAATTCTTTTTCAGGTAGACTGCCTGTTTCCTCTTCATTTGTTTGGTCTGGTGGGTTTTTACCTTGCTCCTTCATCTGCTGTGGTCTTCTCATTTTGCTTTACTTACTGTGTTTGGGGTCTCCTTTTCGCAGGCTGCAGGTTCGTAGTTCCCGTTGTTTTTGGTGTCTGCCCCTGGTGGCTAGGTTGGTTCAGTGGGTTGTGTAGGCTTCCTGGTGGAGGCGACTAGTGCCTGTATTCTGGTGGATGAGGCTGGATCTTGTCTTTCTGGTACACAGGACCGCATCCAGTGGTGTGTTTGGGGGTGTCTGTGGCCTTATTATGATTTTAGGCAGCCTCTCTGCTAATGGGTGGGGTTGTGTTCCTGTCTTGCTAGTTGTTTGGCATAGGGTGTCCAGCACTGTAGCTTGCTGGTTGTTGAGTGGAGCTGGGTCTTAGCATTGAGATGGAAATCTCTGTGAGAGCTTTTGCCATTTGATATTACGTAGAGCTGGGCGGTCTCTGGTGGACCAATGTCCTGAACTCCGCTCTCCCACCTCAGAGGCACAGGCCTGACACCCGGCTGGAGCACTAAGACCATGTCAGCCACACGGCCAGGTACGTGGGGAGTTTCTTGCCTTTTGGGGAGCCTGAGGTCTTCTGCCAGTGTTCAGTAGGTGTTCTGTAGGAGTTGTTCCACATGTAGATGTATTTCTGGTGTATTTGTGGGGAGGAAGGTGATCTCCACGTCTTACTCCTGTGCCATCTTGATGGTCTTCCCAGATTGTATCTTTTTTACTTTGATGTAGAAATGCCACTGTAGTATAATGATGACAATGGGTTCCATTTAATTCCTTTAGGTGTGCCATCGAAAATTCCAGTATTTGGAAATGTCCTCTGAGCTCAGAGTTTTGAACACCACTAGTATAGAGTCTTTGGTATCAGCCTTGTTTTATCTAAATGAAGGATCTGCCCTATAACATACTTTATCCCCTATACTTTGGAAGATAATTTCTGGGCACATACCTTAGTTGAGAAGGTTGAAACTAGGCTTAGGAGGTCCTGTGTTTCCTGAGTGATTTCCAGCGAATTATCAACCGTCTGATCATGAAGTGGTGATAAAACCCAATTCTGGGAGTTGGGCAGGAATTCATAATGCAAGAGTGTGGGGGGAAAGTATTGAATTAAGTAATGCTAATATGTACTCAGTTTTACCAACATGAATATGGCTTAGAAAAAGTGATCCCCTGACTTCTGTCCACAAACATCATGTATTAGTCCCGGACCAGAGCCAGTCTTTCCTGAGAACCCATACCTAGCTGTAAGCTAAACAAGTGATCAGTTCCTGGTTATTGTCTCTGAGGGACCTGGTCCACCTTTACGCAGAGCTCAGCCCTTGTACTTCATGGCTCAGCTCAGCCAGAAAGCTCAGTGGATAACCCGGGGTGACTTGAGTGTTGGTGGGGGTGGAGGTGGAGGAGTTGCAGGGGGCAGAGGAATTTAGCTGGTAATCAAGAAAGGAATACATAGGAATGAACTCTTTTCCATAAGAAAATTTTTGTTCAGCTAACCTCAAAGCTTAGTTTTAGAATTTCATAAAGAAAATGTTCCTTTGTCACTTGTAAGCATTATTGCTTTTTATTGAACTATACTATAAATGAGTACCATTGAATAAAAGGAGACCAATTAAATGGATAAAAATAAAACTCTTACCTTCCTAGAAACCTCCATTATATTATATGGCATTTAAGACCTTTCACAAATTAACACCAATCTATCTTTCCAACCTCATTTCTTGCCACTTCTTTCTAGGACTGTCATACTCTACCCCAGGGTTGGGTCTTCATTGCTGAGCTTGGGGTTTCTCTATTTGCGGCGAGCAGGGGCTACTCTTTGTTTCAGTGCGTGGGCTTCTCATGGCGGTGGCTTCTCTTGTTTTGGAGCACAGGCTCTAGGCGCATGGGCTTCAGTAGTTGTGGAGCATGAGCTCAGTAATTGTGGCACATGGGCTCAGTAGTTGTGGCTCACGGTCTCTAGAGCACAGGCTCAGTAGTTGTGGCGCACGGGCTTAGTTGCTCTGCAGCATGTGGGATCTTCCCAGACCAGGGCTCGAACCCGTGTCCCCTGAATCGGCAGGCAGATTCTTAACCACTGTGCCACCAGGGAAGCCCTCTACTTATTCTTGAAAGCCTAAATCAAATGCTATCTATCTGTATAGTTTTCCTTACAATCTATGCCAGCATGATTTCCTTCCCTGCCTCTGGCTGCCAGAGGCACTGCACACATCTTTACTACTAGTACTAATGGTGTTTACCACACAGAGCTGCGATTATCCCCTCCTCTCAAGAGAGTGAGTTTCTCAAGAGCAAGGTCTCTATATCCACACTACCCAACACAGTGTGTGTGTGTGTGTGTGTGTGTGTGTGTCTCACCAAATATGCACAGCACTCAAATAGATGTTTATGTAAGCACAAGCCAAAGTCCTGAGTTATAACATTTACTCTATATTTCCTAAAGGAATACATGGATTTTCATATTTATCAAGTAGATAAAATTAGACTAGACCCCACTAGACTTCTGTGCTTCAGCAAATCTGGTTTACTCACCATTTTCCAAACACGCATGGTAATTTCCCATCTTTACACCACAGCTGAAATTTTCTTCCCCTGAAAGCGTCTATTCTCATTTCTCCCAATTAAAATCTTCCTAAACACCACCTCTACTTTTCACAACTCTAGACACACACTTACTCACATGCACACACACTATGATCTCTCCCTTCTAAAAGCATCTTTGCTTTTTTTCTCTTCTTTTCTAGTTCTCCTCATTCTCCATCTTATTCCCAATGGTCTTCTCTTAAAGTTGGATTCTGCTCCTTGAAGGCAGAGACTCTATCTTCCTCTTTCTGCAGCTCCTCACCAAGGGACTTGCACATACTAGGCACTAATCAAGAATTTGTTGAATAGAAAAAATCAGAGGTCGTTTAAAAAATACTCAGTTCCCACCAACAGTGCAGGAGGGTTCCCTTTTCTCCACACTGTCTCCAGCATTTGTTGTTTGTAGATTTTTTGATGATGGCCATCCTGACCAGTGTGAGGTGATAATTCATTGTAGTTTTGATTTGCATTTCTCTAATAATTAGTGATGTTGAGCATCTTTTCATGTGCCTCTTGGCCATCTGTATGTCTTCTTTGGAGAAATGTCTATTTAGGTCTTCTGCCCATTTTTTGATTGGGTTATTTGTTTTTTTTGATATTGAGCTGCATGAGCTGCTCGTATATTTTTGAGATTAATCCCTTGTCAGTTGCTTTGTTTGCAGATATTTTCTCCCATTCTCAGGGCTGTCTTTTTTCTTGTTTATGGTTTCCTTTGCTGTGCAAAGGCTTTTAAGTTTAATTAGGTCCCATTTTTATTTTTGTTTTTATCTTCATTACTCTAGGAGGTGGGTCAAAAAAGATCTTGCTGCGGTTTATGTCAAAGACTGTTCTGCCTATACAATGGAATATTACTCAGCCATAAGAAGGAACGAAATTGTGCCATTTGCAGAGACGTGGATGGACCTAGAGACTGTCATACAGAGTGAAGTAAGTCAGAAAGAAAAAACAAATGTCGTATATTAACGCATATATATGGAATCTAGGGAAATGGTACAGATGAACCTATTTGAAAAGCAGAAATAGAGACACAGACATAGAGTGGGATGAATTGGGAGATTGGAATTGACATATATACACTATTATGTACAAAATAGGTAACTAATGAGAACCTACTGTATAGCACATGGAACTCTACTCAGTGCTCTGTGGTGACCTAAATGGGAAGGAAATCCAAAATGGAGGGGATATATGTATAGGTATAGCTGATTCACTTTGCTGTACAGAAGAAACTAACACAACATTGTAAAGCAACTATACTCCAATAAGAAAAAAATAGTTCATATCCAGAGACAAATGTAAGTGTATACAGAAAGGAAGGGGATTGCAACCCATCATGGGGAAGCTTTAGAAAGATTAATTCACCTGGGTCAGGAAAGAATGGAAGTGCATTATCAGGCAACCACAGTAGTCCAAGGGTAAGGTAAAGCCATCGCTTTGATAATAACAAAGATGTCAGGAACGATTTCAAAAGGATGGGGTACAGGATTTGGTACCTAACTTGAAATGAGGCAAGAGAGAGAGAGGAGTAGGAATAAATAATATTCAGATCCTGATTCTGGGTGCTAGGATGATGACAGCATCACTTACCGAAATATAAAGTTTTGGGGGAAAGGATGAGTGCAGCAGTTGAGTGTCAATGAGCCACCTCAATAGAAATATAACAGAGACAGTTGGAAAGATGAGCATGAGGCTTAGACAAGCAGGGGAGCCCAGTGACGGAGTTTGGGAGTCAGTCATATAGCTGAGGCCAAGGGGCAATACAGGGTGACAGAGGGGTGGGGTCTGTGACAAGAGGAGAGGAGAGGGGCTGGTGAGGGAGGCGGACAGGAGAAGGGGAAGGGGGGCACTGCCGTGGAGTAGCATTTCAAGGGCCTCAACACTGCAGGAATGGTAAGAATGAGGGCTGGAGATAGGCCAGTGGGTATGTTGATGTGGTGGTCTGCTGCCTTTTTTTTTTTTTTTTTTTTTTGCTGTGTTGGGTCTTCGTTTCTGCGCGAGGGCTTTCTCTAGTTGTGGCAAGCGGGGGCCACTCTTCATCACGGTGCACGGGCCTCTCACTATCGCGGCGTCTCTTGTTGCGGAGCACAGGTTCCAGACGCACAGGCTCAGTAGCTGTGGCTCACGGGCCTAGTTGCTCCGCGGCATGTGGGATCCTCCCAGACCAGGGCTCGAACCCGTGTCCCCTGCATTAGCAGGCATACTCTCAACCGCTTCGCCACCAGAGAAGCCCAGTCTGCTGCCTTTGAGGATGAGACTCGTGGGGTAGAGGGGCTGAAAGCCAGACTGCTAGGAGGTATGGAGTGAAGGAGCAGTGAGAATGTAATGGCTAAGATAGAAGAAACCGATTTCCTCAACAAGTGTGTCAGTGAGAGGAAGGCCGTCGGTACCACAATAGCTTGAGGGCACAGCAGGGTTCAGAGAGGTTGTGTTTGTTTTTAGGTTGTGTGAGACTGGAACTTGTTTGTTGACAGAGGGAAAGGAGCTTGAAAGTAGGAGATTTGGAAGCTATGAGAGAGAAAATGTAATAAGCAAAGTCTTGGAGGAGGTGGGATAGGATTGGAGTCTCGGTGGAAGGGCTGGCTTTGGAAGGAGAAAAGACCTCTTCCTCCAAGAGAGAAGGAAAGAAAGGGGGAGGAGTGAGGAATCACATGACTAAGGCAAAGAGGAGGGTGGAGGGGCCTCACCTCCGCACTTTCTTATCCACCAGAGCAGGAGGGGAAACCCTGTGCCCAGGTGTACCCAGTTTGTGAGGCTGGAGTTACATGAGGACAGTCCTGAAACAAATGTGTCAGGGAGATGACGAGAGACAAGCGAAGGGGTGGCAAAGCAGCAGTGAGGCCCCCGGATTCCTTTCAGATGGGCACATCTTTTCCTGGGAAACTCCTTACCCTTCAAGACCCAGCTCAAATGTTCCTTCTCTGGCTCACCCAGGTGAAAACTGAACTCACGGGGGTCCTACTCCCCCACCCTGCCCCGCCCAGGCCCTGCAACCTTTATTAAAGTATTTACCTTGTATTTCAAGTTTCACTCATTTGTCTCTCCCATCAGTTCTTAAGCTTCTCAAAGGTCATAATTTATCAGTAAGTGCTCAAAAAATAACGAGTGAGTGAATGAACCAAGGGATGGATGTGTGAATGAATGATATTTCCTCCCCTGGTGGAAGCTGACTTCTGCTTCCAGTGTATTAATGCAGAGAGAGACCTCAGGAGGGAGATTAGGGGAAAACGGCACGTGTGGATACATGTGAAGTAAAAGCAAATGAGAACAAGAATAGCCGTGAAACAAATGTGAAACTCAAATGGTCTTCTCAAAAGTCATATGCAGTCCTGAATAGTAGGGGAAACGAGTGGAAAGATGAGGAGCTAAGTGAAAAAAGTAACAGGCCCAAGAGATAATTTACAGTTGGGAATGGAGTGACTTCCTACATCGTAGAGTGTGTGGTCCAGGACCAGGGCACCACAGATGCAGTTACTGTAAAAAAAAACCACTCGTGACTTTTTTTGGCAAAAAGAAAGTCTTTTTGAATCTGACAGTCTCTCTAGCAGCACATGACCTTGCCTTAAAAAACAACAGCTTCATGAAACCCTCGTTCAGATGGAATTCAGTTTAATGTGCCTAATGGTACCTTCAAACACTGGTGATGCTGTTTACTGAATCCCAGTACGTGCTCACAATCTTCCTGCTGGGTGGGTGTGATGCATCTGTTTTACACACAAGGAAATTGAGGCAAGGAGCAATTAGGTGAGGAGCCCTAGGTCACACAGTAGTATATAGGGCCAAGATTAAAGACCAAGTCTAGTTGATTTACAATGTTGTGTTAGTTTCTGGGAAAGACCAAGTCTTTCTAACTGCAAAGCCCGTATTTTCCTCACGATATTAAGCAGATGCTCCATCATATGTGATCAAAAAAGGGTAGTGAGGGGCCACCTGTAGAATCAAGGACGGCTTACTGAGTGAGCTATCTGGTCAGGCATGCAGGACCCCGTGCTTAAAAGGGCCCTGTGCTTGGCTTCGTGTTGTGCTGTTGCTGTCTTGAAATTCTTAATAAGTTTCAGCAAGAGGCCCTGCATTTTCATTTTGCACTGGGCCCCACAAATTTTGTAGACAGTCCTGTGTAGAATCATAGAATGTTTGAGCTGGAAGGGCTTTGAGAGGTCATCAGTTCCCCACCACCATCCATTTTAGAGGTGAGGAAACTGAGGCACAGCAAGGCGAACTGGCCGGCCTTCAGTCACACAGCTCATTGGTGGTAGAGCAGCAGCAGAACCCAGGTGTCCAGTGTTCTTCCTCTTTTACCACACCAAACCCTCGAGAGCCTTTAAAGGTAGAGAAGGGAGGTTTTTCCCCTTCCCTACAGGAGCTTATCTCTAGCCAAACTATCATTTGTGGCTGAGCTGGGTCAACTCATTTCACTTCTGGGCAAATGGCCCTGGGTTTTTCATAAAACCAAATGCACATTAACCTGGATGTGATTCCAACAAAACCGCAATGTCTACACTGTGGTAAAGAAGGCTTTAGCTGAGTCTCTCACCCAGCACCCGTCTCCCCTGCTGCAGTCTCCCTAACGTGCATTTCTCATGCAGAGGAAGGCTGGCTAAACCAATGTCAGGCTGGGTCAGGGGGAGGCCAGGCTCAAGGGCAAGGCCCAAGCTCCTACCAAAGCTGACCCTGAGAAGAAGAAGCATTCTGGCACTGCCAGTCTCTGTCCAGGGCCCAAGGCAAAGATGTGCTGCTTCTCCTTACTTGGTAGCACATTAAGCCCCAGTAGCAGGACCTGTCAGGGCCACCCTCAGGTCAAGACAGAAGTGACCAAGCACTTGTAAGGGTTTGTGCTCATCTCTCCTGTGCCCATGTATTTGGAAGTTACAACAAGGAAGCCATAGTGTTCTGATTTTCAGCCCAGAAAACATGTATTTGCCTCAGACACACCAGAGCATGTGGCTCTGCTCAGGGGACAGCTGGTGCTGAGAAGCATCTGACTGTTTTGAAGGTCATGTGCGTTCCCCCAGTGTGAAAGAGAAGAGGTGCAGCCCATGCAGGTCACCAAGGAAACTTGGTTATGTTACAAAAGAGTTTCTCAAAGTTTCCTGGTTTGGTGCAAATGTTTTGCCTGTACCACAGTATGAACAGCTTCCCTTTCAGTCAGAATGAACACAGTCTTTCTCAACACTGTTGTGGCATGGTCTCAACTGAGTGACCTGGTACCAACCAGAAGACCATTGTCCTTATGTCACATACATCACCACCTAACGAAGAAGCACCATAAGGGCAGGGGAGGGCTTCCCTGGTGGCGCAGTGGTTGAGAGTCCGCCTGCCGATGCAGGGGACACGGGTTTGTGCCCCGGTCCGGGAGGGTCCTGCATGCCGCGGAGCGGCTGGGCCCGTGAGCCATGGCCGCTGAGCCTGCGCGTCCGGAGCCTGTGCTCCGCAACGGGAGAGGCCACAACAGTGAGAGGCCCACGTACCGCAAAAAAAACAAAAAAAACATAAGGGCAGGGGATCTTACCTCTTGTTCACTGATGTGCCCAAGAACCTGAACAGAGGCTGGCACATGGTAAGTGCTCCTTGAATACTTGCTGTGTGAATCAATGCTATTCGTGGCTTTCAGTGATCATTGAGATATTGAGATAAATGAAAGACTAGAGTAGTGTCATAGCTTTTCATTCTAACATGACAACCAAAGAGGGGTATTTCAGGGACTCTGAGGAGGTAGAATGGGTCCATGAGGTTTTGTGAGCATTTGATCCAAATGACAACAAGTAAAGATGGGGAAAATATTAGAAGTTACCAATTCATTTCGTGATTATTCCCCTAAGGGCTCTATTATTTAGGCTAATTTTAGTAACTCTAGCACACATACATATCTATGTATATGTGTATATATGTGTATATTTATAAATATATTTATAGAGAAATACATATAATTTTTATTTGCTTATATGTGTATATATGTGTGCAAATATATGTGTGTAAGTGTGTATATATACATACATATATATATATGAGAGAGAGAGAGTCTTTTTTTCTGGCATCATGACCCATGACTCCTAAATACTCCCTGTCTACTTTCACAAAACAGGAACACTCTTCTGTGGTACTACCTTTCCATTCTGGAAAATCAACGTCAACACAACACCAGCCTCCAATCCACTGACCCCATTCAAATTTCTCCAATTGTCCCATCGTCTCTTTTTCCTCATTCCTCTCCAGGAACACCCATTATCTCATTGTTCTCCTTCAGTGTGGAACATTTCCTCCTTCCTTCCCTGGTTGTGTGTCCTTGACAGTCTTAAAGAAGCATTGACTTTTCACTCACTAGGATGACCCTCAACTTGAATCAGTCAGATGTTTCCTCCGACTCAAGCCTTGCCTTCTCAGCGTACACTAGGAGAAATGATGCTGCACCACATTAGGAGGCTATATTATACCAATCTGTCCCACTGCTGGTGATGTTAGTCTTGATCCTCTGGCCAAATTTTGGTCTGCCAAGTTCTCCACTGTGAAGTCACCATTTTTTCTTTGTACTTAATTAGTATTTAGTGGGGAGATATTCGAATGTTACACCAATATACTATTCATCAAACCTTCACATTTTACAGTTGGAATTCTACTGTAAGGAAGAACTTCTCTTTCATTTGTTTACTTATAAATTCATTTATTAGTATCTGGTGAAGTTATGGATTCTTATTTTATTCATTGAGTTTCAATCCAATATTTTCATCATTTATTTTGATGCTGTAGTTGTCCTAGATTTGGCCAGTGCAAACTCCTTCAAGCTAACTTCTTTATCCTATTGACATGTCCCTATCATTCTTTGGGCGTTTCTTTACTTTCTGTCACAACAAGATGATTCAGGCTCATCTTGTTCTTTCCTTGCCCTAGACTTACAGTTACCCATTCCTCTAAGGCATCCTGGCTCCTTTTAGTGCAGGAGGTATTTAAAAGCCAAAATCTGGGGATTTGGTGTGCTCATTGCTACATATATCTATAACTTTTCTATATCTATGTATATATATGTATTTAAAAATTCATAAGTTCATACAGGTACTTCCAACTTTAATCCAACACCTCAGTATCTTTTTAGTTTTCCTAGTTTCCGTGTTTGAAAATCTTGTGAAAGTGAAAAGATGGTGAAAAATGTGGATCTGACTCTCCTCAATATACTTGTCTGTTGATACTTGCTCAGCCAACTAATTTATTTGCTGAAGGTAACCAATCCCCAACCTTCCAGCTGCCTTCTCTACCTGTCACCTCTGCATCTTCCTCACTTTTTAAAAAATTGAAGTATAGTTGATTTACAGTATTGTGTTAGTTTCAGGTGTTCAGCATAGTGATTTTTTTTTTGCAGATTATATTCCATTATAGGTTATTACAAGATATTGGATATAATTCCATGTGCTATACAGTAAATCTTTGGTGCTTATCTATTTTATGTATAATAGTTTGTATCTGTTAATCCTATACTCGTGATTTGTCCCTCCCCTGCTTTGGTAACTACGTTTGTTTTCTCTGTCTGTGAATCTATTTGTTTTATATCTAGATTCATTTGTATTAATTTTTAGATTTCACATATAAGTGATATCATATGGTATTTGTCTTTCTCTGTCTGACTTATTTCACTGAGCATAGTATTCTGTAGGTCCATCCATGTTGCTGCAGATGGCAATATTTCATTCTTTTTTATGGCTGAGTAATAGTCCACTATATATACTAATATACCACATCTTCTTAAGTCAGTCAACCATTCATGGGCACTTGGGTTGCTTCCATGTCTTGGCTATTGTAAACAGTACTGCTGTGAACATCGGGGTGCATGTATCTTTTCGAATGAGACTTCTTGTTTTTTTCTGGATATATACCCAGGAGTGGACTTCCTGGATCATATGGTAATACTATTTCTGGTTCCTTAAGGAAATTCCATACTGTTCTTCATAGCAGTTTCACCAATTTACATTCCAAACAACAGTGTCCAAGAGTTCCCTTTTCTCCACACCCTCTCCAACATTTATTATTTGTAGACTTTTTGATGATAGCCATTCTGACTGGTGTGAGATGATACCTCATTGTGGTTTTGATTTGCATTTCTCTAATAATTAGTGATATTGAGCATCTTTTCATGTGCCTGTATATCTGTATCTGTATATATCTGTATATCTTGTTTGGAAAAATGTCTATTTAGGTCCTCTGCCCAGTTTTTGTATCAGGTTGTTTGTTTTTTGATATTGAGTTGTATGCACTGTTTGTGTATTTTGGATGTTAACCCCTTGTCCATCACATCATTTGCAAATATTTTCTCACATTCTGTACGTTGTCTTTTTGTTTTGTTGATGGTTTCTTTTGCTGTGCAGAAGCTTTTAATCTTGATTAGATCCCATTTGTTTATTTTTGCTTTTCTTTCTTTTGCCTTGAGAGACTGATCTAAGAAAATATTGCTGTGATTTTTGTCAAAGAATGTTTTGCTTATGTTCTCATCTAGGAGTTTTATGGTGTCATGTCTTGCATTTAAGTCTTTAAACCACTTTGAGTTTATTTTTGTATATGGTGGGAGGGAATGTTCTAATCTCACTGATTCACATGTAGCTGTCCAGCTTTCCCCGCACCACTTTTGAAGAGACTGTCTTTTCTCCATTGTATACTCTTGCCTCCTTTGTCATAGATTAACTGACCATAGCTGCGTGGGTTTATTTCTTGGTTCTCTCTTCTGTTCTCTTGATCTATGTGTCTGTTTTTGTGCCAATACCATGCTGTTTTGATTACTGTAGCTTTGTAGTATAGTCTGAAGTCTGGAAGAGTTATACCCAGCTTTGTTCTTTTTTCTTAGGATTGCTTTGGCAATTCTGGGTGTTTTGTGGTTCCATATAATTTTTAAGATTATTTGTTCTGGTTCTGTGAAAAATGTCATGGATATTTTTATAGGGATTGCACTAAATCTGTAGATTGCTTTAGGTAGTATGGCCATTTTAACAATATCAAGTCTTTCAATCCAAGAACATGAGATATCTTTCCATTTCTTTGGTATCAGGATGATGGTAGCCTCATAGAATGAATTTGGGAGTGTTCCCTCCTCTTCAGTTTTTTGGAGTAGTTTGAGAAAGATAGGTGTAAGTTTTTTGTATGCTTGGTAGAATTCCCCAGTGAAGCCATCCAGTCCTGGACTTTTGTTTGCTGGGTTTTTTTAATTATTATTATTACAGATTCCATTCCACTTCTAATGATAAGTCTGTTCAAATTGTCTGTTTTTCTTGACTCAGTCTTTGCAGGCTGTATGTTTCTAGAAATTTGTCCATTTCTTCTAGATTGTCCAATTTGTAGTATCCTCTTATGATTTTTTGTTTTCCTGTGGTATCAGTTGTTATTTCTCCTCTTTCATTTCTTATTTTGTTTATTTGGGTCCTCTCTCTTCCTCTTGGTGAGCCTGGCTAGAGGTTTGTCGATGTTGTTTATCTCTAAAAAACAACAGCTCTTGATTTTATTAATCTTTTGAATTATTTGTTTGATCTCTATTTTATTTATTTCCTCTCTGATCTTTATTTTTTCCTTTCTTCTGCTGTCTTTGGGCCTTGTTTGTTCTTTTTCTAATTCATTTAGGTGGTAGATTAGGTTGTTCATTTGAGATTTTTCTTATTTCTTGAAGAAGGCCTGTATCTCTATGAACTTCCCTCATAGAACTGCTTTTGCTGAGTCCCATAGATTTTGTAAAGTTGTGTTTTCATTTTTGTTTGTCTCAGGGTATTTTCTGATTGCTTCTTTGATCTTAATGTTGACCCATTCGTTTTTTAGTAGAATGTTGTTTAGTCTCCATGTGTTTGTTCCATTTTTCCTTCTGTAATTGACTTCTAGTTTTATACTGTTGTGGTCAGGAAAAATGTTTGATATGATTTCTGTACTTTCAAATTTGTTGAGGCTTGTTTTGTGACCTAGTATGTGGTCTACCCCAGAGAATATTCCATGCACACTTAAAAAGAATGTGTATTCTGCTCTTTTTGGATGTGGTGTCCTGCAGATAAAAATTAAATCCAACTGTTCTATTGTATCATTTAACATTTCTGTTGCTCAACTGATTTTCTTTCTGGATGATCGGTCCATCGATGTCAGTGGAGTGTTAAAGTCTCCTACTGTTACTGTATTATTGTCAAGTTTTCCCTTTAGGTCTGTTAGTATCTGCTTTATATATTTCAGTGCTCCTATATTGAGTGCGTATATGTTAATGGGTGTAATATCCTCTTCTTGTATTGATTCCTCTGTCATTGTATAATGCCCTTCTTTGTCTTTCTTTATGGCCTTTGTTTTAAAGTCTATTTTGTCTGATATGAGTCTTGTGACCCCTGCTTTCTTGTCGTTTCCATTTGCATGAAATATCTTTTTCCATCCTCTAACTTTCAATTTATATGTGTCTTTTGCCCTGAAGTGACTCTCTTGTAGGCAGCATATTGCAGGTTCTTGTTTTTTATCCAGTCAGCCACTCTTTATCTGTTGATCAGAGCATTTCGTTTTTGACATTTAGAGTAATTATTAATAGATATATACTTATTGGCATTTTAATCCTTGTTTTCTAGTTGTTTTTGTAGTTCTTATTTGTTCTTTTCTTCTTTTTATTTTTCCTTTTGTGGTCTGATGATTCTCTTTTGTAGTATGCTTGAGTTCCTTTCTTTCTGGTTTTTGTGAATCTATTATGTTTTTGATTTGTGGTTGCCATGGAGTTCATAGCTGTTGATCCATAACTATATCTGTTTGATTTAAACTGATAGTAATTCAAGTTCAAACACATTGTCAAAGATCTACATTTTTATGGTTCCCTCACCCATATTTTGTGATTTTGATATCCTATTTTAAAGCTTCACGCTTATCCTTTTACTGTTAATTGTAGTTATAATTGGTTTTACAATTTTTTAATCATTTTTTCATCTACATACTGACTTATTTAAGTGACCTTCAATTCTTACTATATATTTGCCTTTCCTGTTGTGATTTTACCTTTCCTATAGATTCGTGCTTCTTCTCTATTTAGAGAAGACCCTTTAATATTTCTTGTAGGGTAGATTTTGTATTGCTGAATCCTTTTAGTTTTTGCTTATCTGAGAAATTCTTTATCTCTCCTTATATTCTAAATGATAATCTTGCTGAGTAGAGTACCTAGGTTGCAGGTTTTTCCTTTTCAGGACTTTGAATATATATCATGCCACTCCCTTCTGGTCTTCAAAGTTTCTGTAGTAAAATTGGCTGATAGCCTTATGGGGGTTCCCTTGTAAATGACTCTTTGTTTTTCTCTTGCTGTCTTGAGGATCCTCTTTATCTTTAACTTTTGCCATTTTAATTATAATATGTCTTGGTGTGGGTCTGTTTGAGTTTATCTTGTTTGGGTGCTTCTGTGCTTCCCATATGTGGATATCTGTTTTCTTCTTTAGGTTTGGGAAGTTTGGGGCCATAATTTCTTCAAATACATTTTAGATCCCTTTCTCTCTCTCTTCATCTTCTGGGACCCCTAGTATGCATAGGTTGGCACACTTCATGTTATCCCATAGGTCTCATATGTTACTTTCATTTTTCTTTTTCATTTGTCTTTCTGTCTGCTGTTCTGATTGGGAATTTCCTTTGTTCTATCTTCCAGATCACTTATTTGTTTTTCTGTGTCATTTAGTTGGCTATTTATTGCTTCTAGATTGCTTTCTACCTTAGAAATTGAATTACCTACTTTTGATTGGTTCATCTATATAGTTTCTAGTTCCTTGTTAACAGTAATCTGCATTTATATTGATAATCTTTCTTAATTCAGTTGGCATTTTTATTACCACCTTTTTGACCTCAAGATCTGGTAGACAGGTGAGCTCTCTTTCATTATTTGTTCTTTCAGGGGATTTCTCTTACTCTTTTAATCAGAACCAGTTCTTCTGCCTTTTAATTTTATTTAATTTTCTCTGTCTCTGAATTTAGGAGAAACAACTATCTATTGTGGTTTTGAAAGCGTGTTTTTATGTGGGAGAGTCCCCGTGTAGACTGTGTGTGTCCAGTGTCTTTGTTGTGAGGTCTGGTTTTGATATGGACACCAGCCATATCTTCTCTCCTCAGAGTATGGTGGCTGCTATCACCTTGATAGGGGATTTGGTTGGTGTTAGGAGACCTAAAGCCTGTGCAGGGTGTGAGGCGGGACTTCCTCTCTGCTCCTTGGCAGTCACTGCCCTGTCAGGGGTGGGGCATGGTCCCCAGTTGTAGGAGTAGAAGCCCTGAGGGTCAAGCTCGATCAGGTTCTATTCCCCTCGAGTGTATGCCCTGCCCCTTGGTGGGGAGTGCTGAAGGAAGTGAGGCCCATGTGCTCACAGAGGAGTGATGTGTCACCTGTGTAGGCACCCGTAGCTCTGCTCAGACATAGCCCAAGGTCACATCCCTTCCCTTGTTGTGCTCGTCCTAGATCTAGTGCAAGTCTGTGATGTGGAGTGGGTACAGCCAGAGCATCTGCTGGACTGTGGCTGGGGGTTGGAGCATTGTGGCTGCAGGAATTGAGGTGGCTGTGCTGCCGCCAGAGATCTGGGCTGCCTCTGTAGCGGTCTTCTCCTGAGACCTGTCTGCCCCCGATCCAGTGCTAAGCTGCGATGTGGAGTGCGTGGGGCTGGAGCCCTCTCGCTCAGCTGGGAGAAGAACTGCAAGTTCTCTCATAGTGCCACTCCAGCATTTGCTGACAATGGCTGCCACCACCTCACCTGGATCACACCCCAGACCCGCACCCCCCGGACTATCTCTGTGTAGCTAGACTGAGTCTTTTTTTTTTTTTTTTTAGTAGATATTTATTGGAGTATAATTGCTTCACAATATTGTTAGTTTCTGTTGTACAACAAAGTGAATCTGGGAGGGAGAAGCTGGGGCAAAGTGAGAGTAGACCGAGTCTTTTCCCATGGCCTGGTTGGCCCTGATCTCCCGCCAGGCTATGGCATGGAGTGAGCAGGGCCAGGGTGTTCACCCCATTCGGATTGGGGAGTGCAGCAAGGCTACAGCCACCAGTGAAAGGCTCTCTCCGCCCTGACTGTCAGCAAGCCAACTGTGTGCATTCCCCATGAGTAGACTCTAGGCTTCTCCAGCCCTTCTGTCTGTCCCAGCAGTCCTTCCAGGAGCCAGAGGGTCTCTGGTGGATGAGGTGGTGACAGCCGTTGCGCGTGAGTATAGCCAGTGGATGTACATCTCTGCCAGCACACCTCAGCTTTGGCCTGTGATGTCTGCTCTTGGCTGATCCAACCTTGGACCATCACCCAGCCACCTCATCGCCTTCTTTATTTAATCATTGCCATATAGCCTGGTAGGAATCATAAACCCAACACTAAACTCCACAAGCCAGAACTGCCAGGGTAGAGCAGTATTAACCCACCTGAGCCAAAGTTATTGCCCTTTCTCCAGCTCCACACTAATGAAGAAACGTGTCAAATATTTATTCTGGAAGAGAAATTGAAATCAAGTAATTAGAAAAGGAGGATGAATGACTGCATTCTGATATTGCCTTTCCTGGCTTTTGACATTGCTAGAGAAAGCAAGAAAACCTTATTTGTGCTGTTAATTTTCATACTTTCATGCTTACATTATGGCTGAAAGGAAAGTCAGGTTTGGCTCCAGATGAAAGATCTCTGCCTAGAAAAGGAACATTTTGTCCCAGAGCCACAACTGACATGGCCCTGCAAAGCAAGCTTACACAACAAAATTAGGGAAAAAGTTAAACAAGCGAAGAACTAAAAAGAGAAAGAACCCAAGAGAGGAGGTTCTTTAATTTATTAAACCTTTGTGAAGTCAATATCTGATTTGCTAATAATAGAGTGGTCTCTAAAATCTTCCTCTGACCTGATGGTCAATTCCCAGAGATCACCATGGATGGTATTTTGAGAAGGAAACCTTGAGTAAATCACAGACTGACATGGACCACAAGAAAACTCCAGTGTGAGATGGAATTCATGCTGCATAGAGTTTAGCTCTAGGAGCACCTTCTCCTTTCAAAGATGCTAATATGGAAGGTTAAAGTTGATTATATATTCATGGGTATGTATGTGTGCATTAAAAAATCAAAGCAACAGAATCAAGGTGCCAGCAGACTTAGTGTCTGGTGAGGGGCCCCTTCCCGGTTCATAGGTGGCTGGCCATCTTCTCACTGTGTCCTCACATGACAGGAAGGGGTGAGAAAACTTTCTGTGGTCTCTTTTATAAGGGCACTAATCCCAATCATGAGGGATCCACCCTTATAACCCAGTTACCTCCCAAGGATTCCACCTCCAAATACTATCATATTGGGGATTAGGTTTTTTTTTTTTTTTTTTTAAATTTTATTTATTTATTTATTTATTTATTTATCCTGTGTTGGGTCTTCGTTTCTGTGCGAGGGCTTTCTCTAGTTGTGGCAAGTGGGGGCCACTCTTCATCGCGATGCGCGGGCCTCTCACTATCGCGGCCTCTCTTGTTGCGGAGCACGGGCTCCAGACGCGCAGGCTCAGTAGTTGTGGCTCACGGGCCCAGTTGCTCCGCAGCATGTGGGATCTTCCCAGACCAGGGCTCGAACCCGTGTCCCCTGCATTGGCAGGCAGATTCTCAACCACTGCGCCACCAGGGAAGCCCGGGGATTAGGTTTTAACGTGGCTCCTGTTAAGCCAGCCTCCAGAAGAGGGCAAAGCCATATGGTGTCTTGGGGAGGCTCCTGTTGAGAGCAGGACTTGAGTAAAGGGGAGGAAAGAAACATCTGTGTTTTTTCCTAGCCAGTCTTAATCATTATCCCCACCTCATTCCTAACCAGAGTCATCCCATCAGCCTACTCAATTTCTAGGGAGAGGCAGAGAGGAACACAAACAAAGAAAAGGAGAGAGTAAAAAGGTGCTGAAGCATACAATTCATTGACTTTTAGAGATGGAAAGGGCCTTGAAGAGTACTCAATCCAACCCCTCACTGGGAGTCGTGGAAATAGAGCCAAAGAGGTAAAATGACACTAAGGTCATACAGTTAGCAAATGGCACAGCCAGGGCTGGAACCACGTCTCATCCACTACCCCTACTATGTGCTAGGTACTGTGATGGTTTCTAATCCTTGCTTTTCATACTGCTACCT
This sequence comes from Hyperoodon ampullatus, assembly GCF_949752795.1. Classification (NCBI taxonomy): domain Eukaryota; kingdom Metazoa; phylum Chordata; class Mammalia; order Artiodactyla; family Ziphiidae; genus Hyperoodon; species Hyperoodon ampullatus. Next base: position 87,257,105 of record NC_136918.1, on the reverse strand, counting down.
CCAGTGTAACTTACTCACAAGTAGGGGGAAGCAGAGTGGAATTAAAGGAAGAACTGAGACTCATTAATTCCTCCCTCCCAGCCAGCACATTGAACATGTAATGTTTCAGAAAGAATTGGGTTTATTAATTCCAACCACGTAGGGCCTGCCAACTTAGAAAAGGGATGTGTGCTTGAAGAGCTGGTAATGAAGGTGCTGTGTATGTACCATCTGGTGTAACTGGGAAAAAGGCATCTTTTGTCCTAAATTGAGTTCCAAGTCACAATTTCTTAAATCACAACTTTTACTCACTAGGAAACTACCAAAAATGAGCTGGTGGTTTCAATTCTTTCCAGATGGAAAAAGGTTGATGTCAGCCTGAGCATTGCCTCTACTAGTGTCATTTATTCTGCCTGGGCAGCTGTGGTAGAGGCATCAGAGTTGGAATGAGTCCCTGAGACCAAACAGACCTCTCTAGAGCTATTTCCTAACTGTTAGGATTGCACACCTCAGACCTGGGGAGAGAAACTTGTGCAGTGGCTACATCAGCTGAACTTTCTCAAGACATAGAAGATTTGGTTCTGCACTTGCCGTCCAACCCTTGTCATCAGCATTATATTTTAAGAAGGGAGGTTCTTATTAAGTTAGCCTAAATAAAGCCTTTGTGAGGGAACAATTCCATGCTGGTCCCCAGAGCGGTGGATAGAATGTATAGCTTGATTGATCCTCTGCCTCTCTGATTGCACTGATTATTCCAACAGAAGTAATAAAAGAATCAGTCCACCGTTGGCAAGGACTTTTTGTAGCAAGAAGATTACAGAGGTTTTCTTTAAAGGGTCATTTTGGGGACTAGACTAGGAGAAGATGAATTATATCAGATCAATCTCAAAATACTTACTTTCTGCCTAATAATCATACTACTGAGATGACTTAAAAGACTAACTCATCATCCACAGATATATCCACTGAACAGATGGTGATCCCTGCATAGCTGGGAATAAAGTGGCACTGTAGAGACATGGAGCAAAGCAAAACTGACCACTCATTCATGCTACTCTGAGGACAGCAATCCATCTAAATGAGATGCACTATTACATTATATGTGAGCTTCATAACAATTCTGCTGGGTTATAGGGTGACCAACCATCCCACTTTGCCCAGGACTGAAAGGGTTCTTGGGATGCAGAATTTTAGTTTTAAAATCAGGATAGTCTCAGATGAACCAGAAAGGTCTGGTAACACCATTAAACCCCAGTTCCACCTATCCCCTAAATCATGAATTATGAAGCTGAGACTCCAAGAAATTAAGAAACTTGCTCAAGATCACAAACTATTTGATGGCAGAACCTGAATTGATATCCCAGTCTGACTTCAAAGACAGGACTTTCCTTTCAGTAGCCTTTAAGGGTATTTATATTTATTGACAGAGAAAGATGTGAAAATATTAAAGCTGGATGTTTCCTTGTAGCTCTCCATGTTGGAGGTCTATTTAACAAGACAGCAGGCTTAAAAACCAGGTTTGGATGAGAAAGAAGATTTCCTGAATTTCTTTGGAATCATGAAAAACTCAGATGATAGAGTATCTCCCATATTTTATAGAAGATACAATTTCTGATTATGAAGACTAGGTCGTGAATAGGATAACCATGCATTCCAGTTTTCTGGGACAGTCCTGGTTTATTCTTTTATACTGATGAATAATTAAGAGTGCCCCTTTCACTCTCAAAAAAAGTCCTTGTTTGGATGATAAATTATATGGTTCTCCTAGCCAAGAGACTTAATCCCTCCATAATGGAAGGAGGATATGATATATTTGGAAGAAAAGAAAACCCACTCTTCATGGCTGAGAAATTGTGAGAAGAAACAAATAGATAAATGAGAAGGGAACAAAGGTAGATAAAGGAAGGCTCCAGGCAGCTGGATGCTGGACTCAGCTTATACTGGCTAGCAAGGTCACTTTTTAAATTTGGAAATTTTCTGAGCAGGTTGTTAAATCATTGATAGCTTGAGATCAGCCATGGTGGGAGTATTTACACCACAGAAATCAGCAAACACTACAAACCAGAGCCCTTTTTTTCCCTCACAGATCCAAATGACCAGCACACTCCTGGCTCCAGAGAACTCATTTTCTCTCTCATCCTCATTCACTCTTGTTCACGCACATATGTACACAGACCATGAGCTGAAACAGCAGGGGTACTTCAGAAACACCCAATAAGTCAAGTGAATTCTGAGGAGAGGAATATTTATTCTAGCTCCTCACTTGGGGCTCTGGAAGGAGATGACTTCCTATGCTACTCTTGATCAACATGGGATGTGTTACTTTAATGCAAACCAAGGGATACAGTGTAGTTGAGCACAGAAAGCATATAAAGTTAGCTTTTCTCAGCCACCTTCAGTTACCCATGGTACGTAGAACTCAGATGTGGCTGAGAATCTTATCTGGAGAACTTGCCAAAGAGGATTTGCCAACCTGGGGTGGGATGATGCTCAGCATAGAGGACCACCTGGACCAAGGCCAAATATATGGCTTAGCTCGACTCCAGAGGGATCCACAGATGAGGCAAGAATTCCAGGGATGGTTACTATCCCCAAAGGAGCCCAAAGAGACCTAAGTAAGCATTATGCTACCTACTGACATTAGCCATGAATTCCAGAAAGGCCAATAGTGACCAGCTGGACAAAGGACATCACTGTGGGGCCCAGAAGAGCAGAGGGCCCATAATAGTAAGCACTTAATGAATATCAACTCTCCCCAGTTTATGTCTAATTTTCTTTCCTGACTGGTGGCCCTGGTGACCCCAGGCCTAACATCAGATATAGAAGTGTAGCCTTAAATAGACTGCTTAACCAGCCCCCATGACTGTGCAAGGCCTAATCCCTATCATAAGTCCCTTACTCTCTGTCATTCATGGCTCTGCTGCTCTGATCAAACCCTGACTGATACAGAAATTAATACTGGAAGTGGTTTCAGAGAAGCATATCTTTAAGGGTGAGTTCTCTGAATTGGCTTTGGGGTTTTTAGAATTGTTTCTTTGATCTGATTAGATTTAAAGCCATGGATTACCCTATTTCTAGTGGTAAAGGAGACACAGGTAGCCCATGACATACTGAGGCAGCATTTACTTATGTTACCACCCATCACCTGCAGACACGTAGTCAATTGCCAGTAGAAGTCAAGGCTTCTTTGTGACAAAGCAGCTGTGTCATAGAACATTGTAGTAAAAATAAGAAGTATAATGGAGCTAGTTGGATACTTCTTAGTATGCTGGAGAACTTGAGGGGAAGAAAAGGGTGAGTTCAGGGCTTTAAATTGCCAACTCACATTTTAATGAGGACATATGGGCAAATCCTGACCGTAAACTCCTAAATTCTGCTGAGTTTTCTTTGCAAGAAGGAGCATTCCTTCCTCTCATTTCTAAGAAGATTAGTCTCCCCTCACCTGAAGGACCTGAAATGGCCAATCCTGAGGTAGTTGCCTTGAAGACTACTGACCTTCCAGACCTACCCTCATGCATTCTCACTGCTTCTAGGCTTAGAACCAGACTCAAGTCCTGGCAGGCCCGAGGGTAATATACAGAGTTGATGATCCATGAGAGGGTGCAATATACACAAAAAGAATTGCACAATTTTGCCCATTTTTACTGACAGAACCTTGAGGAAATGTATGGGAATGGATCCTAGGGGTGATGGGTCAGAGTGGAAGGATTATAATGTTGGACATGGCCTAATTCATTGAGATGGGTGCACTAAATAGAGATTCTGGATTCAAAGTATTGGCTCAAGCAGCTGGGAATAGCTCTAACCTGGGTTATTTGACTGAATTCTGGATGCAAAGTTGGCCTATCCCAAATAAAATGCCAGAACTTCCGTGATACGCTGTAGAGCAGAGGTTTTTAAAATGTAATCCACCAAAAAACTTAATAAAATAAAAAATTTTTAAAAAACAACCAAAAAACTTAATAAAATAAAAATGTTACGTGTAATCCACTGAACCCTGGGGGTCCCCATTACCCTTTTATGAGGTCCATAAAATCAAACCTATTTTTATAATAATACTATGATGTTATTTGCCGTTCTTCACTATGTTCATAGTTCCACTGATGGTGAAAAATCAGTAATGGGTAGAGCTGCTAATGTGTTAGCAAGAATCAAGCAGGATCACCAAACTATTCTACTCATCATCATAGACTTCACTGCCACCCACTCACAATAAAAAGGAAAATGTCAGTTGCACTTAAGAATATCCTTGGTGAAGTAGTAAAAATATTAATTGTATTAAATTTCAACCCTTGAATATACATCTTTTTAATATTCTGTTTAATGAAATGGAAAGTACATATAAAGCACTTCTGCTGCACACTGAAGTTGATCCAGCTAAGGGGCAGACAGTCACCAAAGACAGGTGGATATAGTTACCATAATGGGCAACAGAGCCAAAACAATAAATAGAAGAGTTTGAAGCTCAGAGGTCAAAGGCATTGGCTAGTTAATCGTGGTGTCCCTAGAACTAAATAGATGGACAGTCTACTAAAGGCTTATTTGATTTGTAAAAGCAGAAAAGCTCTAGGTTTGTTCAACAGAACTCTGACTTGAATCACCACAATAGAGACTTGTGGCCCCTCATTCAATTTTTAGGCTTGAGCCAGTTCACAAATCCAGAGCCCCTTAAATGAAGAGGCAGCTGAGCCCTCTTGAGCAAATCCTCTTTACACAGTCAAGAATGTATACTGTAAATCATCTTCCTAAAGGTCCCTTCCTAACAAGAGGCCTATACCCCAGCTCTCCAGGGGCTTGAAACTGTCCTAATTAGTCATTATTTTTCCATCTAAATCATTCCAGGCTAGCAAATCATTGCCTGGTGCTGCAAGACCCCACTCAGGCCAAGAAAGGGAGCACAGATCTCTACAATCACTGAGCTCTGTAGCATCCACAAGATCCACGCTGGACCAACCCTACCTCCAAGAGCATACTTCAGTTTGTCTCTGCCTCCTCTCCTCCACATCCCTCTACTTGATTTTCTCAGTGTACTCCTTCGCTTCTGCCTTTTGTCTACCCTCAAGGTCTTTGTCTGTTAGCTTAGTTGGTGGCAGGTCTGTCCCAGATGAGAGGGGAGTTTTGTATATTTGGAATTGAGAAGATACAGGAAAGGTATCTAGAGCATCAATGTCATGTCTTTATCAGCCTGAACTTCACTTTCCATCCCAAAGTAAAGCTACAACATAAGAACCTTCCAAGTTATTCAGGACTTGAGGGCCCTGCTGTAGTCCTCCTAAAGGGCTGGTACCACATCTCACTCATGAAGGAGCTGGTTGATAGGAGCTCAGGAAATGTGTGCTGAGTGAATGGATGAATGATCATTCTCAACTTTGTTGGATATGAGTGTTAAAGAGATCAGTGCCCAGAGCACCTGAACACTACACCTTAGTAGCTGGAGAACCTCAACTCCATACCTCATATGGGAAGATATAGTACATGTATTTCTAGAGCAAGCTAGAAAGAGATATGCCTAGGTATATAGCTAGGATATATAATGGCAATAAACTGAAATTTCACCCCCCCACACACTGGGCCCTCAGTACAAGTCCTCTGTAATACGAGCTTTCTATGCAGCTGAGGATGTATCCCTTTAAGTATCAGATATTTTCATTGAACTATGTTGAAATTATAGATATATTTATTTTCATGTATATTTCTCATATTTTCATTTGCTATATATAAATATATATATGTGTGTGTATATATATATATATATATATACGTGTATATATATATACATCCCTTCTTAACCAGAGCCTGTTGAACGTAATTCTGTATGTTCTGAACATCAAATTATGACTATCAAATATGGTTTAATGTCGTAGTCTAGTTCCTGTAGCAATTGGATATGTCTACAGATTAGTCAAGGGTGAGGTCCTGTCTCAAAGAATAATTCTATAGCTAGGCACTGGAATGAGCTAAATGTCCCCCTAATTCTTTAGGTTCAGGTCAACAGTTCAAGACTATGTCTATTCTATGGCTACTTCAGGTCAGGCACTGTGCCAGGGGCTGGGTACAGAGGAGTAATAAGACCTGAAAGAGCTCTCAGTCCACATGAACGTTCTTTTATGAGACAGAGGGTGGGAAGGAGTCCTGGGAGCCTTTCCTTCCACAGTCAGTTTGTCCTCTACCTCGTCCAAATGGAATTGTGACCAAGTGTCTTTTCCAAGATTCTTTTTCATTGCTCTGTTTTTCTTGGAGAAAAAGTTTTTGTGTCAGCAGCAGCAGCAGCAGCAAGTCTTTCGATGTGTTGAGTGCTTATGCTAATCAGTAATCTGGCACCAGTTTACTGATCCTTTTGCCTGATTATTATTTATAGAGTGTGGTAAGTACAGATGGCATTTTGCAAAGCACAGAACTCTGAGAATGAAACCCCAGCCTCAAGTCGTTGACTGTCTGATTTAGACATAAACAAAACATTGAATAAACAGACATCTAGTTGAGTTGATATGGCTGGAAAGGAGGACAAACCTGGGAGATCCAGAAAAAAAAGTGAGGTTTATGGAGGGACGTGAAGGAGGAAAAGGTAGCATGAAAATGTGAGCCATTTCAAGAAGCATCTAAGCAAGATTACAAACCAAGGAGTTAAAAAGGAAACAAAAGGAGCATTGGGGACGGAGTCCCAGGAGAAAGGACTCACTGAGATTCCCTGGGTGCCTCTTTTGGCTGGAGAGATGAGAGGCAGAGACGTCCGGGTGAAGAAAACTTTAATGATCCTGGACAAAGGTGACAAGGTCATGGACTAGTGTTTAATATTCAGAGAGAAAGAGAAAAAGATGGCAATCAAAAGTGTGAGAAGACGGGCTTCCCTGGTGGCGCCGTGGTTGAGAGTCTGCCTGCTGATGCAGGGGACGCGGGTTCGTGCCCCGGTCCGGGAAGATCCCACATGCCGCGGAGCGGCTGGGCCCGTGAGCCATGGCCGCTGAGCCTGCGCGTCTGGAGCCTGTGCTCCGCAACGGGAGAGGCCATAACAGTGAGAGGCCCACGTACCGCAAAAAAAAAAAAAAAGTGTGAGAAGACTTGGAGGGAGTCTCAATGAGAAAAGAGAGGAAAAGAAATGGAGAGTTCAGAAGATGAGCTTTCAACGTGGGTCGAGGGAGCTGGCCACTTCCGTTAACTGGGCCATCTATACACCTCATCTTAACTTTTTAGGTCCAGAAATTTCCTCTTATTAATTCACCCGGAGATGATCCTACTCTCAGTATCTTACTCGAATTAATGAAATTTACAAAAGGCTCTTATGTTAACATGAATTTAGATGTATTGATTCTGAGTGGATGATATAGGTTGATACTAACTGGGTAGAAAAAAATAAACCACCCAAGGAGTAAGCATAAGAGGGTTGGAATGGCTATATTAATATCAAATAAAATAGACTTCAAGACAGAGTATTTCCAGGGATAAAGAGAGACATTTCATAATGATAAAGGAGTCTATCCTATTGGAAGACAAAAAATAAGAAGTGGAAACATACAAAGCAAAAATGGACGGAATCAAAGGCACAAATAGACAAGTCCACAGTCACGGTTGGAGATTTTAACACAATTGATAGAACTAATTTCTATTTCCTTTCTCAGCATTGCTAGAACTAGACAAAAAATTGGTAAAGACGTAGATGATTTGGACAACACTACTGACCCCCTTGAGTGAATTAATATTTTCGAACATTTCACCCAGCATCTAGAGAACACACACGTTCTTTTCAAAAACAGGTGATAGCTCTTACCTCAAAGCTTGTACAGGTTACCTGAATAAATTTTGCCCACAATGTGGCAGAGCATTTCAGTGTCATTCAAATCTCAGGTCCCTGCATCCAAAGAGATTACAGTTTACTTTACATTTGTTACAGTCTTTCTGTTTTTCCAGTAGTGGTTCTAGGTTCCGTAGTAAGACCTGAGAAATACTATACTCTATCAAACCTACAAATTTTCTTTGAGGATGAATTATTTTCAGAGACTGTATTGCTAACGTTAATTTCTTCAGTGTGAACAGAAAATTCATTCCCTGGCACCAGGGTGAAACATTCTGTGCTTGAGCCCTAGAAGACCTGGGTTCTTGTCACTCTGCACCACCTCCCCAGACACACACACACACACACACACACAGCTTCCTAGCTGTTGACTTTGGACACATGACCTCTTTAAGCCTGACTGAGTTTCCTTACCTGTAAAACTCTTAGGACTGCAGTGAAGTTCAGCTGATAGGCTGTATGTAGCTTTTTTATAAACTACGAAGTACTATCCAGATATCATGGAGCCATATTTTCTTTTTGCTAATAACAGTTGATGTACCTATTCTCCCAAGAAAGGGAAATTGGGGCAGGTATTCTGCTTCTGCCTTTGAATACATGTGAGTACTGCCTAGTGTGAGCAGAAGTTGTATGATGAGAGAATAAAAGTCAAGGTTGCAGGGTTTATTTGGAAGTAAAACCTGTGAGAACATTAGATTTCATATCACAGGAAAGATTATAAAAGGTGTAATGGGCAGCTTTTTAAGTTTGCCCAAGGAGACAAGGGGAAAGCTTGGGTATGAAAATAAGAATAAGCCGTTGGAAATTTTGTTGAAGGACATGCTGGATGACATTGGTCATACAGAAAGGTGGGTGGATTTCAGGCTAGGAATGAAGAATTCTAGACCTCAGTCTACCATGGAGTTTCTGAGTAACCTTGCACTAGAGATTTAACTTCTCCAAACCGGTTTCTCCATCCGAGAGCTGAGGATGATAATTTAGGCCACCTACAACTGTCCTGAGGCTTGATTAATGTTTGCAAAATGCTTTGAGCTATTTGGCAGAACAA